>NC_056737.1:1225688464-1225883464 GCF_019279795.1 Protopterus annectens
AGTATGTATCTTTAGCATTCATTTGCCTTTTGTGCATGTTTGTTTCTCTCTCCTCTGCTATCAGCAGCTTTTGCACAAACTCTCTGCTTACTGGAAGAGAGATTCTAGAGAAGCTTCACCCATTTCTTGAACAATTATGGACTGATACAACCTGTCAGAACGTAGAGTTCAGTCTGTGAGTGTGGGCTCTGCAGCACAATAAACGTTAATCTGTGTTTTCCCCTGTGAGGATGTTTACTTTTTACTTGAAAACAAGATGAGGGGCACATATCTACTCATGCCAAAAATGTTGTGATTCCTGTTAAGTATTTAATTTAGTAAGCAGCAGGGATCATTTCATTCTGGCAGTCCTGAGCTTCAGATTCATCACCCCACCCACTCTACTGACACTCATCACAAATGTGACCATTGGGCCAACTTGCCAAGGAGTTAGCTGCACTTTCTTGAAGCTTTGCCTGAAATGACTTTTTCTGACAGGATTTTTCTATTTTAACTCAACAAACAATGAAGAATTTTTCCACAGCTACTTATATTGATATCGTGAACAACTTTATCAAAAGAAATCTTAATTTTTTCAATTACTTACCAACATATTACCTGTCAGAAGTTCTGTCACCAGTTACAGACTGAAAAAGCTATGAGTCACCCGAAGACACCTCTACAGGAGAGCACTATGAAAAAGGAACTTCAAACAATAATCACCAGCATTCTAGACCTTTCTATAAAGATGGATAATTTAGAGAAGATTATGGAAAATATGAAGAAAGAAAGCAAAAAACAAATTGATGACTTAAAGGAAATTATTACTACCCACTCTGACCAAATAGCAGCCATAGAAGAATCAGTAAATGAAATAGATGGCAGGCAAATGGAAATGACAACCAGATAAACATTTTACTAAAACAAAATAACCAGTTACTAGAAAAGGTGGAAGACCTAGAGTGTAGATCCAGAAGAAACAACATTAGAATCTATGGAGTCCCAGAGAAAATGGAAGGAAATAATATGATTCTCTTCCTAAATGATTGGCTTCCAAAAATACTAAACTTCCCTGAAGCTTTATCTTTTGGAATCAAGAGAGCCACAGGTCCCTGTCATATACATCTGCATCAAAACAGTTGTGAGATCCATTATTGTAAAATTCCTATCTACACAAGACAAAGTCTTAATACTAAGAGCTGCATGGTCAGGAAATCCAGTCCAAGTCGATGGGAAAAATACAAGATTTGACAATGATTACACTTCAACTGTGATCACAAAGAGAAAAGTGTGTGTCCCACTTATTAAAGACTTAAAAAAGCTAACATTAAAGCCCAGATAATGTTTCCAACCAGAATCAAAATTACCCTCTTGGATGGTCAAAAAATATTCAGTTCTCTTGAAGAAGCATCAGCCTTCGTGAGGAAAAGCAACTTACTTGAAAAAGTAGAAGAAATGAACCTTTCTTTGCCCAGTCTAAAAAGACATGCTGCTAATGGTAAAATAACTGCAGCTGACAAATCTAGTAAGAAGCTTAAGGGGAAATAGTATAAAAACCATCACTCTCAAAACGTATTAACAAACAATACATCTGAAAACACAGGATACAAATGGAATCATAAGGTACAAACGTTCTACTTATTTAGTATATATATATATATATACTTAAGCCTGCTTTCTTCTATATTACCTTTTCTATTTCTCAATCCTGCTGTCTTTTTTCTTACTTTCTGTTGTTTTTCATTCTTTTCCTTTTATTTTGCATAATAATATATACAGTTGCTAAGTACTTCAATATAAACACAATTGTTTAAATATTTACTTAAAAATAAGCTGCAGTAATATAAACACCTTACAGCAAACATTTATTATGCAGGCTATGCGTTACATCAATGGTAACATAATATCGCTACCCAGCACTTATTGATTCTTTTTTTCTCATCTCTTTCCTATCCATTCACATTGTTCTATTAATCTCACAGACACAATCAGCAAATGACAATAGCCTTCAAACAATAGCTTCACACTGTATGCAAATGATTCCCATTACTTCCATTTAAACTTATTACAATTAACACACTATACCCATCATATACAGTTATAATAAGATTTCCACACAAAATATACATCTGCTGTGACCATACAAACATTCTACACAGACTTTTGGCTCTATAAATTAATATGAGATAGATAGCAGGAAGTTTTTATTTAATATGTAAATAGTGCTAATTTTATATTAAAGAAAAGTATATTAAAGCTGTGGGAAGTGGAAGGGGAAAGAGGGCATTACAATGTACAGATTTACTGTTCAAAAAGAAGTATTTTAAGCATTTTACTGTATGATTTACTTAACTCTCTCTGCCTAGTTTTTGTTTTTGCTATGCACGAGAGCCATGCAACATTCTTGAGCACAATTTACTTCTTTAAATTACCTTTGTGCTGTATTTTGCCACCAAAAAATCAAAAAGCTTCAAAAAAGAACTCTTTCTCAAGCCTAGCACACTTCCTGCTTGTTTGTAAACTGATTACATCACTGTAACAGCATGAATAGACATGCAGTGTGACCTTTGACCTCTCTGCATATTCAGATGATGTTATCTGAGGAGAATAAGGAAGTTAATGCTACAGAATTGCTGAGAACAAAAGGACTATTAAGAAATGAAAGGATTTGCTTTAAGTAAGTGCTAAATGCTGCACATTGTTATAGAACCTTTTTTGTTAATGGTAAATGATATTTTGACTTTGTTAAAATGCATATTCAGTGTTTTAATTACTTGTAACAATGCAGCTATTTAAACAAGCTTTTAACTGAAGTTCACAGATAGGTTTGCAGGAAGGCTTCTATGTTATGTGTTCAGTTAATGAAAATATTTAGCATACAGAAATAATATTTTTATTTGCCTGTTTCTCTCCTTTTCTGTTTATGATAATTATTGTGCTTTCCTCAGTTTAACTGACTTACTTATATCCCCAGTTTGATGAAAGTAAGACATGTATGCTTTTAAAAGACCAAGGTTCTTATTTAACTACAATCTGTAAAAAAAAGTACCAGTTCTCATAAATTTACAGAGAGAGTTAATTACCAGTTTCTGGATACCTGTTTTGCTATCTAGCTTTAATAACCAACCTTTTTGAATATAGCTTATTCTAAGATACATATGCACAGGTCAGTAATCATGAACTTTGGTATACATTTGTAGCTCATATGCATTGATCTATCTAGGTCTACATAAGTATAGCTCTATATGACTTAACACATAGCCACCCTTAAAATATGTACCTAGATATGTGAACTCTTTCCATTTTGTTGTGATCACCCTTGCACATGTATTGAGACATTTTTATTGCTGACAGCAATTTTGCAACCCGTTACATTATGTTTGCATAACAGTATATAGGGGTCTGAGGTATTCAAACCTACTTTGTCTGTGTATCTATAGCATTTGCTGCTCAACTGTTGCATATTACTGTGTTGTCTGTGCCATTTATATATGTACATGTTTATAGTTGTCCCTAGTATAATATGTACAGAAGTCAGATATTAGTAATTTTTTCATTTGTTATTGCCAGGACTTGCAATACCTGTTCTTATTAATTTACAGACAGTGTTACTTATTAGTTTTTGGATAGCTATTGTGCTCTCTAGTTTAAATCTTAATAGCTTTTACTTAAAATTTTTGATAGTTCCATGTTTTTTTATTAACTCTATCTGGAAAAAATTTTAGACTCATAGCTAAACATAAGCTACCTAAAGGCTTTACTATTTTCTTACTCTGGTGACAATACACTAGGTCTTTTGTTTTTAAATTACTCTCTGATTTGGTTGTACAAAGATAATTACTTCTAATATACATAATTATCACAAATAACGTATTAACTTTAATTTCACACACTTGATGTTTCACTACTCAAATCAGTAACAATTCTAAGGAATAGCCTTTTATTTTTCAAACTTCTTATTACATTCTATACAGTTATTGTAATGGCAGTAGCACAGAACAGACGTAGATTACTGTTCTTAGGATGGACGAAGGTGGTTTTGAGGAACTTCTCATTAAAGCATGAATTAAATATTCCATGTTTAGACTTGCAAATAGTTTTAAATGTTTTACAGTTATACTCAGTGTTCATGTTATGTTCATAACAGAATCTTTACTATCTAACACAATCTATAGAAATGTTTTCATATGAATGTTTGTTCTTAAATGTAAATGGACTCAACAATCCTATAAAGAGAGGAAGCTTAACCAAATATTTGAAAACTAAGAAAGTAGATATTGCATTCTTGCAAGAAACTCATGTAATAGAAGAATATTTGAATAGGATGTATTTTAATGGCTACTATATACTTGCAGAATCACATTTTTGGACCAAAAGAAGAGGCACTATGATATTGTGGAGGAAAACACTACCAGTACCTAAAATAATCGACACATATTCAGGCAAAAATGGCATGTTCTGCTTAATTATTCTAGAAATAAATAAAAAAGTAATCACATTAGCCAATACTTATTGGACACCCGATGTCAGTGCTGCAACAGTGAATAAATATCTTGACTTACTTGCAGTCAAATCTAAGGGAGAAATAATATATGCAGGTGATTTTTAACTGTATTCTCTCCAGACGTGACACTACTAAATGTGATAAGTTTAAGATATATGCAACTGCTAAAAGTTTGAGCAACTTCATCAATAATTCAAATATAAAAGATATTTATGAAAAAATAGAACCCAAATCCCTAAAATACACACATCACTCATACAGATTTGGTACACAAACTACCATTGATAAGGTATTGGTTACAGATTATTTATTCTCAAAAATTCAGTAAGTTTTCATTAGCTCCTGTCCAATGTCTGACCACAGCACTATTTTCTTTAAAATCCACATGAAATCTAGTCATCTAGTATATTGGCAAAGAATACCAGCATACATTGTTAAGATAACTGGGTTTAAGGAATGGTTACTGAAAGAAATCAAAATATTTCTAGACATAAATGACAATGATAGTACTTCTAAAGTTATTGACTGGGATATGCTGAAAACTTATATTTTTGGTAAAATCAAAACATGGCACCTAAACAAATGAAAGGAATGGGATAGTACGCTATTGAGAATTCACATTTACTGAATTTCCTGTTTGCACTTATTTTTAAAATCGTTTTTTTCTCAAAACTTGCATTTTATCTGTCTTTGGCCTAGCACTCTTGTGTGGGGTCATTTACTGCACTGTTATAACTTGCTGATACTTGTTAACCTCTGCTATCTCTGAAAAAACAAAAAAACAAAAAAATCTTGCTTTTTTCCCACTTTTCTGAGATTTAAAAAAGTTCATTTACAGGCTTGCTGTTCTTGAACTGTTTGTAAGTTTCTGTGAGGCCATTTTTGCTTGGGCTAAAGGAAAGTCTCTCTGTTGATCAGTGGCAGTGAAAAACATTGAGCAGCCTTTCTGCCCCCGTGGGAGTGGTTACTGACTTGAAACTGTAGTTTTATTGGCCATTCTGGGTCAATTCCAAAACTCCTTCATCTTCCTCTCTTAAAACCCTCTTTTGCGTGGTTTTGCGCATTTTTGTGCATAGCGCAACAGCGGGCAGCACCGCCTAATTGGGTTTAAACTATTCCTGGCTCCACAAAGTCTGCTCTTCACTTTTTCCCTTAGAACTGCTCTATCTCTCAATTTAAACACCATATTCTCATTCTAAGGCCTTTCACTGGTCCAATTAAGTAATCCTACAAGTTAGCACTATTAAACCATAAGCACTACTTACTCTTATAATCTCTACGATTACCCTGTCCTCTATTGGTCCGTCTTAAATTCAGTTTCCTATTACTCTAGCATGTCCAAAGGTCAGTCAATGGTTTCCTCTCCAGTCCAGCTGGTGAATCTGGGAATTTTGAGGCAATGTTACAACTGTCTCATGTACACGGACAACCCTCTCCTTTTCCAAACAGGTTCAAATATATGTGAGAGATGCAACTATTTAGCCAAACTGGAGGCTGAGCTCTCTCATCTCAAAACTGGTGTAACCAGTCAGGAGGAGAAGGTAACCTCACACAACACAATTCCAGTATCACATAGTCCCAACACATCAGCGAACCAAACACATAAATACACAAAAACATACTCGGAGGCTCTAAATAAAAATCTACCTAAGCAACAGAGACCTCCAAAGCAGACATCCAAGCAAACGCTACCTCAAAACAAAACACACACAACACATAACCCACAAAGTCAGTGTGCCAAGCAGCCACAGCCCTTAAGGCTGAATAACACACCTGATACTCTTGTTATAGGTGACTCAATTGTCAGACACACTGACGTCCCACTCACCAGGCTGAATAAAGAGAAGGTCACAGTGAGCTGCCTGTCGGGCGCTAGGATCCGCCACATAACGCAAGCACTCAGGTCACTCCAAAGCAAATACAAATATGACTCAGTCATTGTACATGCTGGTGTGAATGACCTGAGACGTACCTCCCTGGACTACATGAAAAGGGACATAGAGGAGCTCTCTGATCATGTAGCCCAGGCTGGTATGACCCTGACCTTGAGCAGCATCTTACCCTCACCTAGAATGATGCCACAGTACAAAGACAAAATGATCAATTTTAACAATTGGCTAAAATTTTGGTGTCATTCAAAGGGGATCCAGTGTCTGTCAGCCTGGGATGACATGCTCGACAAGCCACGTTGCTTCGCTAGGGACGGCTTGCACCTGTCACCACTGGGCTTTCGGATATTGGCAAAGGCTCTTGCCACCCCCATAGTGCCTTTTTTAGGCAAGGCTCAAAAGTCCAACCCACCCCCATAGAGAGCACAAGGAACAAGAAACTAAGGGTAATGCTGCTAAACGCCAGAAGTCTTAACCTCAAGATGCACGCACTCGAAGCTCTCCTCAGTATGGAGAACATCGATATCTGTGCAGTGACAGAAACCTGGTTCAAGGCTCCAGAGAGCACCCCAGCACTACCAGGCTATACCTCATATCATGCTTTTCGGCCCCAAAACCCGGACCGAACCACAAAAGGAGGGGGAGTTTCCATATTTATCAAAGATATCCACACCTCCAGGTTAGTGGCATTGCACGTATCGGAGACCATCCATGTGCAACTAACAGTGGGCAAGACTGCTTTTCAGTTTATAGTATCCTACAGACCACCCTCTCAAAGTCAGGAATCCCATTCGGCTTTCCTGAAAACATTGGAGAACATGAAGATCTCTCCGAACACCATTATATTGGGCGACTTCAACTACCCAAACATTGACTGGAAGCACTACTCAAGCCCCAGCACCTTAGCCCAAAGATTCCTGGAAATTATAAACTCAAATGCTATGGAACAACTAGTCACCACTCCCACAAGAGCGGACAACATACTAGACCTGATCATTACCAACATGGGGACTCTATGCTCCACACCAGAAGTATATCCCTCATTGGTAAGATCAGACCACAAATTAATTTCACTGGATGTCCACATCCCGACTCCACCCCCAGCCCAGAAAACCACAGTGAAAAACTTCTCAAAAGCGAACTTCTCACTTCTCAAAACCGAAGTGGAATCCTTCAAGGCCACAGGGCCAGTGGAAACTACAGCCCAAACTGCAGAATCCTATATAAATGCATTCTACAAACATCTCCAGGAATGCATGAATCATGCTATCCCAAACAAAACCAAGACCCAATCATCCAAAGGCAGGCGTCCAGTCTGGTGGACCCCTGCCATAAATAAACTGTACAACAGAAGGAGGAAGCTACTACATGATAGAGCAAAATCCCTAATAGGAAAGGCATCTCTGATCAGTACTAGCAAAAAAGTACAATCCCTCATAAAATCCTCCAAGGCCAGCTTCGAGAGAAAAATTGCACAGGACACCAAAGACAATCATAAGGCTTTTTTCAGTTATGTTAGAAACTTGGGATGCAACTCCCAGACTTGTTCTGAGTTGATTCTAAATGACAAAAAATACACTGAACCCACAGACATCGCCAATATCCTGGCAGACCGGTTCAGTGCGAACTTCTCCACCCCCTCCCCCCCAAAAGAGCAAATATCTATCCCGGCAGAGGGCTGCCTCCCAAACATCTCAGATGCTCAGGTGAAAGCTGCCCTCTCCAAAGCAAAAAACACTGCTTCCATGGGACCAGATGGCGTCCCAGGCTGCGTCCTACATGAACTACAAGAGGAACTAATCCCTCAAATAAAACAGCTATACAATCTCAGCCTCACTACAGGATATGTGCCCACAGAATGGCGACAGCAACAGTGGTCCCACTCCACAAAGGTGGAGCATCTACGGACCCTGGAAACTATCGCCCCATAAGCCTGACTAGCTTAGTCTGCAAGGCTATGGAGAGGATCATCATGGAGCTCATAAACAAAGACATTGGGGACCTACAGACACTAGATCCTACCCAGTTCGGCTTTGTCAAGGGCAGATCCTGCCTTTTGAACCTGGTTGACTTCTTTGAAACAGTCACCAAAGCCATAGATGAAGGAAAGGTAGTCCACACAGCCTATCTGGACCTTGCAAAGGCATTTGACACAATACCCCACTCAGGCATCATAGATAAGCTATCCAGCTTAAATATAAACCCCTATGTCACAAGATGGGTCGCAAACTGGCTCAAAGACAGAACCCACAGAGTGAGAGTTGCTGGAGCCATGTCAGACTCAAAACCAGTCACAAGTGGCGTCCCACAGGGTTCTGTCCTGGGACCACTCTTGTTCGGTATATACTTTTCTGAGGTACAGGCAAACGTGGGAGGACTATGGCTCACCAAGTTCGCAGATGACTGCAAACTGGGCGCCATAATCAACTCTACAGCTGACACAAACATCCTTCAAAAAGGTCTCACAGAGACAGATAACTGGTGCCAGCGCCATGGTTTAAAGTTAAATGCCAAAAAATGTATAGTCATACCCTTTGGCAAAAACAATGTGCCCACAAATTACCACATAGACGGAAACCCATTAAGTACAGAGAAAGTTATTAGAGACCTGGGGACCCAAGTTGATAGCAATCTCTCCTTTGAAAACCACATTGCCAAAGTGGTTAGAAAGACCTTCTACATAGCCCACCTCATCACGAAGGGTTTCACATCTAGATCAAGAGAGGTAATCGTGCCCTTTATTCATCCCTCATCAGGCCCATCATAGAATACAATGCCCCTTTTGGGATGTACCTTACCCGACACCTGCAGCAATTAGAAAGACCCCAAAAGTATCTCACCAAGAGGATCAAGGGTCTCAAACAGATGCCATATACTGCTCGGTTAAAACAACTCCAGCTCTACTCAGCTGCATACCGCCTACTTGAGGCGATCTATGCCTGACATACAAAGCTATGTCAAATCCAGAATTAATGGACATGCTCCACCTCAGTAAATCTAGATCCCTTAGAGCCACACGCTCGAGGGACTTGAACCTCAGCACAGAAATAAATAGAACTTACTGGAGGGACAGGTTCATAACCCAGAGGCTCCCTTCGCTCTGGAATAGAATTCCAGTTCATGTGAGGCAGAGCACCTCACTGAATCTCTTCAAGAAGAATCTCGACAAGTGGATGGGGGATCGTAGGTTTGTTCCAGGGATTACTCCTGTGTCACTATTAGACAGAGGCACAGTAAACTAAACCTTAAAAAAGGGCACAGTATACTCAAATCAAGGGGTGGCATAAGCCATACAGAATCGGGCTAGGCTTATAATTGCCCCAGGGCAGATAGCCTAGTATGAACCTATGAACCTATGAACCTATGAACAATAAAAAATTGATGAACTAAAAAGAAATCTAAATAATAAAGACATAAACACAAATACAGAACTGAAACAATTAAACCTTGATTACATGGAAATTCTTAATCACAAAGTGGCAACAAATTTAAAAAGAATCAAATTACAGTCTTACTCTGTTAACCCAAAAAGCATGCATAAATTAGCTGTGAAATCAAAAAACTTAACAAATGTTAAACATATAAGGGAAATTGCTGATGAAACTAAAAATAAAACTAAAATTGTAACAGATTTAGAAGATATTCTTGAGACTTTCAGAAAACATCACTAAACAATAAATAACACAAATCCAAATATTAATAACAACATCCCAAAAGATAACTTCTTAAATGAGAACATAGGCAACAAACTATCAATAGAACAGAATACCAAATTTCTCATATCAATAACATTAAGTGAACTAAAAGAGAGGATTCAAAGCCTTAAGAATAATAAAGCCCCAGGATTAGATGGATTAATAGGAGAAATTTATAAAGTTTTCATAGACTATACATTAAAGATACTTTTACAAGCTTTTGAGGAAGTCAGAAAAAAAGACAAGCTCATTCCCTTCCTGGAAATATGCCATAATTTCCCCTATCCTAAAACAGGACAAAGACCCCAAAATAGTAACTTCGTATCATCCAATTTCACTATTAAATGTGGACTATAACATTTTTACATCAATATTGGCTAACAGATTAAATCATCTGATGTCTAACATAATAGGTGATGATCCAACAGGCTTCATCCTAAATAGAAGAGTACAAGACAATGTTATCAGGCTCCTTTCCCTAGTAGATCATACTAACAAGAAAAAAAAAAGAACTATCAGTTATTAGCCTAGACTTAAACAAGGCTTTTGACTCTATAAATTCGTCCAATTTATTTAAAGTATTATTTTATTTATTTATTTATTTTACATTTGTTGACTGGGCTAGTCTAACTGGATATATGTCCATTTTCAGTAGAGGCCTGGGGAGAGAAGCTCCAAGAGAATTTAGTAACAAAAAATGTTAGTACAATACATTAACAAAGGATGGCAGCTCATTCCCTAACTATCTAACAAACTTATCACATATATAAAGAAAATCTCAACAAGACAAGGTCAGGTAAATAAAGAAACTAAATAAAAATCTAAAATTAAGAAAATATCAACAGGACAAGGTCAGTTAAACATAGCTAGTCTAAAGTTGTCTATATTATCAATGAAGATTGGAGTTAGTACTGAGAGATTAGCAGGTAAACAGAACCCAGTAAATAAAAGAAAGTTAATCAGGTTTAGAACAGGGGCATAATCAGTGTGTTCTAAGGTAAAGTTTCAGTTTATTTTTGAAAAGTGATAAAGAGGACAGTGATGCAAGTCCACTGGGAAGTAGGTTCCAGGATTTCCCAGCAGTATTAGAGACTAGAGAGTCACCGGCCATGTTTTTGGATTTACATATACTGACAAGTAGTTTATTTGATGAACGTAAGGTATTAAGATTGTTATAGGGGGTAATGAGGGTAGAAAGTATAGGAGTATTGGTAGGTTGGTAAAGGATCTTGTGGGCAATGGTAAGTTGGTGAAATTTAAGCTGATTTTGTAGCTCAAGCCATCCTAGCTGTTTTAGATTAGTGCAGTGGTGAGTTCTAAAAGGATTTCCAGTAGTAAATTTGGCAATGTTGTTATAGGAGATTACCATTTTGGGGAGGTTATTTTTTGATAGATTAGTATATATAGGTGAGACATAGAGGAATGTAGATATTAGATGAGTGTGGGCAATAGTTGTTATAGCTGCTGGAGTAAGGAAAGGTTTGATCCTATAGAGAGAGCCAAGTTTTCTATTTATAGTTTTAATTGTATTGTTGATATGGGTGTTGAAGTTGAGATTGTTGTCAGTTGTTATTCCAAGAAGTTTGGTAGTAGGGTCAGGAGATATTAGAGTACCATTATGAGATATGACTTTGAACTCTATTGGAGAATACTTACATGTGGGAGTAAAGAGCAAGAGTTTAGTTTTTTGGGGGTTCAGAAGGAGGCAGCGTTGTGTAAACCATTGTTCTACTGTATTAAACACTTTTTGGGTTAGGGACTGCAGTTCAGATGAAGATGTGGCTGAGCATATTAGTGTGGAATCATCTGCATATTGTATACAAGTAGCCTGAGGAATTACTAAGTGAAGGTCATTAATGAAAATTGAAAATAGGAGAGGTCCCAGTATGGAGCCTTGAGGGACACCAAGAGTAATGGGGAGGTGGGTAGATAGATTATTATCCCATAGCACTGCCTGTTGTCTATTTTCTAAGTAGGATTGGAACCATTTTATAGCCAGTGCATCTAGTGAAAGGGATTTGAGGATATTTATAAGTATCTGGTGGTTAACCATACCAAATGCTTTTGAAAGATCAATAAAGGGTGCAGAGGAAAGCAAGTTGTTGCTACGTTTTTTGTTAATGCAGTCAGTAAAGGATAAGAGGGCAGTGGTAGTACTGTGGAATGGCCTAAATCCATGTTGACACTTGGAAAGTAGGTTAGTTTGGATTATGTGGTCAAGTAGTTGACTATGGATGCATCTTTCCATAATTTTTGCCAAAGGTGAGAGTAAGGCTATTGGTCGGTAGTTAGAAAATTTGTAAGAGTTGCCACCTTTATGTAGGGGGATAATGTGGGAGATTTTCCAGATAGTTGAGATTTGTCCTTCGCTTATGGTTCTGTTAATCAAGATGGAAATGGGATAGGCTATGGCTTTGGCAGCTTTTTGCAGATATTCTGCAGGTAGTTGGTCAGCTGAGGGAGTGGATGGTTTAAGTTTTTGGATTAGGGTGAGAATTTGTGATGTAGGTATTGGCTGCAAGAGAAAAGGAGGGAGTGGGCTAGTATTAGAGGTTGTGAGAGTTGAGCTATCAGGTGATAGCTGATTTTCAAGTGTTTGAACAGCCTCTGTGAAAAAAGTATTGAAGGTATTGGCAGTTTGCATAGGATTCTCATGGTCAGAGCTTTGGTGGGTTGGTGTAATGGATTGACCTGGGTGGAGTAGTTTGTTAATGGCTGCCCAAAACTTTTGTGGTTTCTTTTGATGAGTTTGCTGGAGTTGTAAGTAAAAGTTTTTTTTGTCTGAGAGTATAGCTTTCTTTGTGTTATTTCTCAGCTGTCTAAAATTTTGTTGATCTACAGGGTTTTTAGTGGTATGCCATTTGGCCCAGAATTTATTTCTAAGCAAGATTTTTTGCTTGGTTTCTCTATAAAGCCATGGGGCAGGTTTAGTCCTAATTCTGATAGATTGAGTTGATGCATGGTGGTCAAGAATGGCTAGGAATTTAGAATTAAAGTATCTTACAGCTTCCTCAAGAAGGAGTATTTTGTGGGAGACCTAAGTTCTCTTTGGAAGAGATCAGGGTTAAAGTTGTTATTGGTTCGAGTTGTCTTGAAAGTGGTTGGGGAGGGTATATTGGTCTTATGCCTGATAATATAGGTGAGTGAGTGATCACTTACGTCATCCGGGAGGGTCCCTACTTCATATGCTTGGAGATGATTGTTTATGAGTATCCAATCTAAGGTACTTTCTTTCTTACTGGATTTGATTATTCTAGTAGGGGAGGTGATGGTTTGAGAGAAACCATATAGGTTGATATGGTTAGTAGGGTGTTCAGTGCTACAAGACTTCCAATCAATATTAAGGTCACCTAGGACTATAGTTTCTTGTGGGAAGTTTTGAAATAGGCAGCAAAGGATATCTTCTAGGGTGATGTTGTTATTGCCAGGAGGAAGATAAATACAGATGATATATATGGATTTGCTTGTATTGAGCTGAGGTTTAGAAATTAGGATTTCAGCATTAGTGTCTTGAGGTGGTAATTCTGCTTTATATAAGATAGCTACCCCACCTCCCTTTCAAGCTATATGGTCTTGTCTTATGATATTATATCTGGGTGGGATGACTTCATTGTCTTTAGTCACGGATTTTAACCAAGTTTCTGTCAAACATAGAATGTCAAAGCAGTGTACTTCTAAGAGAGCATGGAGGTGTGCAACTTTGTTATTTATACTACGTATATTGAGGTGTGCTATAAAGAGTGAGTTAGGAGGTTTGGTAAGGGTGAGCTTTGTTGAGGGATTGAGGTTTTGGGGTTGAGTGGTAGGAGTATTTGTTGGGCCTGGGTTTGGGTGAATATCTCCATCTTTTAATGAGTGGACTTGTATTCCATATTTAGGATTTGGGAATTTACTGAATAGGTTTAGAGATTTCTTAGCTTTTAGATAGGTATACCTAATATGGGCTAATCTATGATATTTTGTTAGTAGGTAGTTGGGTGTAGAAGTTATGTTTGCATGGTTACTGGAGACAACTAGTGATGGCGTAGCAGTTTGCTTATAGGGGTAGTGAAATTGTAGATGTAATGGGTGTTTGTAAGAGGTAAGGAGGTAGGCTGCTGTAAGAGGGGGTAGAAGTATGACTAAAAGTAACAGCTTTAAATATGCTGGGGTAGGTAGATTAGACATTGGGATGATTTAGTTGCAAGGTGGAATGTAGGAGATAAAAAAGAGTAATAAGTGTGTATGGAGAAAGGTGAGGGGGGTTATGGGGAAGTGGTAGGGAGTAATTAGAGAAGGAGGGAATAGTTCATAGGTTCATAGGTTCATAGGTAAGTACTAGGCTATCTGCCCATGGGCATTTATAAGCCTAGCCACAGAGTGATGGCTTTCGCCTCCCCATTAGATTAGTAACCTGGGCCTCAGTCAACAGGGCTCCTGAAGTGATCCCAGGGTAGAACTTACGATTACCCATCCACTCATCAAGATTTCTCTTGAATAGGGTCAGAGAGGAGCTCTGTCGAATATGGATTGGGATTCTATTCCAGAGTGAGGGGAGTCGCTGGGACAGGAATCTATCCCTCCAGCATGTCCTGTTTATTGTTATACATAGGTTCACGTCGCTAGAACGAGTGATTCTGAGGGATCTCATTTTTTGAGGTGAAGCATGTCCATTAGTTCAGGGTTTGACATGGCCCTATAAGTCAGACATAGGTCACCTCTGAGAAGACGGTAAGTGACTGAGAAGAGCTGGAGCTTTTTTAGTCGTGCTTCATAGGGTAATTGTTTAAGGCCCTTAATCCTCTTAGTGAGGTACTTCTGTGGTCTTTCTAGTTGTTGCAGGTGTCTAGTGAGGTACATCCCAAATGGGGCATTGTACTCTATTATGGGCCTAATGAGTGAGGAGTAAAGGGGCACAATCACCTCCGTGGATCTGGATGAGAAACCCTTTGTGATCAGGTGTGCCACATAGAATGATTTCCTGACCATTTTGGCTATGTGGTTATAGTTTGTAGGTACTTTGTTTTTCCCAAATGGGGTTGTAGTAGCCTTTTATAGTTGATCCTTGTGGGTGGTTCACTAGGAATAGGGGGTGGTTACCTGATGAGTGGATATTCGGGGAAAGAGGGTGTGGTTATATAGTATAAGACTAGGGGCACTGGGGTGGGTGGGAATTGGGGGTAGGGTGGGGGAGTGGAGTGAGCCCGCAGGGCGAATGGAGTGGGTAGAGACAAGTGAAAGAGCAGCTCAAGAAAAACAATCAGCAAAATGCTGACTACTGAAGATAATTTAGGTGAGGGTAAGTACAGAGATAAGTACTACAATGGTAGTGAAGTGTAGGAGGATAGGTAGGTGTTGACAGGTAAAATCCAGGGTGAAGTATGATAACATTGAGATCAAATAAAAGTCTTCAGAAATGTAATTCAGTGATAATATAAGACAGTGGGATAAGCATGAGATAGGAAGGATTGGAGAAGGGTGCTACCTAGTGGAGAGAAAGTCTATTACAAGGCAATTCTATATGGGAGCTAGCTGGTCTAGGACTAAGGAAGGAGATATTAAAAGTTAAAAGAGGGAGGTTACAATAATGGAATGTAAATGCTTGATGATTTACAGGGTAGATAGTGGGTAAAGGCTGTTGGCTGTCCTGGTTGGGGGCATGCTCTATAACCTCAGAAGCAGTAAATACAATTATAAGCTTTACTAACAGGTTTTCGGACACCACATACTTTCTTGCTTCCTTTAGTCTGAGGATACAGGGAATAGAAGGCAATATGATGAGACTGCTTGTATTTGGAAGGGGGCCTTTATCACCAGGTGGGTAGATTCTAGAGACTAGTGCAGGATCAGCAAGTTGGAGAGCAGGGTACTTTAGGGAGAGGCAGATAAAGTGGGGAGAGACAGAAAAAAAAACAGTTAGTTCTTCGTAATTTAGATCTAGCAATATTTCTTAAGAAGTTAAAAAAAAACAGTTAAACATTTATTCATTCTCTCAGCAATGAAGAAGCTAGAGGATATATATAACAGCTAGCTAGTGCTATAGCACTATAATGTAGGTACCTATTATTTAAGCAAGACACTGCCTAAAGACTCAGGAGGACTGCAAGTCACTAGTCTACATTAAGCTGAATATATGGTATATACTGCATTAGTACTATTGGAAATGTCATTTTATCAAAACAATTATCATAGCAACTCTACAAGTATCAGGAACAGATATATGAGGTATGATGTAGGCCATGGGGCAGGCGCACCAAGCTTCAGCAGTAATATCTGCTTCTTACAGTATTTTACAATAGTACAGGAATAATCACTACCACATCAGTACAAATAGGTACTACACTCTAGAATAAACACCAATGCTAACACACTGAAAAAGCGTTTAACTTCACAGATTCATACAGTCAACTGGGATGGTTACTTGCTTTTTATACCCATTGCTAGTTCTCTTAATAAAGGAGTACGCTTGCCGTATGGAGGACTCTGTTGAATAGTTCAGTCAATATCAGCAATGTAGTATATTATGACAGTTCGCTTGTAGCTGGTCACACAGAATTGCGAGTAATGCCGCTAATATAAGGTTCTTCACAAGATACCTTCCAATACAAAGGGTCTTAAATACGATACCTTCCAAAATGGAGGATCATCAGATATAAATAACTAGGTTCTGCATGACTTATAAAGCACTACATTTACAGAACCGCTAGGCCTGTTCCCAGTTTACATGCAAATAAACTGTTGTACTCTAGCATTTAGCCATTGAGTACTTAGAAATCACTACATTTACAGAGCTGCTAGGCTTGCTTGCTGTTTATCTGGTAAAGGAACTGTTGGACACTAGCGTTTGGCCATTGAGTACTCGCTAGATGATTAGGAGGCCTCAGCAGTTCCACGTGGGAGCACTATTAAAATTAGGTGTTCCACGATTACGATGAACCAACAAAAACAAAACAAGTGGTACAGACCGAATTAATTACCGTTTAAACACAGTACTATGTTTTGCAGCTAAACATCAGGTTTAGTAAAGAAATGCTACAGGTTACTGCTTACCGAGGTCAGAGATGCTCGGACCACAAATGGACAGCAGCCAGGGGAAAATCCAGATAATAAAGATGGCGTCACAAGGGACCATTGGTATTTAAGGGATATGAGAGGATATAAGGCAGAGAGGGGTGGAGAGAAGGTGAAAGCAGGTACAGCCAGGAGAGGCTAAGCAGATCAATAGTTAAGAAGGCTGGTGGATGGGAAAGAAGAGAGAGAAGTTCCAAGGAAAGGCAAGTAGGAAAAGGAGGAAGAAGAAACAGATAGAAGCTTAGAGACAGGGAGCTGCAGGGCAGGGATAAGGATGAAAGTGTAAAGGGGAGTGGAGGTGGTTATTAGAAGCGATATACTAGAGTCAGAGACAAGTGGAGCAGCTCAAGAAAAACAATCAGCAAAACGCTGACTACTGAAGGTAAGTTTGGTGAGGGTAAGTACAACGATAAGTACTACAATGGTAGTGAAGTGTAGGATGATAGGTAGGTGTTGACAGTTAAAATCTAGGGTGAAGTATGATAACGTTGAGATCAAATAAAAGTCTTCAGAAATGTAATTCAGTGACAGTATAAGACAGTGGGATAAGCATGAGATAGAAAGGATTGGAGAAGGGTGCTACCTATTGGAGAGAAAGTGTATTACAAGGCAATTCTACATGGGAGCTAGCTGGTCTAGGACTAAGGAAGGAGATATTAAAAGTTAAAAAGGGGGGGTTACAATAATGGAATGTAAATGTTTGGTGGTTTACAGGGTAGATGTGGGTAAAGGCTGCTGACTGTCCTGGTTGGGGGCATGCTCTATAACCTCAGAAGCAGTAATTACAATTTTAAGCTTTAGTAACAGGTTTTAGGACACCAAATACTTTCTTGCTTCCTTTAGTGTGAGGATACAGGGAATAGAAGGCAGTATGATGAGACCGCTGGTATTTGGAAGGGGTCCTTTATCACCAGGTGGGTAGATTCTAGAAACTAGTGCAGGATCAGTAAGTTGGAGAGCAGGGTATTTCTTGCTTCTGAGGATACAGGGAATAGAAGGCAGTATGATGAGACCGCGGGTATTTGGAAGGGGTCCTTTATCACTTTACTATACTTTAGAAGTATATAACTTCTCCCCTGACTTTATCGATATAATTAACAGATTATATGTTAACTCAATATCATACATCAAAATTGACGCTTTTTTAATCAGGTCCGCTCAACATCCTAAAAGACACTAAACAAGGCTGCTCATTGTCCCCCTTATTATTTGCCCTATCAGTAGAACCTCTAGCTAACTTCATAAGAGCAAATTCTAATATAAGGGGAATTTTTGTTAGTCCAAGCTACATTTCTAAAATACAACTTTTTGCGCACTATCTCATGTTAACAATTGGAAATGTAGATTCCTCTATAGATCATATAACAAAATCCCTGCAAGTTTTTGAAGAGGATTCAGGCCTAAGCTTTAATCACACCAAAACAGAAACATACAGCCGAGTGACGTCTCCAGGCGTTTCTGCAGTTACACCCTGCTGCTCCTCTAGGCGTCAAATATTGCCTGTTCATATTTGCATTAATAATTCCAAAACCATGTTACATACAAGGTATCGGAAAATTTTATCTTGAAGCATACATGATAGCAAACACAATTGTATTGATATATGACCTCTGTCAATGGGTATTTGTTAAAAATGTAAGGTGATAACTTCAATTTTTAAATGCTGAAGCCACGCCCACTAGGAGTTAAAGGTACACACTAAAAGGAGCTCTACTGGACGGAATGAGTTAATAAATAAAAAAAAGTAAACACTTTACTAAGAAAACACAACATTTTTAACTGGGCAAATGACACCATTAAGTACTTAGGAATATACATAAGGTCAAACTGGAATAATACTTCAAAAACAAATTACAAATACCTATTATCCACAGTTATGGATTTTTTAAATAGATATAATAAAATGTATTTCATGATAGAAGAAAGACTGTCATTAATAAAAATGATCATATTACCCAAAATTTTGTTCTACTTCCAAGCTTTAATTGCCTCCCCATCCAAAAAATTAATTAAGCAACTAAATTCTATGTTATTAAATTTCCTATGGTTTCCTCAAAAGCCAAAAATCAGCCATGCTTGGCACTACAGAAGCTGTAAAGATGGGGGAATAGCATTCCCAAATTTAGAAATTTATGCGGAATCAACCATACTTAATGTGATGAGCCAATGGTTAAACTTCAAATATAGTTTTAATTGGAAAAATCTCCATGTAAGTATCGTATTATCTGACATAGACACAAATATTGACAATAATATGTTCTCAGAAAATAAAAAAAATCTTCCTTGTTGTCAAAGAACATTTTTACAATACCAATAAGAATAAAAAAAAAATTTCTTTTCACTAATTATATATTAGATAATTTAAAAAAAGACAAACAAAAATCATGTGACAAGCAGCTTAATATTTTTAATATTTCCCATTGCATACACGAAGACATACCTGGACTCTTTCAATGTATCTAAAATAAAAGTAATGGAAGAAAATGGATTTGTTTTCTGGCACCAGTTTCTCTGCAATAATAATATCCACAAACCATGTTCTCTTATGACCAGGTATAACATAAAGCACAACTGGTTGAACATACAAATATTTAGAGAATATATAGTTAATGAATTCAAAATATGTCATATCACCAGCACAACACCTTTACCTAAAATACTTTCTCTTCTTTGTGAAATAAACACTTTGCACGTTAATAATATTCTATCCTTGTCAAGTATATATAAATCTTTAAGAACCAATATGCAAATCCCAGAGGATTCCTTATGGAATTTCACAGAGAGAATAAACAAATCCATTTTTTCAGATAGTGATAAAGAATTAGTACTTAAATAAATTAGTAGCACAACGTCACACCCTTCTTGGAAAATCTTCACTTAGAAATACATCCATAGGCGCTTTATTACCCCAGATAAGATGGACTTGATATAAAAAAATAATCTTAATAAATGTTGGAGATGTGAGGAAATACTTTGTGCAGATTGGGTACACGTTTCTTACATGTAAAATAGTAACTCCATTCTGGATAGAGTTCAGAAATTTCATAAAAGCATCGTAGTCGGACAAGTGTGAAGTATCTGACCCATTATTACTGTTCAATGCACCGATACCAACACATATCCCCAAAATACAGGTGCTCCTTCTTTGGTCCTTGCTTGCAATTGCAAGAAAAATCATTACGTCAAATTGGAAGCGTAAAAAAAATCCTATCATTTATAGATTTTTTACTATTAGCTAAACTTGCATGTAATAGGGAGTTGCAAATTATTTCAGAAAGAACTACTAAGATAACACATAAGAACTTAACTTGGTTGAAGCTTGAAAAACTACTAGATAAAATGTAATCACAACAATGACATTATATCTGTTATGGACATTGTAAATAGTTATTGTTCCATGTTATGATGTTTTTAAGACATATATTGTGCATATTTATTTATCATATTTCTTGTATTATTGTATTTCATGAAAATCAATAAAACATGTTTTAAAACAAATGTGACCATTGCTAAAATAGAACAAAATCCAATAGTGAACGAAGCCGGAAACCAAAACCTTTTAGTAGTTTATTTCAGAATAAAGCACTTTTCGTTGACGCTAATGCGGCAACTTCATCAGATTCAGTTAAAAAGTAACATTCAAATGTATAAATAGTTACTTAAGGTCATATGACTAGCATCAGCTGACAAACACAATATATCTAAAACCATTTAAAGCAACATATCCATCTAAATACAATTCTTTAAGAGAGACATATCAGTAAACAAATAAAACACTCTAATGCTATCTGGTAAGAAACACATGCATATAGTAACAACAGCCTCTAGAATGACAATCTGTTAAGGTTGTCATTCACTATTTATGTATAAAACCATACTTTAACAAGTCTGTAAAATATAAAAAGTGACTTTATAAGTCAACTAACCATTTTATCTAAAAAATGTATACACATATATATATATATATATATATATATATATATATAGATATGTACATCAATGTTGTACTTCATGTCTTAAAAAAGTCATGACACTGTGAGTTAAAGTTATACCTTACTCAATAAAAAGCTCAGTTCAAATACGAATGTAACATGACATCAGGTGAAATCCGTAACCAACCCCAATGTGAAGTCACATTGGTATATAAAAAGAAAAATATAGAAAATACTAAGAGTTCATCTAGCCAAACTCTTAAGTTTTAAAAGACAGGATATATTACAGGCTTCATTTAGTCCTGGACTTGAGAATGCGTTTAGTCTAACTTTCCATAAAAGCTCGCGTTCATCAAGTAACAAATTAAATGGCCCACCCCTAAGATCCATATTGACTTGGTCAATGACTTTAAATAGGAAGCTATTGTTAGGGTACACAGCAAGGTATCTTACTAATGGGTTTTCATCCTTTTTCTTATCTATAGCATGGGTATGTTCATAAACCCTGTCCCTCATTCTACGTTCGGTTTTACCAATGTAGAAAGTTGGACATACCTGGCACCTAGCTATATATACTATGAGTTTGGAGTTGCAATGGAATTTGCTCCTCAGTTTATATTTTCTACCATTAACACCAAAGCTTTCTCCTATTTCTATATGTCTACATATCCTACAACAGCCACAGGTAGTCACCCCTACTTGTTCTGACAAAGGGCCCATAGTTTTCCTTTCAAGCAAGTTCTTAAGATTTGCTCCCTTCTTAAAGACTAACTTAGGTAATTGACCAAGTTTCTTTGACAAAGACCTATCAAGGGAAATAAATTCCCAATTTTTATAAAGGATGAGACGGACCATATAACTATCGTTACTAAAAGTTGTTGTAAAACTCATTCTAAATTCATCGGTCGTCACTCCTGCTTGGGATTGTTCTAGTACTGAATACTTGTTAATAGTATCAACTGGATTACCAGTCTCCTGACGTATCACACTTACTGAGTTGTTAGTGAGCAATGGTTTAATCTGCCCAGTTTGTTTCTTACGACTAACTTCACATACAAGAGATTGTACTAAATGAAATGGATAACCTCGCTGTTCAAACATACTGCCCAACTGTAGGCATTCGTCATTAAAGTCTGAGTCCAATGTAACCATCCTAGCTGTTCTAATAAGTTGTCCTTTAACTATAGAGTGCTTTTGATGGAAAGGATGGTTACTGGAAAAATGGAGAAACAAGTTTGAATATGTCTCTTTCCGAAATATTCTAGACACATACCTCTCATTTGGAATGTCCTTAACTAAGTTACAGTCTAAATAATCAATGGAACTTGTGCTAAAGTTAGATGCAAATCTAAAGAACTCTGTAGTTGAATTTAAATAACCAACAAAATCTTGGGCATGTTGTTCATTGACCTTGTACATAACAAAGATATCGTCTAAAAATCATGTATAAAATGCCAGGTTCGTTCTGTGTTGGGAATTTTTTAAAATATATTCATTTTCCCAAAATGCCATTACCAAATTGGCAAAACTGGCTCCACAGGGTGATCCCATGACTACACCACATTTCTGTAAGTAAAACTCATTGTTGAACATAAAAAAATTGTTAGTTAAGATAATATCTAACAAAAGTTCAACCAGATGGATCTCCTGTAATGGAGCATTTTTGGATTTCATTATGAGGCTGACCCACTCAATTCCCTCCATATGTGGGATTGATGTGTATAGATCTTTGACATCTTTAGTTAAAAAATTGATGTCTATGTCATACCTCAAGTTGTTAATTTTATCCAGAAACGACCAAGAGTCTTTACAGACCTGTGGTTCTGACGATATATATTTTTTAAAAATTTAGTCTACTACCGTAGCACAGGGGTATGTAATGGGCCCTCTTCCATCAATCAGTGGTCTCATTGGTAGATCAGTTGAATCCTTATGGACCTTAGGGATGCCGAATAATACAGGGATTTTTGGCCAAGGAAGTGTAATGTAGTTGTAAGTGTCAATGTCAATGACTGACTCAATGAAGAGGTCACTCAAGTAACTCTTGATGCAACTATACGTGGTGTTCACTTCATTTAGTGAAGCCTTAGAGTAATCTTCATTATTCAACAGGCGACACATTCTATTATTATAATCAACATAGTCAAATATAGCCACCCCCCCCTCCCTTGTCAGATTTCACTACCCTGACAGGTGAAGATCTTAATAAATTCAACAAGTCTTTTTCATATGAAGTAATGTTACAACTTATATCGCTTCCACCAATTCTATTTACTTTCATAAAATGTCGAAAATCAAGTTCACAGACTTGTTCAAATGCTCTTAAAGTTTGATTTAGGGGGGGGGGATTATAGGTGCTCGAGACTCTAAGATCTTTGTTAACACTAGTAGTGTTTCCAAATAGAAGCATTAGGTTCAATTTCCTAACAAACAATTTTAAATCAAATACAAGATGTTCTATCTTAGAACATTTACTAGGAACAAAAGTACTTCCTTTTGCTAATAGTTCAATGAGCACAGAGTCTATGTTCAAAGAAGAATAATTAAAAATTTTAAAGTCTCCTGTTGAATTTGAAAGAACTTCCACCTTCATGAAGTTCTCTTTGCTATCTCCTGAACCTGCTGTTGCATTTGTTCCTTTGGTTCTTTTGATTGTAATTGAAGTTCTTTTTTTGGAATTGCCCCTGTGTTCTTGGATTCCTGAAAACTTTGATTATAGTTGTCTCTACCATTGTTGTTATGTGGTACTGACGGAGTAGTAGTGTTATGATTTTGGTTGCGAATCCTTTCACTGCGTCTCAAGATGCTGTCATTCTCCTCGGCAATCACAGGGTCAAAACTGTCCAAGTTATTAGGGTCAGTACCCACACTGGTTGTTTGTATAGTAGGTGTATTGCTTCTTAGTGCAGTTGCTAATTGTGCACTGGACGGCTTAGGATAAGCAGTACCAGTGTCATATGCACGTCTGTCTCTATTAATTTTCTTGGCCTTGTTTGTTTTGAGTCTTTCTAACAGTTGATCTATACTAAAGAAACATCTTTCATAGTCGAATTTATATCTTAAAAAGTCAATATCTGTTGTAATTTCCATATTTAAGACAGACACCTCTTTAGTCACGGACTCAGTATACATGTTGTAATGTTTTATCATTAAGTTCATTAAATCAAACCCTTGTTTATCAAACAAAGTCATAAGTTCTAAATGAAACGGTTAATCAGCCACTAGACCAGTGGGGTATTGATGGAATCGTAACCCCTTAGGGACAATATGTTGGTCCAAACACGTGTTAAAATACGTGACCTCTAGCTGTAATTTTTTCAGTTTTAACAATTTAATGTCAAACAGTTTTAGTTTATCACTTAATGACTGAAAACCAACCTGCTGGTTGATAGAAGAACTAGCCGGTCGCTCCTGGTTGTACCCATTCACAAATGACAAATTTGAAGTATTTGAAACCCATTCATTGAACGCTGGAGCACCAGTAAGCCCTGTTCTTTGTTGGAGCTCTGGCTGTTGTTCATTCCGTTGGTCCTCGGAATTCTGACAAAAAGTTGTTGAACTTGCTTCCGGAGTTCTTTGTGCTGCCGGGATAGAAGCACCAACAGAATCTTGTATGTCCCCTGGTTGTGAGTGTTGTTACCAGATGAATGAGTAGAAAAAGGCAGTTCCATGTTAGTTTGCCCTAATCTGTCAACGGGGCTCCTATGGAGCTGTACATTTGTAACGTCATGTGGTTGTCCGTTTTGACTGGAACCCTGTTGCGAAAGAGCAGTATCCACTCTGTCTAGCCTGGAAGAGAGTGAGTCCAGGCGTTGGTTCATAGCATTCAAGAGAGCAGTCAAGTTTAAAAATTCCAACTGGAATTGTTGTGATGAAAACAGGTTCGGGCTTACAGGACTATTGGAAATACCAGACGCCATAAGACTAACAAGACCAACAAACTGATAAAATAGAACAAAATCCAATAGTGAACAAAGCCGGAAACCAAAACCTTTTAGTAGTTTTATTTCAGAATAAAGCGCTTTTCGTTGGCGCTAATGCGGCAACGTCATCAGATTCAGTTAAAAAGTAACATTCAGATGTATAAATAGTTACTTAAGGTCATATGACTAGCATCAGCTGACAAACACAATATATCTAAAACCATTTAAAGCAACATATCCATCTAAATACAATTTTTTAAGAGAGATATATCAGTAAACAAATAAAACACTCTAATGCTATCTGGTAATAGCATTAGAGTGTTTTATTTGTTTACTGATATATCTCTCTTAAAGAATTGTATTTAGATGGATATGTTGCTTTAAATGGTTTTAGATATATTGTGTTTGTCAGCTGATGCTAGTCATATGACCTTAAGTAACTATTTATACATTTGAATGTTACTTTTTAACTGAATCTGATGAAGTTGCCGCATTAGCGTCAACGAAAAGCGCTTTATTCTGAAATAAAACTGCTAAAAGGTTTTGGTTTCCGGCTTCATTCACTATTGGATTTTGTTCTATTTTATCAGTTTGTTGGTCTTGTTAGTTTTAAATGTGACCATTGCCTTTACACATGAAAACAAACTCTTCATTTGGGCCAGAAACTTAAACTTTTCTTAAATAATAAATAGTGCTATTACATCAGATAATGTTCCTTGGGATCATACTTTTCTTTTAATTGAACTAAGTGAGTAATGTACTGCTTCAAATTATTTTTGGAACAGATATTAACAAGTCACTTACGAAGCATCCTTTTTTCGTCCTCATTATCCTCTGTCTGTAGTCTTCTGTTCACATAGTTTCAGTTTGTAAGGTAAGTTTTTTTTATAATGTATGCAGAATCACATTTTTAACAAAGAATACAAGACAATTCTGACTTAGGACAGTATTCATAATCCTGCCCTTTGTAAATCTGTAGCAGTAATCCCCAAAGGGGGGGGGGTGCTACATCCTTATGCAAATAAGGTGATTCAGGCTAACTACAGAAATACAGAGGCATTTTGGTAAACACACCTCTGTAAGCCAAAAGTGCAACATGCTTAAGGCATAAATGTTAAGGTGAGAGCTATTGCAAAGGTAAGGAGTATTACACATTTGAATATTACTACGATTCATATTACCATACTTTTTAAAAGGAGGTCCAATTGTAGGATCATAGGATCACAGAGGGTTACTAGGCTAACGGCCCTAGGGCCCTTACAAGACTAGCCAAGTTCAACCCATGTTCCCATGGGTGTCTGGGTCAAGCAGACACTAAAATCAGCACCTATTGTCCCTGTCCAGGAGGGACACAGGTGGAACCCTGGGGTGAATTTCCGGTTACTCATCCAATTGTCCAAATTACACTTAAATAGGGCCAACGAGGGGGTTTGTTTAACATGACTAGGAAGCTTGCTCCAAAGGTGGAGCAACCTCTGTGAGACAAATCTGTCTTTCCAGCAGGTTCTGTTGATGTCACATACCAGGTTAAGGTCCTTTGAGCGAGTGACCCATGTGTCATTTGACTTACGAATGTGCAGCATTTTCATTAAAGCTGGATCAGAGATTGCTCTATATTCAAGGCACAGGTTGCCTCTGAGCCATCTGTACAACACAGGGTAGAGTGACAATGATTTCAGTCTGTTCACATAAGACAGATCTTGAAGACTCTGAATTTTCTTTGTAAGGAATCTTTGTGGTCTCTCCAATTGCTGCAGGTGTTTTTTAAAGGAACGTACCAAAGGGGACGTTGTACTCTATTATTGGCTTGATGAGGGAATAGTATAGTGGGGTTATAACCTCTTTTTTTCTGGAGGCAATGCCCTTGTTTATGAGATGAGCAATATAAAATGCCCTTCTTACCACTGTGGAGACATGGTGAATGAAGTTAAGGTTGCTGTTGACTTGTGTGCCAGATCTCACAACTGATTATGTGCTTATGGTATTGTTATTGATGTGGTAGTTTGCAGAAACATCACTCTTGATGAAGGGGATGATAATGCATTTTTTTGCATTAAGTTTAAGACCATGACTTTGGTACCAGTCATTATTCTATGTAAGACCTTTTTGCAGGATGTTGACATCACTAAGGGTTTCAATGATCACTCCCAGTTTGCAGTCATCAACAAACTTTGTCAGCCACAGTCCTTTAGTTTTAGCCTGTACTTCAGAGAAGTAGATTTCAAACAGTAGAGGTCCCAGAACTGATCCCAGTGGAATACCACTGGTTGTGGGTCTGCTGGGAGGAGGTAGAGTCCCCTATTTTGACTGTATAAGTTTTATCAGTGAGCCAGTTTGCAACCTACCTGACAATATATAGGTTGATGCCCAGCTGGGTGAATTTATCAATGATGCTTGAGTGGGGGATTGTGTCAAAGGCCGTGGCTAAGTCCAGATAGACCATATACACAGATTTGCCCTTGTCTAGGGCTTTGGGGACTGTCTCGAAGAAGTCCACCAAGTTTAACAGGCACAATATCCCCTTGACAAAGCCAAAGTGGGTGGGGTCGAGCGCTTGGCGATTTCCTATATCTTTGTCAATAAGGTCCATGATGATTTGTTCCATGGCCTTGCAGATAAGGCTGGTTAGGCTAATGGGTTTATAGTTCCCAGGGACCATGGATGCACCCCTTTGTGCAAAGGGATGACAGTAGCTGTTTTCAATTCTGCTGGGATGAAGCTATTGCTTAGGCTGTGATTGAAAAGCATGACCAATGGTGATGCTAATTCCTGTTTTAATCCATGTAGAACAAATCCCAGGATGTTGTTTGGTCCCATACAGGCTGTGTTTTTGGCTTGTGGAGGGCATTTAAGATCTGCTCCTAAGAGATACTTGACTTTAAGAAATGTTTGTTTTATTGTATTTTAGTGCTTGAGCATACATGGTCAAATACTGAAGGGATCACTGGTGAAAGTGATTCATTTATGTGTCTATGAAGTGCTTGTGCATGCATGGACAAACTACTGAAAGGGTTTCTGGGAGAAATAGTTCATTTTTGTGTCAGTGAAGTGCTTGTGTGTATATGGTCAAACTACTGAAGGAATTAATAGGGGAAATAGTTCATGTTTGTGTCAGTGAAGTCCTCGTGTGTGCATGGTTGAACTACTGAAGAGATTGCTGGGAGAAATCACTAATTTTTGTGTCAGTGAAGTTCTTATTCATACATAATGCAACAAAGAACTGGAAAGACACCCACAGACCTGAACTCGAGTAGAGCAGGGCTCTAGATGAATGCTGACAGACGTGTCAGTAACAAAAATAGAGAATATATCTCGCTGGTTAAAACAGATGTTTATTCACAACCACTGCAGTCCACATCCATATACAGCAAATAAAAGTAACACTAGAATGCATGAATAGAAGCAATACAATCGGTTAAGCCATCTGCCCTTAGCAGATTTCATCAGAACAATAAGTATTTCTGCTTCCCTTCCTTAAATACCAAACATTTAAACCTTAATAGATATTGCTTAATTATTCAATTGATATAATCACCATATTACAATGTTACTAACTAAATATATAAAGTTACTAGCATGTGTGTGTTAGATGTTTTTACATAGTTTTAAAATTTTAAAATTTTAATAAATACGAAAGGTCCCTAACTAATATATGTTATAACTATCTATTGTATAAACAATATCACACTTGAAAAAAATATATATATATAGCAAATAAGGTACATGTTCTATATACATCCCTCAATACATAACTCACACAATACAGGACTTCACTGTAAACTACATAATTACCTACATAATAAAAAATATGACTGTTGGTTAATAAGTATCAATATATATTGAACTATCCAAGCTAATCTATCTGTCACATAGCAAAATGTATTGGTTGTCAATACTTGAAACTGTCACCACTGTATAAGTGGGTTGTTCATGTTTACTGAATCTCTCTCCATATAATAGTCTCACTAACTAAAGTTTAGTCTCACTGGGAATGGAACTCTACTACCATATTGCATGAGAGCAACCAAATGGTTACAATCTATATTGATATCTATTGAAATGTTACACCTATTATGGGCATCCCAATATTAAAATGGTTTAATGCTAATATGTTCATTAATACCTGGATAGGTAGTTGCATCTAACATAATTTGCCATTTACTTTCCAATGCTCCTAACTTTGCCTTCCAATTTCCATTTCCCACGCTGTTGTCCACCTGATCTAGTATAGCAAATTTGAATCCATGGTCATTTCCCTTGGTCATAATGTGTTTGCTTAAAGCATTTTTCTCATCTCGTTTTTTAATTTTGTGTTCATGAATCCTGGTTTTAAGCTTTCTTTCTGTTTTACCAACATAGTATGCATTGCATACTGTGCATGTCGCCAAGTAAACAATCCCACTACTATTACAATTTCCTGATTTAAACTTGCAAATACTATAGGTAGTATTAATCAACTTTATGCTGTTCTCTTCATTAATATGCTGGCATTGTTTGCAGGTACCACACTTTGTTGTCCCCTTATTTCTTCCGTTTTTCACCTTGGTTTTCGTGTTATTTCTTTCAATCATTCTTTTTATGTTACAGCCAGATTTGTAAATAATATTAGGGGTATCACCTATAATATTCTTAGCATCACCTTCAAGGTTAAATACATACCAATGTCTATTTAATATTTCTTTGATGATGTTCGTGAATGGATTATACATAATGACACATACACGTCTATTGAAAGTATTAGTGACTTGTTTTCCAGTATCTTGTTGACCTAATAATGGTCTATATTTCTTTCCCCATTGAGATTCTACATACCTTAATACATCGGTCAACATTGCTTTTGGATATCCTCTGTCTAAAAATAATTGTTCTATAATATTGAGTTCATTGGACATAATTTCTCTTGTGGATGACATCCTTGCTGCTCTCACACATTGGCCCTTAACTATGTTTTTGAACATGTGGGGGGGATGACAACTTCCAAAATATATATAGTAGGTTTCCTATATAGTTTTGAAGTATATCCTTGACCATCAGAACTGATGTAAATATCTAAATATGGAATACCATATTTATCTATAGTATGGGTGAATTTTAAATTAATAGTAATGGTAAATTAATAGTAGTGGGATTGTTTACTTGGCGACATGCACAGTATGCAATGCATACTATGTTGGTAAAACAGAAAGAAAGCTTAAAACCAGGATTTATGAACACACGTACAAAATTAAAAAATTAAAAAATTAAAAAATTAAAAAACGAGATGAGAAAAATGCTTTAAGCAAACACATTATGACCAAGGGAAATGACCATGGATTCAAATTTGCTATACTAGATCAGGTGGACAACAGCGTGGGAAATGGAAATTGGAAGGCAAAGTTAGGAGCATTGGAAAGTAAATGGCAAATTATGTTAGATGCAACTACCTATCCAGGTATTAATGAACATATTAGCATTAAACCATTTTTAATATTGGGATGCCCATAATAGGTGTAACATTACACTTCCCGGCTCCAATAGATATCAATATAGATTGTAACCATTTGGTTGCTCTCATGCAATATGGTAGTAGAGTTCCATTCCCAGTGAGACTAAACTTTAGTTAGTGAGACTATTATATGGAGAGAGATTCAGTAAACATGAACAACCCACTTATACAGTGGTGACAGTTTCAAGTATTGACAACCAATACATTTTGCTATGTGACAGATAGATTAGCTTGGATAGTTCAATATATATTGATACTTATTAACCAACAGTCATATTTTTTATTATGTAGGTAATTATGTAGTTTACAGTGAAGTCCTGTATTGTGTGAGTTATGTATTGAGGGATGTATATAGAACATGTACCTTATTTGCTATATATATATATTTTTTTCAAGTGTGATATTGTTTATACAATAGATAGTTATAACATATATTAGTTAGGGACCTTTCGTATTTATTAAAATTTTAAAATTTTAAAACTATGTAAAAACATCTAACACACACATGCTAGTAACTTTATATATTTAGTTAGTAACATTGTAATATGGTGATTATATCAATTGAATAATTAAGCAATATCTATTAAGGTTTGGCGCCAAAATGTTTGGTATTTAAGGAAGGGAAGCAGAAATACTTATTGTTCTGATGAAATCTGCTAAGGGCAGATGAAATTGTATTGCTTCTATTCATGCATTCTAGTGTTACTTTTATTTGCTGTATATGGATGTGGACTGCAGTGGTTGTGAATAAACATCTGTTTTAACCAGCGAGATATATTCTCTATTTTTGTTACTGACACGTCTGTCAGCATTCATCTAGAGCCCTGCTCTACTCGAGTTCCAGGTCTGTGGGTGTCGGAGATACTATCTTATTCATACATAGTCAGACTGCTGAAGTGATTGCTGGGGAAAATAATTTATTTTGTGTCATTTTAGTGTTTGTGCATACCCAGACAAACTATTAAAGGAATTGTTATGGAAAAATTTCATTTTAGTGCTTGTGCATACTTGGGCAAACTACTGAAGTGATCACTGGGGAATGTTTGCATATTGCAAAGCAGCTATCAGAGGCACAGCAATGCTTTTAACAATAGATGTGTGTCCAGAATTGATATTGGACTATGAATAGCAAGAACACTTCATTAGCATACACCGCTTTACAAAATTTCTCATTTACATCTCATTACAGTTAAGGCATTGTGCATTAGCATAAATGGCTTCTATGAATTGTATCTTAGCTGTGCTCACTCACAAACTTCATGGATACTCATACTGCATTTGCACTAATGGCTATAAATACTGGCCATAGTAATATATGGTAGTTATCCTGCCCTATACAATGTAAGGTCATTGACATTCACAAATGTCAGTGTGATTGGGCAGTGCATTCAGCATGCCCATTTTGACTGAAGTCTTGCCACAAAATTAAATGAAAAAACAAAAATTCCTGCTGCTAAACGTACTAAAAAGAAAAGCTACTTCCACCATAATCCCTGTACTGCTGCACACAGAAACCAAAACCAAACACCCACATAAATAAAAAAAATCACTCAAACAATGTTAGGTGTGCACAAACATCCTGATGTAATCAGCTGAATCCATATGTACTCTTGATTTGAAAATCAAAGTGATAGCAAATGCATTAAATCAATTTACAGTGGAAGAATCTGTCTATATATGTGGGACACGTGCAATACATTACATATTTGTCTCCCAGATGTGAGAAGAAGCAAAACAGGAAATAAGTTCTACAAGCAATTAAATTATTTTTTGTAATATAATTGTATAATAGGAATAACTCACACGAAAGGTGTGTGTAATGAAGATTTTCCCTGGCTGCTTTGTCTTGTTCAGTCAGGCTTTTCTGTTTTGTTCAGTCTACACCAAACATGGGTAAAATCTGCATAACCAAACATAAGTATGAATTATTACTGCAGCAGGCAAATCAAAAATAAATAAATAGAAACAAAAACACAGGAAAGATAAAATGGCTTATGCTACTGCACAGTTTAGGCAGAAGGCAAGGAGAAAATTTTATATAGACAAAAGTGATGTAAAATGTTTAGTTACATTTCCGAGGCACAGAATTAATTCATTAATTAAGTAATTAATCTTTATTGAAGTAATCTTCTTATTAACTTTTTTGGCTACAGTCTAAGTAGACTGGAATAAAAACTATTTTTCAGTCATGTCTTAACACAGTCAGTGTGATTATGATAAACATGTAAATAAAAAAGGCAAAATTAACTCTTACTGGCATTTTTCATGAAAGAAGAAGGGAAATTCCACATATAGTGAGGAAGCCAAATGCATTAAATAAGTCCAATTAAAGATGAAAGAAGCTATGTTTTAATGTACAGGATGGTGCTGCAGAGCCCAGCCAAAATGGTGCCTAAGCGCATATCTCTAGACAGGGCCTGAATAAATTTGGATAATGATAGTGTTCTCATTGAGAAAAAGCATCCTAGAACTAAATATGAGTACGCAGGAGCAAAGGAAAAAACAGCTGGCGAGGATGTGAGTTCCTTGGAAATAAGAATAGTACAACCATGAGCATATGTGAAAAGGCTTCAAGGGGAATGCAAGATCTGAAGGAGGATAAAGCAGCAACTTTACTGCTTTATCTTCTGCTGAACTGCAGGAACAGATTCACAGAACACACAAACTAACAGACATTATAAAAAGACGGGGAAAAAGATGGATGATCTTGAAAAAGTAACTGGAATAGAAGAAAGTGTGACCAACAGTGAAGCAGAGCAATTTATAATGCCACTATTACATGAGAGATTTCTGATGCCAGGAAACCAAGAGACACTACAAGACAGAAGACATGGAGTGGGACAGAGGCAAGCAGCAACACATAGCAAATCCACATGTTTTTCATTATGTTTCCATCCCTTTGTCACAGAAACTGAGATAATAAGGCAAGTAAACAAACAGTTATCCCATTTGCAGGAATAATCATAAAGCTGGTCAAGGATTAGTCAGAAACATTCTGTAAGAGAAGAAAAGCTATGCCAGATGTATTAAATGAACTTATAATGAATAGTACAGCAGCATGGCTGAAATGCTCTGCAATTCTGGAAGTACAGCAAGAAGGGGAATGGTGCACGCTACACAATATGCAGAATGTTCAGAGGTTTAAACAGAGGTTTCACACACAACTAATCAACCCTGACAGTTAAAATATGAATTACCTGCAATACATGGACAGGAAGAGCAACTGTAGATGTAGGAAAAGTGATGGAGACACTGACAGGACATGCAGTGTCAGGTGCTGAACCCCCTACAGGGAGGAGAAGAAGACCAGGAAGTGGAGACGGACCTCGATCAGCAAAATAGGTGAGCAGGAAATAAACAATTACAAAGGCAAATGCAAGGAGATGAAAAAAAAAAAAGAGATAAAAAAGACAAAAGAATGAGAAGCCTCTCCCAAGGGAGATTTTAAGGACAAAACAAAGAAAGAAGCAAAAGTGTAGGCAGGCAAGGGGGTGGCTCTATGGTGATGGGAGAATGGTGCGTTTGATGGTTTTGGTAACTCAGAAGTGAACTCATGGATAAATGAGGCACTAAGCAAGCTGGATATCAACTTTTATAATGGATGGCAGAGTTGAAGAGATGGAAGGCAGTATTACAGAAGGACTGAAAGAAATCATATAAAGAGAGGAGCAACAAATAAGTGGAAGGAATGGATACAGAAAGGCAGATGACTCTGGACAGGGGACTGATGTATTAAATGAAACAGATCATTACCTTTTGAAACACACTTCATAAAATCCAACATCAGAACTTTACAAACAGTGGGAGGAACTTCATCAGTTCCCACAGTAACAGTTGGCAATACAGTTAGAGGGGGGATGGGATAAGGGCAAGCTTCAAAGGTCTGCAATATAGTTGTCATGACACTAAACATACAGTAAACTGCAGAAAACTTTTAGTTATGTACTTACCATGACTTCGGATGTATGGGATCCATCTCGTCTACATTCATAACTGATGGGCTCGGAGCCGATCCATCGGCTCCGACTCGGCCAACTAGTACACTAGAACGAAGTCTCTTATTGGCTGGGCTACCCTCTATCCCAGGATGCACCACACCTGCTTCCCCAGATCTTGTTTGTTCGCTTTCATACATACATGCAAACACAGAAAAAATAGTAGTTACTACAACCAACTAAAGTTCTTCAAGAGAAGATCTCCAAATGGAACTACATCTCCTCTAAATCCCAATGGAAGGGGGAAGGAGGGTGGGTACGTATGAATGTAGGTGAGATGGATCCCATACATCCGAAGTTATGGCAAGTACATAACTAAAAGATGTAAAGGGATCCTATCTCGCCTACATTCATAACTGATGGGACAGCGTCCCTAGCACCTAAATCCCGGGTGGCTCATTGAAAAACACTCCTGAGAACTGTGGAACCAAAGGAAGCCCTGCCTCGAGAAACCACATATAGCTTGTAATGAGAAATGAAAGTGTGCGGAGAAGTCCAGGTAGCCGCAGCACAAATATCATCTATTGATAATTTGGAGTGAAAAGCTACAGAAGTAGCCATTGCCCTGGTAGAATGAGCCCTGACTGGAAAGGGAAGCTCTTTGTTAGCCTGTGAATAAATGAAAGAGATGCAATCTTTAATCCATTTAGCTATGGAGGTTTTAGCTACTGGTTGACCCAATTTGTTTATTGCAAAGGAAACAAACAGTTGATTTGATTTCCGCGTCTGAGCAGTTCTATTCAAATAAAAACGCAGTTGTCTATGGACATCCAACTGATGAAGGATATATTCTGTGTTATTGGAAAACTCGGGAAAAAATACAGGGAGCTCTAGAGCCTGTTGAATGCAGAAAGAAGAAGCTACCTTTGGTAAAAAGGAGGGATTTAATTTCAGGGACACTCTATGTTTGTGAAATATCAAATAAGGAGGGTCAGAAAAAAGAGCTTGAAGCTCTGAAACCCGCCTGGCCGAAGTTATGGCCACTAAAAAGGCGGTTTTCCAGGACAGAAATTTCAAATCGCAGGTAGCAGCTGGTTCAAAGGGGCGGGCAGTTAAGGCAGCTAGAACCAAATTTAGGTCCCAAGGGGGGACAGGATGAGATATTGGGGGCCTAAGGAGCCATGCTCCTTTAAGGAAAGACTTGCAAAGTTTGTGAGACATTAATGAAGGTTCAAAAGAAGCATGAAAATTAGAGATAGCCGCTAGCTGAACCTTAATCGTGGAAACTGAAGAGCCCAACTGAAAAAGAGAGGCCAGGAAATTCAAGACCTCCGATACTGGGGCGGTAAGAGGGTCTATACCTTGTTGCTGAGCCCAAAAGGCAAACCTTTTCCATTTACTGGAATACAGTTTGACAGTGGAAGGTTTGTGAGAGGAAGACAATATGTGGATCACCTCCAGAGAGAGGGAATTGTCTCTGACTAAGGATGGAAGCGGAGTAACCATGCTGCCAACCTCAAGGACCTGAGAGATGGGTGAGACTGTCCTGACTGATGAGTCAACAGGTCTGGCACCGGGTCCAGAAACCATGTACCTTCTACCGCATACCTCCGAAGGAAGGGGAACCAAACCTGACGAGGCCAGTGCGGGGCAATCAAAATCATGTCGCTCTCCAGGTAAATTGCCTTCTGTATCACCCTCGGCAGGAGGGGAACCAGAGGGAAGGCATAAAGGAGACCGGGGGGCCAAATGTGGGTTAGAGTGTCCCTGGGAATCTGTCCCTGAGAGGGGATCAGAGTGAAGAACTCTCTGCACTTCGCATTGTGGGGGCTGGCAAACAAGTCGCAGCAAGGGAGACCCCAGTTGGCGAAGATTTCCGCAGCCACTCTTTGGTTGAGGGACCACTCGTGGGGTAACAGGATGGTCCTGCTTAGTCTGTCCGCAATCACATTGGATTTCCCCGGTATGTGCATTGCCATTAGGAAGCGGTTGGTAGCTACCGCCCAGTGCCAAAGTCTCATGGCTTCTCTGCACAGTGGGTATGACCTGGTCCCACCTTGCTTGTTTATATACCAAACCACCGACATGTTGTCGGATAGGATAGCAATCGGACCTTGCGGGAGAGCATGATGGAGAGCTTGTAGTACCAAAAGTACCGCTCTCATCTCCAGGATATTGATGTGCAAATGCACTTCCTGGGGTTGCCATGTGCCTTGGACAGACCTGTCCAGGTAATGAACCCCCCACCCTACCTGGGAGGCATCTGTGGTCACAGTGGCAACGGGGGACTGAGGAATAAAGGGTCGCCCCTGGTCGAGATTGGATCGGAGGAGCCACCAACGCAGATCTCGATGGCAACTCTCCGTAATCATAACTAAGTGGTTCAAGGGGAGTTCCTGATAGGACCATTGAACCGACAGAAGCCATTGCAGCACCCGCATGTGCAGTCTGGCTAAGGGGACTAGGAGTATAGTTGATGCCATCGAGCCCAACACCTGTAGAATCAGATGGGCCAGAGCTCTTGATAGGGGGAGGCAGGATCGGACTTGGTTCTGCAAAACTTGAATTCTTGCTGCCGGTAAGAAGGCGCGCATCCTTTTTGTATCTAACTCTGCACCTATAAAGGTAATACGCTGAGATGGCTGTAGTACAGATTTTTGCCAGTTGAAAGTAATTCCCAGGAAACGGCCCAAGGTGACTGTGGCCATGAGCGCCTGAAATAGTAGATGCTTGGAGGTGGCAGTAAGGAGCCAGTCATCTAGATATAGAAACACTTGGAATCCTAGACCTCTCAGGTGAGCAGTCACCACTGCTAGACACTTGGTGAACACCCTGGGGGCTGTGGTGAGACCAAAGGGCAGTGCTCGGAACTGGAAATGACTGTCTCCCAGGCGGAAGCGTAAATGTCTCCTGGACTCTTGACCTATCAGAATGTGATAGTAAGCATCCTGGAGATCTATGGAGCACATCCAGACATCCTTCTCCAATAGTGGGAGAATGGACTGAAGAGTGACCATTCGGAATTTGGACTTTTTCACAAAGCGATTCAATGAACTGAGGTCCAAAATGGGCCTGAAGTCCCCTGTCTTTTTTGGCACCAAAAATAATCTTGAGTAAGTCCCTGATCCGATCTGATCGGTGGGGACAGGCTGGATGACTCCTTTTTCTAGCAGCTTTGAAACCTCTATTGCTGCCTGATCCCGCTGACTGGCTGGCACGTCTGGGATTTCCCTTAAGGGAAGGGGGGGCTTGATGAAGGGAATGAGATAGCCTCCGGTTATAATCCGGAGCACCCACTGATCGCTGGTAATAGCTTCCCAAGCTTGTGGGTGTTCCGCAAAATGACCCCCGACTGGCTCCGGAGCTGCACAGTCGGGCACCAACTCAGGGACGTTGAGTGTAGGAAGAACCACGAAAGGAATCGCGGTCTCCAGAGTTACGGGTGCCTCTGCCGCCTCTGGGGTGGCGTCTTCCTGAATTCCCCCCCTCCCTGCCTCTAGAGGGGGGATCACTGGGTGGAGTAGGGAAAGACCTCTGAGTTTTCCTGAACCACATTTTCCCTCCTCTCTGGGCCTTGGGGTAAGGCCTAGAGGAAGCGGAAAAACGGGCCCCAACGGCAGTCAAGGTCTTGCCCTCCTGCTCGCACCGAGTCAGTGTGTCCTTCACCTTGGGTCCAAACAAGGATGACCCATCAAAGGGGGCGTCGGCGAAGGAAGACTTGAAGGCCTCCGCAAAGGAACACAAGCATAACCAGGCGTGTCTCCTGAGGGCGACGCCTGTTCCCGCTGCTCTACTCGCCCCCTCGGCCACATACGAGATGAGCCTCATGGACGAGTTCACAATGGAAAATAAGGTAGTCATCTGGGCGCCAACAGTGTGGGCTAGCGCCTCAGGTAGATTACCTGTGAGGGACTCACTTAGCTCTTTAAGGAGGTCCCTTTGGAGCCTAGTAAAATGACATAAGTAATTCAGCGACCGTAAGGTAAAGGCCGCTGAAGAAAGGGTACGCTTCCCATACCTATCCATGCTCCTGGAATCTTTATTAGGAGGGTGGATAGACGTTGAAGCCTCTGCCACGTCCTGCTGTGTGGCAGATGCCACCACCATTGCATCTACAGGAACTCCTTTTGTTAAAAATTCCTTTTGAGGGGGGGCTGAAAGAAATTTATTTGGTCTTGCAGGCACCGGTTCCACAGAATCAGGGTGTTCCCAAGCCCTTCGAGAAACCAAATCAAGCAATTCATCGAAGGGCGGAGACACCCAGGAGGCGGAGGGCTGGGCCCCGAAGGCCTTGAGGAAGACTGACTCCTCAGCGGAAGGGGTTTTGACCTGCCAATCTCCTCTCTGTCTCAGAATCTCAAGGATATCCGAGAAAGAGACATCATCCGAAGATGATTTTGGGGACCCCTCCGCGTCATCGAGGTCAGTGTCCGATGTGACAGACTCATCTTGGGAGTCTACGTGCTTCCTCTTGCACAATTTCTTCTGTGGAGGCTCATCCAAAGCTGTTTCGGATGGACCCCCTGGAAGAAGGGAACCCCCGACGGGGGTATCCTCAGGCCCTGGGGCCCCGCTGTCATGGGACTGCAGTATGGCAGAAGCACCAGTCTCCAGGTCTAGGGACGGTGAGGTGGAAGCCTGCTGAGCTGGCAAGGACATGGCCAGCGCGCTCCTCATGGCCTCAAAGGCAGGACCTCCAGACTCCATGGAGATCACTGGCCGAGAGGCCACGATGGCACTAGGAATTCCGGCAGCCGATGCTCCGAGGGGAAGACTAGGTACCAAGGCACCCAGTCCCAAGATGTTCCCCTCGGCCCCGGCTGAGGAAGTCCCAGTATCAAACCCTGAACCCGAGGACAGGGTAAGAACAATGGTCGGTGCCAATAGACCTCGAGGGGGTCTTGTTTCCGACCGTACGGCTCCGCCTTGCTCCACCATCACCGACTCCAATGGCTCCGAGGAGGTTGGAGGAGGAATCGAGAGTTTCGGAGGGGGGATCGGCTCCGAAGCCAACTGGGCCGGAACCGAGACCATTTGTGCAAAAACTGGAGACTGGAAAAGCCTCTGAATAACCCTATCCAAACCGAATCCGACAATTTTGAGGATTTAGAGGAAGTAGACAGGGGTCGAGATGACTTTCCTCTCGGCTCAGACAATGTAGGGGACCGGCTCCGAAAGGGCTCCAACACTATCGGCACTGGATCCGGCACAGCACGAATAAGGATCGGCGCCGAAGGAGCTTTCGGAGCCGAGGGGGAAGAGTCTGAGCTGCACACTTCCACCGGCTCCGAAACCATCGGAACCGATGGGGGTGATTCGCCTCTCGATGCTCCAACCTGCGGTTCCGAAACTAATGGAGCCGAGGAAAGAGGCATCGAGGCAGACCCTTCGACCCTCGGCTCCGAAGTCAGTGGAGCCGAGGAAGAAGAGGTCGACTTATGCTTCTTAGCAGTCGGTTCCGACGGACTTGTCGGAGCCGACGACCTTTTCTTTTTAGAAGCAGTAGAAGATGAATCCAAAGCTTCCTCAAAAGAGGGCTTAATAAGACCCTTCAAGATCAATTTATTTTTTCGTTCTTGAAGAACCCTAGCAGAAAAAGCACGACACACACTACGTCTCCTGCAAATATTTTGGCCCTAAACAATATACACATATAGAATGACTGTCTGTAATAGACATTTTATAATTGCACCTAGTGCACTTTTTGAACCCTGATTTTTGTTCTTTAGACATGCTTATACAATAACACTATGCAATAACACTATTGAATACCCAAATTTTGCGCAAAGAACAGAAGTGACTAAAAAACCAAACTGTTAGAGCGCAAGAAAAAAGGGCACGAGCTCTCTAGAGAGAAGATTTACCTCACAAGAGAAATGACAATCAGAAAAGAACACAACAACAACAGGCAAAAGCCCTCTAACTTAAACGGGCTTTGCCCGGAAGAAAAAAGGGAAAATAACAACACAGACACTCCACTAAGAAGGGCAAAGGCCCTCTAACTTAAGCGGGCCTCGCCCGACCAACGATATATAAGTATCGACAATAACACTCAATCACTCACACAAAAAAAACACGAAATAGCCGTTAAAACAGCTGTTGTATTAAATTGTGAAGAAAACCCAAGGTCAAAGACCAGAAAAAAGTAATGAAAGTACACTTAGCTCCAGCCAAGTCGAGACCACGTCTAGCTTGTAAAGCGGCAAACGAGATCTGGGGAAGCAGGTGTGGTGCATCCTGGGATAGAGGGTAGCCCAGCCAATAAGAGACTTCGTTCTAGTGTACTAGTTGGCCGAGTCGGAGCCGATGGATCGGCTCCGAGCCCATCAGTTATGAATGTAGGCGAGATAGGATCCCATTACATCATAAGTTCAATGTTTCTGCCTCTGACAATATAAGTAATAGTTGCTGATGTAACAAGTAGGTGGCAGGAAATGAAATGTATTATGACTACCCAGAGGGAGAAGTGGATAACAAGGCAGGGGAAGGAAAAAGGGGAGTAGCAACTATATTTTGTAGAGGGCTTTAACCAACGAGACAGAAAGTGATAAAAAGTGAAATATGTAGATGAATCATCTAGCAAGGTAGGAAAGAAAGTGCATGTTGGACAACAGGAAGCCTATTCGCACCAAACAGAGATGAGGAAGGATTCTATAAGAACTGTTTTGATAAATGGGCACATACAAGAAGAAGCAGAATAGAGATAATAAGGGAGGACTACAACGTCACTATAGTACCAGAAAAAGACATTGCATGGTAGAAGGGAATATAAAAAAGGGACAAGAACTAGCCCAAGGATGAAAAAAGGAGGGTGGTTGGACATATGGAGTGAAAGGTATACAAAGGGGAGGGATTGCGCCTTCAGAAAAACATTTTGGTATAGGCAAGTTGGTTAGACAGGATCTTATGGAAAAAATCCAACGGAAATAATGGAAGCGATCCAAATATAGGAGAGACACATATCAGATCATGCAACAGTGAGAATTACTGTGTGCAGAAACAGAAAACAGTGGTAACTGGTGGAAGTGGGGGATACTTATAATAAGACAGAGGACAGGGAAACACAAACAGGACAGACTTAAGGAGGGCAGGAGGTACAGCATCGAGGTCACTGTTGGGGAGAACTGTTGGACACAGAAGGAAATAGGTTCATAGGTTGGTACTAGGTTATCGGCCCTAGGGCGTATACAAACCTAGCCATAACAATTCCCTGGCTATTTCTTCCCACAGTATTTACTTGCCTGGAACAGGAAGAAGTGAAAGAAAGACTGAAGAGTGATTGAGGAGCTGAAAGGAGAGCCAAAGGTAATACTGAAGGAAGATGGAAGAAATGAATATATAAGGGAGCACTGCGTATCAGAAAAAAAAAAGCAATCAGAGTGGAATTAGAGAGGAAAATTACTATGGAGTAAGAAATTCAACTATGGTGCGTGAGGGACTACAGATGGAAAGAGAGACGCACACACACACAGAAACAGCAGACAAGAAAACAAGGAGATGCAGGCAGAGAGAGGTACACGGGTAAAGGAAAGAATATGGAAATATTTAGAAGAGGTAATCAGGGAGATATTTAATGAACTCTACAGGAAAATGTTCAAACAATAAGAAGGGGCAAAAGTCTCAGAAGCGAAGTGGGGAAAGAATGTAGAGGGATATATACTGGATGATAAACAAAGACTGAAGCTGAATGCAGAGGTGACGAGGGATAAGAATAGGAAAGTGATACATGAGATGAAGATGAGAAAATCAGGAGGGCCAGGATGGATTCCCCTAGAGTTCTACAAATGAGGAGGGGACAAATGTGAAAAGTCCTAGGAGAGGGACACAAGAGAATGCAAGACACTGGCAAAACATCTACAAGTATGAAGATGGTCATGATAGCCGTGATACCGAGAGCAGGAGGTGAAAGACAAGAAGTGAGAAATAATCAACCTTTCTCTTTAATTAATGTAGATGTCTTTTAGCAAAAGTATTTGCAGGAACACTTTTATGAAGGGAAGGGAGGCAAAAAAATATATCCTGAGACCTGCTGGAAATTGTGCACAGGGAGGAACAGAAGCACAAGGGGAAAGGTAAGATTTTGTTCTTTGACTTGCAGAAGGCTTTTGATATAGTGAGGTGGTAATTCCTATAGAAGACACTGCAACAAAGGCAGATAAAGGAAAAGTTCATAAATTAGATACTGGCCATATACCAAGACCTAGAAATTGAACCATACACAAATGGAGGAGTATCTGAAGAGATAAGGCTACAGAGGAGGAACCAGACAGGGGTGCTACTATCCCCAGGCCTGTTTACACTTGTGATCAAAGAGCCAGCAGTGGAAGCCAGACAGAATTTAACTATACTTGAGAAAAAGGAGTGGATAAAAGCTCAGTTTTTGATATATGCAAATGTCAAAGGATGTAGCTGTAGTAATGGAATCTTTTTACAAGAGACATTTGAGAATTTTAATGAAGTGGCAGGACTCGTGCACTCAGAAAAAGACAATAAGACAATGGTACAGGAAGGGAAAGGGGGATTTGCAAGCAATAATGTCTGCCAGGGTGGTTGTTATCAGGGAACTAACACATGCACAGGGACAGCATTGGGCCTTAGCAATCCTGGAAGGGTGTTAATTCCCTAATAATGCCCACCCTGAGGGCCATTATTGTGCTTAGAGAATGGTCTTATTAAATTGTATTTTTTTCTTTATCACTAAATACTCTACCTAATGTTTCAAACTTTATATAACAAATGTAATTGTTGTTAGAGGCACTATTTTGCATACAAAGTATAAATTATGCAAATGTTTAGTGACTGCACATACACACACACACACACACACACACACACACACACACACACACACACACACACACACACACACACCACATATTCAGAAGCACAGACAGACAGACTCACAAATATATATATATATATATATATATATATATATATATATATAAAATCACACACATATATAACCAGGAGTTAGAGCCCCTTTGTTACAATCCCTGCCCCCAAAAATGCCACATGTTTTGAAAAATCATGGAGGAGTAAGGACAGTCAGTAATGCCAAACATTAGAGTTTCATACTTCTTATTTTTTAATGATCACATTTAAAGATCACATGTTACTAGGCTCTGAAGCCACGGTGGCGCAGCGGTAGTATTTGTCGCCTCACTGCAAGAGGTTCTCCCGTTCGATTCTCAGCTGGAGCACCTTCTGTGTGGAGTCTGCATGTCCTTCCCATGGTCGAGTAGCATTCGAAAGACATGCATGAATGAGCATGCCTTCGTTGAAGGTTGGGCGTCGAGCTGGCACCTTGGCACTGTAAAAATCTACAGCCAGTCATTAGTGGACCGGAGTTCTGCTGTGGCGACCCCTAACCGGGAAAAGACAAAAGAAAAACAACAATATGTTACTAGGCTCCATGTTGCAGTCTAAAAGAGTTGATATTCCCTATCTCACTCTCACACATACTGTATGTGTGCACACACAGATGCATGTCTCATTTTTTTTCAGCCACACATGGATATGCACACACATGCACACACACACACACATATATATATATATATATATATATATATATATATATATATATATATATATATATATATACATATATAGATATATATATATATATACATATATATATATATATATATATATATATATATATATATATATATATATATATATATATATATATATATATATATATATATATATATATATATATATATATATATATATATATATATATATATATATATATATATATATATATATATATATATATATATATATATATATATATATATATATATATATATATATATATATATATATATATATATATATATATATATATATATATATATATATATATATATATATATATATATATATATACCTATATATATAAATATATATATATATATATATATATATATATATATATATATATATATATGCTGCTAGAGAATGTTCATTCTCCAATCAGGGTGGTGATGTAGAGGCTGCCCTTTCTCTAAGGTGAGATAAAAGAGGTGGTTGCCATGTACCTAGTGCTCTATGATGGGAACATGGTGAGACATGCAAAAGGGAGAAACCTAGAGGAAGTTGGAAAAAAGGTAAGGGATACTCTGCAATGGGGGAGAGGAGGGTAAAAGAAGTCTGGTTTGGGAGGATTAATGACGCAAGTATGATGATACTGCCAGTAATCATCCAGCTATTCTGCAACATGCAAATACAACCCTAGGACAAAAGATTGCAACACATGCAAAATGACACAGGGGACGGAGGGAAAGACCTAGCAAGGCAAACATGAGAATGAATTGGAAAAGGGGGCTGAGGCTCCCACACATCCTGGTGTATGCACTGACATGTAACATCATCCGCCAGATAACAACAGAAGAGAAGGACGTTAAACAAAAGATAGGATCAGACAGAAGGATGTGAAGATGTTTACTAAAGGGTATGAACGAAACAGCACTAAAACACTGTGATGAATGAAGCATGGTGAAGGGAACTGCAAACACTTTGGGGATCAGAATTATGGGAGCAGGGAGAGGGAAGAAAAATGAAGAAATCTGGCAGATATGCAGAATGGCTCAGGAGGAAGACATTGATATGCAGAGAAAAATATGGTAGGGAAAAATTTAAAATAATGGAGTAGTAAACAATAATGATAGTAATAACAACAGAGGACTGGTGCTGGAACTACTTGGTGCTCAAGAAAATCTGGAGAAAGAATACAGAGAAAAGGCAAAAGGATAAAAGAATAGGCAAGTTTGGGAGGATAGAGGAAATGGACAAAGTTGGGAAGGCATAAGACCAAACAGATGTATGAAGCTTTAAGGGAAGGAAGGGACAAGGTCGAAGAAGAGAGAATGAAAAAAATTGGAAAAGGCAGAGAATACTGCATAGATAATATATAACCCCATGAGACTGATAAAGGAGAACAGTTGATGCAGGAGGAAAAGTCAGGGATGGTATGCATCTTCTGGGTCTATGGGTAGACACAAGAAGTCTCAGAAGGAAGCAGAGTATACTGAATTCTATAAATGAGGTAAAATGAAAGAGGACAGCATCGAGAAAGAAAGTGAAATGAACTTTATCAGACTGCTGAATACTGGAGTTAAAACAGTCTTCAGTAGAAGGGGACAACAACATTATGGAAGCATGAATAATACATGAGATTCCTGGTCATGTGGAGACAATGAATAGGGAATGAAAGGAAGGGAGGAAAAATGAAAAAAAAAAAAGAGGAAAGAGGTACTAGAATCTTACAAGCATGAAAATCATACCAGGAGGAAGGACAGGGCAAACCCAAAAGGAAACCAAAGGGCTGGGAAAAAAGGGATATGGCTAGAAATGAAGCAGTCAACAGCTGATGAAATTTGATGTACTATGCATGAAAATAGAAAGTGAAGTAATATACTATATGGAGTTAATCTCACTCACTCTCTCTAGTTGTCTCTCTCTATCTATCAATCTATCTATCTATCTATCTATCTATCTATCTATCTATCTATCTATCTATCTATCTATCTGTCTATCTATCTATCTATCTATATATGTGTCGTTATATCTGTATGTAGGTGCCCTGGAATAGGTCACATGTGTATTTTTATTAGAGCAGTTTGGTCAACCATTTATGACTGACCAAGCAGTTGGTCGAAAGGTATCTGAGATTGCACAATTCCGTGGTTTCTCTGATCTTGGACTTATAATTCAAAAGGGGGTGTGGGTTGCATAGCCTTCATTCAAGGGGTATTTGCCCCTGCAAAAAAATGTGTTTTCATTTATTTTTTAGATTTAAATTTTGAATGCACAAAGGCTGTTTCACAGAGCATGCATAGTGGCACATCAGTTTCAGTGGTTCTGATGTTTTTATGTCAACATTTTGAACAACAGTGTTGGGTGTATTCAATCTACAGTTTGCTTTGGCTTCATCAGAAGTAACACATCTATAAATATATGCAGCCACATCACTCTCTCTCTGTATATATATATATATATATATATATATATATATATATATATATATATATATATATATCTGTGTGTAAATTAGAACAATGTGGATCATCACAGGCTCAGATCATTGAGATGAAGCCCATTTGCACCTCATTAGAGTAGCCTCCGAAGTTATTCATCCAAATAAGGGATGTTAGGTGGTTAAGTCACTCCAAAAACACCTTTTCAGGTGTCTTCATCTTGTCACATTTCAGATATACAAGATGAGCTACAGTGAATTTTTTTTAATATATGTAATGTGCTATAGATTTGAAAAAATATTTTTATGTTGAGTGTCAAAGCTGTGTGTCACACTCTTCTGTAATCCTACATTACATAATATTTCATGTTCCACACCATACAGTCCATGACATATTCATGTTCCTTTTTTGTGTATTGTTGTTTGGATTTTAGATTATTGTTTTATATTCATTTGAATGAATGTAATAAATGCATAAATCAGCTGTTGAATTTGGCTAAGTTTTCTTTTTGTAGTATCAGATAAGGCTGTGGCATTATTTCATGATTGGTTTAATTTTCCCAAGTCTTATTTCACTGGTGCAGTGATTGTAATATTAACATATTTTAGTTTTATAGTTTTGTTTTTATCCAGTTTAATATTAGTGTAAATCTTTAAATTCAGACCCACTTTGATTGCATTCACATTGTCTTGTTTTAAATGCATACTTGTTGCTGAAGTTAATATAGTTTTATTTTCATTGTTTTAGGTGGGCAGTTCTCTTTTTTTGCAGGAGTTTTGTGTTAGCAGTGTGTGAAATTTCTTTTTTAAAATCTTAGGCTGAATGAGGTGGAGGTTTTCTTAATTAATGACAAGGGTGGAGAGGTGAGAAATATTTGATGATGGTGATGATGATGCTGGCAGGATGGCGTATTTTTGATTGCACTGTCTTGTTTTAAAGGCATACTTGTTGCTGAAGTATTTTCATTGTTTTTGTTTTAAACATATAAAATTTTAGGTGGGCAGTTTTCTTTTTTTTTTTTGTAAGAGCTTTGTGTTAGCAGTATGTCAAATTTCTTTTTTAAAATCTTAGACTGAATGAGGTGAAGTTTTCTTAATTAATGACAAGGGTGGAGTTGTGACAAATATTTGATGATGATGATGATGATGATGCTGGCAGGATGGTGTAGTAGAAAATTTTGTATAATGCCCCTTTATAAGTATATATTTATGCATGTATAATACACACACACACATACACACACATATATATATATATATATATATATATATATATATATATATATATATATATATATAATTTACTATCAAATGGGCACAACATCAACATCTGTTTGTTCTGCACAATTTGGTTGGCATGTGCACAAGATGGACAGCTTCAGGGTTGGGGTGCAATTTTTGAGCCAGTATATACAACTAGCAGGAGATGTGGGGTGAAATGGACTTGATCCCTGCAAAAACCTTGCTGTTAGAGAGTGTTTAACTGTGTAGCTTTGAATATTTTCTCCAGTATGACATATAAAAACTATTACTAGTCAATTATTAAAAAATATCCATTTAAGAACATGTCAACCATAAAGGACCACTTAAACTGCTGCCATTATAATCCACTAATATCTAACTTGTCAGTCATGCCCACTTTGCTGACTGCATACACATCACATGTTTGATGGTGATAAAAATGGGCACAGTAAAGCATTTCAATTTGCTTTACACACATGACACTAGTCCTAAAAAAGACTAACTAATGACTGATTAACTTTATCAGCCCAGCAGGATCAGCCATTTCTTATTTACATCCATCCCTCAAACCCAGCAATTATAGCCATGTTATTAACAGGTCCATCTTGGGTGTCTGTGTCAAAATATTGATATCAGTATACAGCTCAGCAAGCTCCTGCCTGGTGCCCTGCAGAGTTCTACAGCAGCAGAGAGACAAAAGAGAGACTTTGGAGTGATTAAGTAACTTTTTCTGCATTTTCTTGCTGCTTTTAGCTAATTCCGCCTAAAACACCAATTTTCTAGAGTTTCTGTGATTTAAAAAGCTTGTTTCGGCTACATATTGTACTTATTTTACTGTTTGTACTTTAACAAAGTTGTTTTTGTGTTTAAATTACCTGTTTAACTGTTGTAGGCTACACACTGAAGTGTGATAGCTATTTCTCTGCATTTAAAGTGTTTTTTTGATTGTATCTGCTTTATTTTCTGAAATAAAAAACAAAAAAAAAAATACTTGTTTCCCGCCTTTCTAAGCTAGTTTAGTCCAATTTTCAGGTTAGTGCTGAAATCAGGGCTGTGTTACAAGTTTCTGTGTTTTCCCATACCTTACTTGGATAGAAGGAAGTTTCTCTGCTCAATGTGAGAGAGGGAGCTTTGAGCAACTTATCTGTCCCTAGAGGAGTGGTTTCAGCCCAGAAATTAATAGTTTATTGGCCATTTTGGGCTAATTTCAATCTCTTTCATTTCTCTGCTATAAAACCCGCATTTGTGAGGTTTTTGCTCTAGTATACAGCTCAGCAAGCTCCTGCCTGGTAACTTGCAGAGTTCTACATCAGCAGAGAGACAAAAGAGAGACTTTGGAGTGATTAAGTATAATTGTTCTGCATTTTCATGCTGCCTTTCGTTAACTCCGCCTAAAACACCGATTTTCTAGAGTTTCTGTGATTTAAAAAGCTTGTTTCAGCTACATATTGTACTTATTTTATTGCCTGCACTTTAACAAAGTTGTTTTTGTTTTTAAATTACCTGTTTACCTGTTGTAGGCTACACACTCAAGTGTGATAGCCATTTCTGTGCATTTAAAGTGTTTTTTGATCGTATCTGCTTTATTTTCTGAAAAAACAAAACAAAAATATATACTTGTTTTCCTGCCTTTCTAAGCTAGTTTAGTCCAGTTTTCAGGTTAGTGCTGAATTCAGGGCTGTGTTACAATTTTCTGTGTTTGCCCATACCTTACTTGAATAGTAGGAAGTTTCTCTGTTCACTGTGAGAGAGGGAGCTTTGAGCAGCCTACCTGTCCCTGGAGGAGTGGTTTCAACCCAGTAATTAGTAGTTTATTGGCCATTTTGGGCATATTTTCATCTCTTTCATTTCCCTCCTATAAAACCCGCATTTGCGTGGTTTTGCATGCCGGGCAGCGCCGGTTAGCTGGGGTATAACTATTCCCGGCTCCACAAAGTCTATTCTTCAATTCTTCCCTTGGAACTAGACAAACTTTCAACTTAAGCACTCAAATCATTCACTTCTCATCCCTGCACTTGCCCAAAACTCATAGCAAGCACTAATAAATCTTAGCACTAGACCCCCTATACTGTAGAGAAGGGCAAGGCTCCCTATTCGACCTTACCAGCCAATCAGTAAAACAGTTCACTGTACCTATCCAGGCATGTTCAAAGGGCAGTTTCAGGTGTACTCTCCAGTCCAGCTGGTGAATCTGGGCATTTTGAGGCAATGTTACAATTGCCCTATGTACACAGACAACCCTCTCCTCCTTCCACCAAACACTAATACATGCGAGAGATGCAATTATACAGCCAAACTGGAGGCTAAGCTCTCTCAACCCAAGACTGGACTAGGCAGTCAATAGGAGAAGGAAATTACTTGCATAACACCACCAATCTCATATAGACCTATGAAACCAGCACTGGCAAAAAACACACATAAATACACAAAAACATACTCGGAGGCTCTAAATAAAAATCTACAAAAACAACAGAGACCTCCAAAGCAGACATCCAAGCAACCACCACCCCCCAACACAAACCATGAAACACATACTTCCCAAAACCAATGTGCCACACAATCACAGCCCTTAAGGCAAAATAACATACCCAACACACTAGTAATAGGTGACTCTATAGTCAGGCACACTGACGTCCCACTCACTAGGCTGAACAAGGAGAAGGTTACTGTTAGTTGCCTGTCAGGTGCCAGGATCCGCCACATAACACAAGCACTCAGGTCACTCCTGAACAAGTAGAAATATGACTCTGTCATTGTCCATATTGGTGTGAATGACCTGAGCCATACCTCCCTGGACTACATGAAAAGAGACATGGGGGAGCTCTCTGATCACGTAGCACAGGCTGGTATGACCCTGACCCTAAGTAGCATCCTGCCCTCACCAAGAATGATACCATGGTATAGAGAAAAAATTATCAATTTCAACAATTGGCTAAGCTTCTGGTGTCATTCAAAGGGGATCCAGTGTCTGTCTGCCTGGGATGACATGCTTGACAAGCCACACTGCTTTGCTAGAGACGGCTTGCACCTGTCACCCTTAGGCTTTCGAATACTGGCCAAGGCTCTTGCCACCCCCATAGTGCCTTTTTTAGACAAGGCTCAAAAGACAAACCCACCGCTGTAAATAGCACAAGTAACAAAAAACTGAGGGTAATGCTGGTCAATGTCAGAAGTCTAAACTTCAAAATGCACGCACTCGAGGCACTTCTCAGTATGGATAAAATCGATATATGTGCAGTAACAGAAACCTGGTTTAAGGCTCCAGAGAGCACCCCAGCACTACCAGGCTACAACTCATACCATACATTTTGGCCATAAAACCCAGACCGAAATAAAAAAGGCGGGGGAGTATCCATATTCATCAAGGATACCCACACCTCTGGGTTAGTGGCACAGCAAGATACTTCAGAGATCATCCACGTGCAACTAACAACAGGCAAAACTGCTATTCAAATTATAGCTTGCTACAGATCACCCACCATGTCCCAGGACTCCCACTCCGCATTCCTGGAAACACTGGGAAACATAAAGGTCCTACCAAACACGCTGATATTGGGTGATTTCAATTATCAAAACATTAACTGGGAGAACTACTCAAGTATGAACTCCCTGGCCCAACATTTCCTAGAATTTATAAACTCATATGCCCTGGATCAACTCGTTAACACCCCAACCAGAGGTGACAACATATTGGACCTGGTCATCACCAACATGGGCGACTGGTGTTCCACACTGGAGGTCAACCCCTCGCTGGTTAGATCTGACCATAAACTAATCACTCTGGATATCCACATTCTGCCACTACCCCGGGTCAAAGAAACCACTGTGAAAAACTTTTCAAAAGCCAACTTTATGTTACTTAAGACCAAGGTGGGAAGTTTCAAAGCCCCCATACTAAAGGATAACACTGTCCAAGCTGCAAAATCCTTTATTAATGCACTCTACAGGCACCTACAAGAATGCATGGATCATGCTATCCCAAACAAAACCAAGGCTTACTCCTCCAAGAAAAGGAAACTAGTCTGGTGGACACCTGCCATAAACAAGATATACAACAGAAGGTGGAAACTAGTACAGAAAAGAGTAAAATCCGAAGAAGGGAAGACATCCCTGATCAGTATCAGTAAGAAACTAAGGTCCCTCATAAAATCATCCAAGGCTAGCTTCGAAAGAAAAATTGCCATGGACTCCAAAGATAACCACAAGGCATTCTTTAGCTATGTCAAGAATCTAAGTGGCAATTCTCAGACCTGCTCGGAGTTAGTGCAGAATGGCACAAAATACACTGAAACGACTGATATAGCCAACATCCTGGCAGACAGATTCAGTGCAAACTTCACCCCCAAAAGGGCCTATAACTATACCAGAAGAATGTAGTGCCCCTGAAATCACAAACACTCAGGTTAAAACAGCCCTTTCCAAAACCAAAAACACAGCATCAATGGGACTGGACGGTGACCCAGGCTGCATCCTACACAAGCTCAAAGATAAACTAACCCCTCACCTAAACAGACTGTTTAAATTCAGCCTCTCCACAGGCTATGTGCCCACAGAGTGGCACACAGCAACGGTTATTCTGCTCCACAAAAGTGGAGCCACAATGGACCCCGGGAACTATTGCCCTATAAGCCTGACTAGCTTGGTCTGCAAAGCTATGGAGCACATCATCATGGATCTCATTAACAGAGACATTGGAAACCTGCAAACACTGGACCCAACCCAGTTCGGCTTTGTTAAGGGCAGATCATGCCTCCTAAACCTGGTGGACTTTTTTGAGACAATTACCAAGGCTATAGATGAGGGAAATGTGATCCACACAGCCTACCTAGACCTCATAAAGGCCTTCAACACTATTCCCCACTCAGGTATTATAGACAAGCTCACCAGCCTGAACATAAATCCCTAGGGCACAAGATGGATTGCCAACTGGCTCACGGACAGAACCCATATGGTAAGAGTTGCAGGAGCTAGGTCTGACTCTAAACCTGTTACAAGTGGTGTTCCCCAGGGCTCAGTCCTAGCACCCCTCCTGTTCGGCATATACTTCTCAGAGGTACAGGCAAGCACAGGAGGACTATGGCTCACCAAGTTGGCAGATGACTGCAAACTAGGGGCTATAATTGACTCTCCAGCTGACACAGACATCCTCCAGAAGGGTCTCACTGAGACAGATACCTGGTGTCAAAACCATTGTCTCAAGCTAAATGCCAAAAAGTGCATAGTCATCCCCTTTGGAAAAAGCAAAGTACCCACAAACTACCACATAGGTGGTAGCCCCCTAAATACAGAAGATGTAATAAGGGATCTGGGGACCCAAGTAGATAGTAACCTCTCCTTTGATAATCACATTGCCAAATTGGATAGAAAATCCTTCTATGTGGCCCACCTAATCACAAAAGGGTTTGCATCTAGATCGAAAGAGGTCATTGGGCCCCTCTATGCATCACTCATCAGACCCATCATAGAGTACAATGCCCATTTGGGATAAACCTTTCAAGACACCTGCAACAACTGGAAAGACCACAGAAGTTCCTCACCAAGAGGATCCCTGGTCTCTAGCAGATGCCCTATGCAGCTCAAATGAAGAAACTCCAGCTGTGCTCGGTTGCATACCGCCTACTCAGAGGTGATCTCTGCCTGACATACAAGGCCATGTCCAACCCAGAATTGATGGACATGCAATTGATGGACATGCTCCACCTAAAGAAAACCATATCCCCTCGAGCCACACACTCCAGGGATCTAAACCTCACTACAACAATAAATAGGACGTGCTGGAGGGATAGATTCCTGTCCCAGAGACTTCCCATGCTCTGGAACAAGATTCCAATCTACATTAGGCAGAGCTCCTCGCTAACCCTCTTCAAGAGAAACCTTGACAAGTGGATGGGAAACAGAAAGTTTACCCCAGGGATCACTTCAATGGCTCTGCTGGACAGAGGCACAGGGAACTAATCTAAGGGGCGGCGAAAGCCAACACATCCCGGCTAGGCTTATAAATGCCTTCGGGCACATAGCCTAGTACCTACCTATGAACCTATGAACCTATCAATAATAATTAGCTAAGTAACATATTTCAAGTTTGTTTCATAGGTTTCTTAGGAGATTACTAGGCTAATAGCTCAAGATCCATTACAAGCCTTGCCAGTTTTACCCAGATTTTTCCCAATTTTCTATCCCTAGGGGAAAGATAACAAGGGTCAGCAAGAAGGGGAGTTTGACTATTTCTACAGACTGTCTCTGTCCATAAGGGTCATGTAGATACACACAGTAGCAAGAGTAATACATTCCTTAATTAACAAACTTGCACAATAGGACTGCAAAGCCAGATTAAAGGCTGAAGACAGGAGCATATGGTACTTTCATCCACAGATGTGCACATCTCTTGTTGTTATCACAAAATAAATTACCTGCAGTTTATTGGTAGCTTTGGATAAGCTACATGAAATTGTATACACATCAATAACATCCTTCTAGAAGGAGCTATAGACCATAATCCTGGCTCCACCTATCACAGTGAACACAAAGATAATTCTCTCCCACACACTTCTGTAACCCAACAACAGCCAGTTTCCAACCTTGGTGATCTACATTTTGCTGAAACACACATTAGAAAGATAAAAAGCAAAACTGCTTAACTTCATGCCTGGATTACCTAACATAAGTTTGACATTCTCACTGTAACTGAAATTTGGCTTAAACACAGCATAAATTCATTTATTTATTGACATTTGCTAACCGGGTTAGTCCAACTGAGCCAGAGGCCCATTTTCAGTGGTGACCCGAAGGGAAAAGCTCCAAAAATAATACAAGTAATTATGATATTTGCAAAATATTAAAGTAGGGTCACAGAAATATACTACAAGTCAAAAATCTGTGCACAGCAGTACAATGCATAGGCAAAATAATAGTTAACAAGTACAATTTCCAAAATTTGAGAACAGTAAGTAAGCATAGGCCAAATAACAATTAAAATGTTTAGAGAATATTACATGAGTACAGTATGAATACGGTTTGCTACAGCAAGTAGAAGGAGGAAAAAGAGATGATAGGGAAAAGCAGATATGATGGAGAATATTACAGTGAGTACGGTATGAACACAGTTTGTTACAGCAAGTAGAAGGAGGAAAAAGAGTTGATAGGGAAAAGCAGATAATGATGGAGAATATTATACTGAGTACAGTATGAATACGGTTTGCTACAGCAAGTAGAAAGAGGAAAAAGAGTTCATAGGGAAAGCAGATATGATGGAGAATATTACATGAGTACAGTATGAATACAGTTTGTTACAGAAGGTAGAAGGAGGAAAAAGAGCTGATAAAAGAAAAGCAGATACTGTGGAGAATATTACACTGAGTACAGTATGAATACAGTTTGTTACAGCAAGTAGGAGGAAAAAGTTGATAGGGAAAAGCAGATACGATGGGGAATATTACACTGAGTACAGTATGAATACGGTTTGTTACAGCAAGTCGAAGGAGGAAAAAGAGTCGATAGTGAAAAGCAGATACGATGAGAAGAGAGGAAACTAGTTCAAGTGGGGGTATGACAAGGGCATGACCAAGTCTTCATGAGAAAAAGTTTAAGTTCTTTCTTAAAATGGTATTTATAATGAATGCTTCTTATGTTGAGAGGGAGTGAGATCCAAACATGGGCTTACCAATGTTTTTGTTGGGGTTGTATAACTGATGGAGGCATTTACTGGCAATATGGAGGTGATGAGGGGTTATAGAAGGAGACTAAATTGGAGCTGGAGGACAGGATGAGGGTTTATATAGGACAGAGTGTGCAATATGTAGCAGGGGGTATAAGTAACTGTTTGGAGATTTCTGGACATTGGAGTAATCTAAGGGCAAGACAGTGGTGAGATTTGTAAGGAAGTTTGGTGGCAAATCTGGCAATTTTATTATAAGTTTGCTCTAGTTTAGTGATAAGATATGATATGTTTGAACATGAGTAAGGACAGGGGTGGTGTAAAGAAGGCAGGGTAGGACTAGGGCCTGAGTGAGGGAGGGTTTGGAGGAGGGTGACAGAAATCTTTGATTACGAAAGAGAAGTTCAAGTTTCTGGTAGGTCTTTTTTATACTTTGTTGAATATGAATACCAAATTTTAATTCATCATCAATGATAACTCCAAGTTGTTTACTATGGGGTTCGGGTTTAATAATGGTGTTGATGGGAGAGGATATAGAGAAAGTGGTTTTGTGCTGGTCAAGTGTTTTAGGGATGAAGAGGAGGAGTTTGTTTATTTTTGGATTTATTATGAGTTGGTTATCAGAGAGCCAGGTTTCGACATAGGAAAAGGTTTGTTGAGTGAGAGCTAGTAGATTAGGGATGTTGTGGGCTGAGGTAATGAGGGTGGAGTCATCAGCACACTGAAGAAGTATAGAGAAGTTGGTAGCAGAGTGAAGTTTATTAGTGACTATATTAAACAGGAGGGAGTCCAGAATTGATCCTTGGGGAACTCCAGTATTAACAGGGAGGAATGGACACATTGCTGCCTGCCAGAGAGATAGCTAGATAATCAGTTGATGGAGGAGATAGAGAGATGTAGATCTGAGAGTTTAGTTAGAAGTTTAGAATGAGAGAAAGTATCAAAGGCCTTTGAAAGATCAAAGGAAAGACTGGAGATGAGGAGGTTATTGTCACAGACTTCAGCTATTATTTGGGTAAATGACAGTAATGCAGTAGCAGTCCTAGGATGGGACCTAAAGCTGTGTTGGGTAGGAGTGAGGAGACCATTATGGAGAAGGTGTTTGAATAGCTGAATGTGGATGCACTTTTCCATGATTTTGGATAGGGGGCCAGGATAGCAATTGGTCTAAAGTTAGAAGGATTTGTAGAGTTGCTGCTTTTGTGAAGAGGGATAGTATAGAAGGATTTCCAAATGTCAGTGACCAGGGCTTCTGAAATGGAATAGTTAATAAGAATAGACACAGGGTAGATGATGGATTGCTGCTAATTTTTAGAAAATGAGGGAGAAGTTGGCCTGCTGAGGGTGAGCAGGGTTTAAGTTTGTTAAGGAGAGACTTAATTGTAGTAATTGGGACTGGTTTGAAAGAAAAAGCATTGGGGAGAGTTTTGTTGTGGGGTAGAGGAGGTGTTGATTGAGATGTACTGTTCTGTGTATAACGTGTGAAGTTTTTAATAGTTTCTATGAAATAGTTAAGGAGGGAGACAATTTCAGAAGCAATTAGGAAGGGGACTGGGAGTAGTGGGGTTACCTGAGTGGAGTAGGTTGTTGATGGTGGTCCAGAATGTTTGTGGATTTTTTTGTGGGCTACTTAATTAGAGGAAAAAAAAGCTGGCTTGACTTTGTTGACACATTTTTTAGCCAGGTTTCTGAGCTTTCTGTATGTATGCAGTAAGAGAGGGGACTTGTTTTTAACCCAGGTTTTCCAGGAAGAATCTCTTTTGTGCATGATTGAGTGAGTTTGTTTTGTTAGCCAGGGGGGTATAGTTGGATCTGATTCTGATTTTTCTGGACGGAGCAACAGAATCAAGTGTGTTAAGGAAAATCTTATTGAAGGAATTTGCTGCCTCCATTGAGATGGAGGTGATAGAGGAAGGACCAATTAATGCCAGATAGTTTGAAGTTAAAAGTCTCTGGGTTGAAGTGGGTAAGGTTTTGGCATACCCTGTAAATAGGGCCTTTAGGTGAGTGTTGGGTGAATCTGTGTATGAAGGTTGGAAAGTGGTCACTCAGTGAGTTGGGAAGTATACCAGGATTATGACAGAGATCAGTCAAGGATGGGTCCGGATGAGGAGTTTTTGTTTACTCTAAATAGGTGTGGAGATGTGTTGGTGAAAACCATGAAGGTTAAGACTATGAATAGGGGATGAGGGTGACAGTTTAGTCCAGTCTAAATTAGTGTCTCCAAGTAAGATAGTTTCATAAGGGATATGATGAGTAATCCAGGACAGGAAGTTCTCTAGGATGGGAATATTACTGCCAGGGGGAAATGTATATAGAGACTATGGCAATGTTTTTGTGAGTGTTGAGGTAACAATTTACAATGAATATTTCAGCAGGTGAGAAGCAGGGAACAGAAATGGAGAGAGGGGACAGGTAAGTAGCTCAGAGTAGAGGATTGCAACCCCTCCACCATGTTTATTGGTTCTATCTAAGCAAAAGGTAGTATAACCTGGAAGAAGGATTTCTGTGTTAAGGATGTGAGGTTTCAACCAAGCTTCTGCTAGGGCAGGAATGTGAGGAGATGTGTTAGATATCCAGGAGTGCAGGGTCTGTTACTTTATGTACAATACTTTGAATATTTAGAGAGAAGATTTTTAGAGATTTGGAAGTGGAATTACTGGTAGGAAGGGGTAAGTGAGGGGGAGTGGTATGAGTAGTGATATTATGCAAGGAAGATGTGGAAGGCCCTGGGTTAGGGTGGATGTCTCCACCCAAAAGAAGATTGTCGAAGTAAGTCAGAAGAGAAGAGAGTACGTTTGGGTAATAGGAAATCTAGGTTTCTGATCAGAGGAGAGAGATGAGTTAGAACAAGTAAGAACATTGAATAGATCCGATAGTGAAATGCAGAAGAGAGATGGTGAGATTCATTGCAGGCAAGATATAATATCAGTGTTAGGAGTATATGGAAGAGTAGGTGAAGGGGATTAATAGTAGAGTGGTGAATGGTAAGAAGTTGTTAGAGAGAAGAAGAGGACAAAGGTGGTAAAGAGATAGAGTGGCCACATAACTAGAGAGTAGGTAGGGAGAGGGAAGAGTGGTAGATGAGTCAATATTGCAGTGACCAAGAGTAGTGAAAGCAGAGAAAGCAGAGAGGGTGTAACTAGAAATGAAAAGGAGTTAATGAGGAGGGGAAGGGGGAGTAGTGAGAATGTAAGGGAGGAGAGATAGGTGGAAGTGGTTATAGGAGTGAAGCAGGTGTTAGATTTGGATACCTATTACGTTGTTGAAACTATAAAACTTTGAACACTACAAGATCGAACTTGTATGTTCAAAGTTTTATAATTTCATGGGGATGCAAGGGACTTGCCCCCCTGCTTGTACGAGTTTATTTCTTTCCTTTTTTTTTTTTTTTATTTGTTTTACTGAAGCAAAGTTCTGAAACTTCGAACATAAGGTTTCGACCTTATGGTGTTCGGAGTTTCAGAACTTCGATAATGTAATAGGAACCCATTAGATTAGTTAGAGAGGGTGATTGGTTGGATAGGAGGAAGGGGTGTGGTGAGTAAGAGTATATATGCAAAGAAACTGGGAGTGGGTGGGAATGGGGATAGGGGAGTGAAGAGAGCCCAAGCGGAGCGAGAGCAAATGGGGCGGGCAGAGCCAGGAGCAGAAGATCCCTATGCTTAAAAAAAATAAAAAAATAAAAAACACTATCAGTAAGGCTTGCACTTAAGTTTTTCAGTGAGAAAAGTGTTTAGAGTGGGAGAGACTATGTGAGTAAAGCCAGATGTTGATAATGTGTGAAGTGAACCATTGGTTTAGAAAAGAGGGGAGACAGGCAGTAAAGTCTTAACCTTTAGCATGCTTTCCTGAAGTGAGTTAGGTGCCAAAGTGACACAGAGACTAGGGAGAGAGATGCTTACTCACTAGGGGGGGGGGAGGTGGAAGAACGGTGGTGATGATGGGAGGTTAGTGAGCCAAGAAATATGTGTGCTTGCCACAGCCTAGATTAATTTGCAAAAAAAAAAAATAATAATTCTTTTAACACAAGCTGAGGAAGAAGCAATTGGGACACATACAAAGCTTGTGATGGTGTTTTTCCTATTTTTGTTGGTTTCCTCCCTTCCTTGGCTAGACAGCAATCCTTGTATCACTTTGAGGGCCAGTAGATAGAATGTCAGCCAGGTATATTCAGGGTTGGGGGAGATTGAGGTCACTTTTCTGTGTAGTTGACTACTGTAAAATAAAAGATAGATGTAATGAAAATAAGATAGTGAGCTTAGGGTGGTAAAAAAACACATTACATTTCCAGAATAGAGAGCAGTTATGGGAGGGGTCGTGAATATTAGGGGAAAGGAGAAAGAGTGAAATAAAAGGCAAATAATTGATAGAGGCAGAGAGAGAAAAATAAAACAAAAAAAAGTGAAAGTTGCAGGCTGGAGGGTGAGAAAGAGAAAAGGTCGAAGGCCTGGAGAGAGGACTCACGGCTTTGCAGGTAGCAGTAGAAAGGAAAGACAAGACTAACAAGGATTTAGGAGGTAGAAAGGAGAGTAGCTTAGATATGGAGAAAAGGGCCTTTAAGTAGGTAATGGGAGGTGGGAAAAACACACAGGTAATAGAAGAATGATCAAGGGAAGCATGTGTTTACAAAAGTAAGGGAACACAACACATAGTAAGTTCAAGGGATGCTAGCATTTAGCCAAACTGGAATAAGCAGAAGGAAGAGAGAATGCAGTTGCCAGCACCCAAATACTACATGCAGAAATTCTACAATATAAACAGATTATGCCTTCTAATTGTACGGCATTAACAGCAGACAAGAAGGCAGCAGTTATTAAAGCACAGATTTGAAGAGAGGGGCCTTTAGGTAGGCCCTGGGAAGGGAGAAAGCACACAGGTAAAAGCAGAATAGTCAAGGGAAGTGTTTACTCTACAATTTGGAGTAGGCAAAAGGAAGAGAGAAACTCAAACAATTAATAAATATAAAACACACAAAAAAATGAAGACTCACAGAAGTAAAGTGCAAAAAGAACTTTACTGGTGTCTCCTGGTACCTCAGCTAAAAAGCCTTCAAGGGATAAGTTGTTACACCAACAGCACATTATTTATATTGAATCACATGATAACCAGTTATACACATTGCACAGACCCTTTTCATTTAAAGTGACTTTGAACCATTAAAAAAATGCTTGTAAACTCATTTCCCAGCCTTGCATTCTTTATACACTCTGTTGACTATGATTTATAGTCATCATATATTTATATTTATATTTAACTATGTGCTTCAAATTGGACAAACCCCTGTGAAAACAAAATTAAAATCTTCTTTACTTTATCAGCATCCATTTTGCATATTGATATTCACCTCCATGTTGACACCTGAAGGAAAAAAAGTATTGTAATTAATGATGAACCTGGTTTCCAAGGCGAACAATTTTCTATTGTGATCTTCCCCATGTTGATGTGAAGGCATGGCCAGCACACTAAAGAATAAAGAAGAATCTGAGCCTGCATGATTTGAACAGAAATGATGTGCCACTGGACTATCTAATCTCATATGTCTGATGGCCCTCATATGCTCCAAAATACGTTTTTTAACTTGTCTCTTAGTTTTTCCAATATACCATTTCTTAGGTGAACAATCACAACCCAAGATATAAACAACTCTGCTTGATTGACAAGAAAACCTCTGTGTAGCCTTATAAATTCTCTCATTAATGCTACAACCATGTAAATTTCTAACTTTTGAGCATACTTTATACCTATGGCAGGGATGACAACCCACCTGATCATCTATTTTGTCCAGCTTCCTATTCAATCACAGTTTCAAATTCATGCACCTCGTATATGAAAAAAAGTATGTGCTCCAAAAATAAGTCTTTAGTAGATTCATCTTGCATCACTATGTGCCAAAATTTTCTAGCTAACCTTGCTAAATGATGTAGGAAAGTTGAAAATTTAGACAAAATACATTTTCCTTGTACCTTCATCTGAAGATTGCTCTTCAGTTTTCCATCCTACTCCTTTGCCATCTCCTTGTCGGATTCCTAAAACCCCATTCTCTGTCCTTGCCAACAAATCTGGGGAATAACCTCTACAAGTTAATCTATTTCTTACTTTAGAAAATTCTTGACATATCCTTCTCTTGTCTGATGTATTACCAAAAATATGTTTATACTCCCCATAAGGCAAAGAATTCAACAAGTGCGGGGATGCATACTTGAGGTTAATAAAACATTATCAGCTGCAGTTTCTTTGTAATAAGGTCTAAATTGCACCACCTTATCTTAACTCACATACAACTCTAAGTCCAAGAAATGCATTACCTCTCTATTGGTTTTGTATGTAAAAGAAATACCAAAATCATTTCTTTCCAGTTCAGCCATGTAAGTTTCAAATTGTTCCATTTCCCCTCGACACTCAAAAATCAGGTTGTCTATATATCTCCTATAGACCATGACTTTGTTGTTAAAAAAACATTTGTTACACATGAATTTCTGTTCAAAAAAATTCATGAAAATAATTGCATACGAAGGAGCAAATGAGACACCCATGGCGGTGCCTCCCTTTTGCAAAAACAGCTCCTCATTGAACTCAAAAAAATTGTGTCAGGCAGAACTCAAGCAGCTGCAGAATGTAATTTGTTCTAGGTCGTTCCCCCACCATTTTTGCTACAGCTTCCAAACCCACTGTAGTACTAATACTGGTATATAAAGCTTTTACTTCACACAAACCCAATAAATATCAGCCTGCCATTGCATACCCCCCAACAACTTATAATAATCTTGACTATTTTTAATGTGTGAAGGTACTTTAAGACTAAACTTTTTCAGTTGCTCATCTAAAAATATCCCTACATTTTGTAAATAACCTCCTACTCCAGAGGCTATAGGCCTCCCTGGAGGGTTCCTTAAATTTCTATGAACCTTGGGGATAGTAAAAAACCTAGCTCTTTTGGGATTTTTAATGAACAGTTTTTTAATGTCCTTGGTTTCAAAAAAGCCAAGCCTTTACCCTCTTTCTAAAATTTCTAATAAACATGCATTAAACTCCACTCTGGGATCCTACTCCAATTTTATATAAACATCCTCATTATTTAGCAATTCAACTGCCATTTTGTTATATTGTTTTCTAGAAATAATGACCCAGTTCCCTCCTTTAACTGCCTGAGTGAAAACCAGGTTCTCATCATTACTTCTCAATATTTGAGTGTACCCCATTCCTCTTTAGTTAAATTATACATTTTTTCTTTTTACAAAATTCTTATATTCACGTTCAATTTCTTTACATAAGGTATTTTCAAACACATTAATAGCAACAGTATTCTTATAAGGAACAAAATCCCCTGGATTCTGCAAGCCTTGCAAGGTGTGCAGGATTAGTGCAGGAGCTCCAGCAGGAAATATGTCTGCCATGCGATCCAGGAATAACCTGTAGGGGAATGCACGAGCGCTCCTGCACTAATCCTGCACGGACTCAGCCACTGTATACAAATTACCCCATTTGCATGAGAAATCCATGCAAATGAGATGAATTTCTGATCCAGGAAGCTGGAAACTGGCCATGCAAGACTAGTGTAATCTGCAGAAATGTACTGCTCTAGTAACGGAGTTCATTTCTGCAAATTACAAAACGGTGCCATGACAGCTCCAAATAAAGGATGGAAACCATTTAGAAAGCATGCCAATGGCCAGGTATAAGCCTACTGGCATGGAAAACAGTTGAAAAAAAAATCAACTTTTATTTTTTTTAGCCGATCCCAGCTGTTTAAGTGTAGGGCAGTGGTGCGCAAATGGGATTGGAGGGAAAATAAGAAAATAAACCTAAAATAAGCATTCTAACTAAAATCACTATTCTGCCATTATAGTCAATGACAGGCAGAAGACAACATGGCCAGTGAATAGTGATTGCTAAGGGGGGAGGCTCATTGTGGGACATGTGACTATGCATTAGCAGGCAATCCTATTCCAATGTGGGGAATGATAGTGAATCCCAAATTTTCCCTGCATGCTAGTCAGCTCCCAACAGTGTAAGAGCAGTAATAGCTTGGTTCAAGCCTAAGAGTTAGCTGATATCATAGGGGGTGTGTGTGTCAGGCATACTGTAAGCAGATTGAAGCCCTGTGGCTCAGGTTTGCTCCTAGCTTAGCACAGCTAGGCAAGGGGGTGTGTCTGAGCCTGCCTAGAACTCTTTACATTGCCTAATTGGGTGTGCATGCCATGCTCCGGGTTTTAAAGAAAAAAAAAGTAAACCAGGAAATAGCAGCTCTGTGCACATTTGAGCACTGTGTTTGCGTGGTGCACTCCCGGGCTTAAACAGGAAGGCAATGGGAAGGGAAAACTGCAGTTGGAAGGTAATCTAGGAGAACTAGCATAGCTGGCAAGTGAAATGTATCAGAATCAGCCAATTACAGAGGCAGCAGACCAGCCCAGCCCAGAACACTACTATAAACTATGCAAACACCTTCCCCTCTGGTTTTTCTCATACTCTACACCACCAGCGTATACAAGCGGGGAACTTTTAACAAACAAAACAACAATAGGGGCTGCAGCAGGCATCATACAACATTTGGAAGTGGCTGAGGGTGGTGAGGATGTGAATGCTGTTGACCAACCCACAGTGAAGAGACGGAGAATGAGGCTGTGTTTTTTCAGTTAATGGTTGTTAGAATTCTTGAATAGCCAGTGATAAGTGAGGGTAGTTTACTTCATTGTTATTCGATTTCTGCCTTATATAAGTAGTACATTTTGGATTATTTTCTGCTTAAACTCAGAGCTTTGGCCAGCTAAACCTACATCAAATCAAATCAACTGGATGTATAAGTGAATTTAAGTAAATCTTTATCTGCACTTTTTTCAAATAATACAGCATTTAAATTGATTTATTTGTGTTGCATTGAATACTATTTAGCTGGAAGTTGTGGCACTGTTTTTTCAGTTAATGCTTGTTAGAATTCTTGAATGGTCAGTGATAAGTGGGGGTATCTGCACATTTTTTTCAAATAATACAGCATTTAAATTGATTTATTTGTGTTGCATTGAATACTATATAGATGGAAGTTGTGGCTCTGTTTTTTCAGTTAATGCTTGTTAGAATTCTTGAATAGCCAGTGATAAGTGGGGGTATCTGCACTTTTTTCAAATAATACAGCATTTAAATTGATTTATTTGTGTTGCATTGAATACTATCTAGCTGGAAGTTGTGGCTCTGTTTTTTCAGTTAATGCTTGCTAGAATTCTTGAATAGCCAGTGATAAGTGGGGGTAGTTTACTTCATTGTTATTCGGTTTCAGCCTTATATAAGTGGCACATTTTGGATTATTTTCTGCTTAAACTCTGAGCTTTGGTCAGATAAGACCTACATGAAATCAAATCAACTGGACGTATAAGTGAATTTAAGAAAATCTTTATCTGCACTTTTTTCAAATAATACAGCATTTAAATTGATTTATTTGTGTTGCATTGAATACTATGTAGCTGGAAGCTGTGGCTCTGTTTTTTCAGTTAATGCTTGTTATAATTCTTGAACAGCCAGTGATAAGTGGAGGTATCTGCACTTTTTTTTTCAAATAATACAGCGTTTAAATTGATTTATTTGTGTTGCATTGAATACTATCTAGCTGGAAGCTGTGGCTCTGTTTTTTCAGTTAATGCTTGTTAGAATTCTTGAATAGCCAGTGATAAGTGGGGGTATCTGCACTTTTTTCAAATAATACAGCATTTAAATTGATTTATTTGTGTTGCATTGAATACTATCTAGCTGGAAGTTTTGGTTCTGTTTTTTTCAGTTAGTTCCCCACCCACCCTCCCTGCTTTTGTTTTGGTGTTAATCTTGGTGGCTATGAAACTGCCCGCCCCTCTTGTAAATTTGCATTTGGATACTCCTCTTGGGGCCGTCTCATTTGCTCACTCAAAAGAAAATTACACTTTTTTCACCTGCTTTTACTGTATTTGTGTTTCTTCTTTCCTTATTTTACTTTTGCGTCATCTTAAAAGTACTCAATTGTATGTATTACTGCTTTGTGTACCTATCATTCTAAGCCTTTTGGTTTAAGCACGTAGGCTTCAGACCAGTTCTTTTACATTAACTCATTCCCTCCAGTATAATGCTTTTGAGTGTGTACCTTTAACTCCTAGTGGGTGTGGCCTGAACCTTTAAAAATTAAGTTAGCACCTTACAGTTCTAACAAATACTCATTGACAGAGGTCAGATATCAATACAGTTGTGTCTGCCATCATGTATGCTTCAAAATAAAATATTCTGATACCTTGTATGTAGCATGATTTTGGAGTTATTAATGCAATATGAACAAGTAATATTTGATGTCTAGAGGAGCAATAGGAGGTAACTGCATATGCACCTGAAAGTGTCACTCAGATGTAATGAGTTAAGAAGGTTTATGGTCTGCACTGTTGTGGCAGGACAGGTAGCCTACATCATTCTAAGTTGGGAACTGCTGATTGAAGGCTCAGTGCTGTTATTCTAAAAGTGTATTAGTTCTAGTTTAAGCACTTGGGCTTCAGGCCAGTTATTTTACATTAAGCCGGTTTGTGGTCTGCTCTCTCTTGTGGGAGGAGAGGCTGGACTCTGCCCTTCTGAGCTGGGAATTTCTGGTTAAAGGCTTATAGTGCCTGCATATTGGAACTGTTTCTTACTGAAATTGGTATGCCTTGTTTGCTGTAGCATAGACTAGATCCAGGCCTGCTGAATCTAGCTTTGTTTGCATAACTTGAGCACTAATCCAGGCCTTCTTAAAAGTATTCAATTGTATTTATTACTGCTTGGTAGTAACCTGATTAAAGTGTAGCTATCATTCTAAGCCTTTTGGTTTAAGCACTTGGGCTTCAGACCAGTTGTTTTACATTAAGAAGGTTTGTGGTCTGCACTGTTGTGGCAGGACATGTAGCTTATATCCTTCTAAGTTGGGAACTGCTGATTGAAGGCTCAGTGTCTGTTATTCTAAAGTGTATTAGTTCTGGTTCAGCACTTGAGCTTCAGGCCAGTTATTAAGGTTTGTGGTCTGCTCTCTTGTGGGAGGAGAGGCTGGTCTCTGCCCTTCTGAGCTGGGAATTTTTGGTTAAAGGTTTATAGTGCCTGCATATTTGAACTGTTTCTCACTGAAATTGGTGCACCTTGTTTGCTGTAGCATAGACTAGATCCAGGCCTGCTGAATCTAGCTTTGTTTGCATAACTTGAGCACTAATCCAGGCCTTCTTAAAAGTATTCAGTTGTATTTATTACTGTTTGGTAGTGACCTGATTAAAGTGTAGCTATCATTCTAAGCCTTTTGGTTTAAGCACTTGGGCTTCAGACCAGTTGATTTACATTAAGAAGGTTTGTGGTCTGCACTGTTGTGGCAGGACAGGTAGCTTACATCCTCCTAAGTTAGGAACTGCTGAATGAAGGCTCAGTGTCTGTTATTCTAAAAGTGTATTAGTTCTGGTTTAAGCACTTGGGCTTCAGGCCATTTATTTTACTTTAAGAAGGTTCGTGGTCTGCTCTCTTGTGGGAGGAGAGGCTGGACTCTGACCTTCTGAGCTGGGAATTTCTGGTTAAAGGCTTATAGTGCCTGCATATTTGAACTGTTTCTTACTGAACTTGGTGCACCTTGTTTGTTGTAGCATAGACTAGATCCAATCCTGCTGAATCCAGCTTTGTTTGCATAACTTGAGCACTAATCCAGGCCTTCTTAAAAGTATTCAGTTGTATTTATTACTCCTTGGTAGTAACCTGATTGAAGTGTAGCTATCATTCTAAGCCTTTTGGTTTAAGTACTTGGGCTTCAGACCAGTTGTTTTACATTAAGAAAGGTTTGTGGTCTGCACTGTTGTGGCAGGACAGGTAGCTTACATCCTCCTAAGTTAGGAACTGCTGATTGAAGGCTCAGTGTCTGCTATTCTAAAAGTGTATTAGTTCTGGTTTAAGCACTTGGGCTTCAGGCCAGTTATTTTACATTATGAAAGTTGGTGGTCTGCACTCTTGTGGGAGGAGAGGCTTGACTCTGCCCTTCTGAGCTGGGAATTTCTGCTTAAAGGCTTATAGTGTCTGCATATTTGAACTGCGTATTACTGAAATTGGTGCGCCTTGTTTGCTGTAGCATAGACCAGATCCAGGCCTGCTGAATCTAACTTTGTTTGCATAACTTGAGGACTAATCCAGGCCTTTTTTTTGGAGAAGGTTCCCCTGCACCCCAGTGGCAGGAGTGTGCAGTTAGAACTTGTCTGATTAAAGACTACAGGAACAAGGCTCAGTTTTGAGCTTTTTTTACTGGTCAATTGGGTAATTGGTTTAAAAGCCTTTCCTGATTGCTTGTAGTAATCTAAAGCTGTTTTAAGTGTATTGTTTTACTGTTTGTACTTGTTTAAAGCTGTTTTGAGTGTATTTTTTTACTGTTTTTGCCTTATCTTTTCAAAAAAAAATTTTTTTTCCTTGTTTTCCACCTTTCTAAGCTAGTATAGTCCAGTTTTCAGGCTAGTGCTGAATTCAGAGCTGTGTTACAATTTTCTGAGTTGCCCATACCTTACTTGAATAGAGGGAGGTTTCTCTGTTCACCTGTGAGAGAGGGAGCTTTGTGCAGCCATCTGTCCCTGGAGGAGTGATTCCAGCCCAGAAGTTAATAGTTTATAGGCCATTTTCGGCTAATTTCTATCTCTTTCATTTCCCTCCTGTAAAATCCACGTTTGCACGGTTTTGCACATCCGAGCAGCACCGGTTAGCTAGGGCTAAATTTATCCTGACTCCGCCAAATCTCCTCTTTAGATTTTCCCTTGAAAGTATTCTAATTCTCAACCTAAGCACTTAAAAAGCATCCTACAGTCCAGCACTTGCTCAGACCTAATAGCAAGCACTAATATACCTCAACACTTGATTGTCCAGCAGGGCAAGGCTCATTATTCACCCCTCAACAACCAAGCAACTAAGCAGCTCACCCTACTATTCAGGCATGATCAAAGGACAATTTCAGGTATACTCTCCAGTCCAGCTGGTGAACCTGGGTACCATGAGGCAATGTTACAACTGCCTCATGTACACAGACAACCCCCTCCTCCTACCACAAAACATTAACATATGCGAGAGATGCAATTATATAGCTAATTTGGAGGTAAGCTCTCTCCACCCAAGACTGGAACAGGCAGTCATGAGGAGAAGGTTAACACTTGCACCACACCTCCAGCCTCACATAGACATACTAAACCAGCACTGACAAAAAAATACACATAAATACACAAAATCATACTCGGAGGCTCTAAATAAAAACCTGCAAAAGAATCACAGACCTCCAAAGCAGACACCCAAAAAACCTGCACCTCCCGTCACAAACCAGACAACACATAAAACACAAAATCAGTCTGCTGCACAATCACAGCCCTTAAGGTGAAATAACATACCTAACACACTAGTAATAGGTGACTCTATAGTCAGGTACACTGATGTCCCACTCACTAGGCTGGACAAGGAGAAGGTTACTGTTAGCTGCCTGTTGGGAGCCAGAATCTGCCACATAACACAAGTACTCAGGTCACTCCAGAACAAGTACAGATATGACTCTGTCATTGTTCATGTTGGTGTGAATGACCTGAGACATACCTCCCTGGACTACCTGAAAAGAGACATGGAAGAGCTCTCTGATCATGTAGCCCAGGCGGGTATGACCCTGACCCTGAATAGCATTCTGCCCTCACCAAGAATGATACCGCAGTATAAAGAAAAAAATGATTAATTTCAACAATTGGCAAAGCTTCTGGTGTCATTGAAAGGGGATCCAGTGTCTGTCAGCCTGGGATGACATGCTCGACAGGCCTCATTGCTTTGCAAGAGACGGCTTGCACCTGTCACCCCTTGGCTTTTGAATACTTGCCAAGGCTTTTGCTGCCCCCATAGTGCCTTTTTAGGCAAGGCTCAAATGTCAAACCCACCTCCGTAAACAGCACAAATAAAAAAATGAGGGTTATGCTACTGAACGCCAAGAGTTTAAATCTCAAACTGCACACGCTCAAAGCACTCATCAGTATGGAGAACGTCAACATCTGTGCAGTAACTGAAACCTGGTTCAAGGCTACACAGAGCAACCCAGCACTACTGGGCTACAACTCATACCACACAGTTCGGCAACAGAACATGGACCGAAACACAAAAGGAGGGGGTGCATCCATATTCATCAAGGATACCTACACCTTCGGGTTAGTGGCACAGCATGATACCTCCAAGCTTATCCATGTGCAACTAACATCAGGCAAATCTGCAATGCAAATTATGGCCTGCTACAGATCACCCTCCATGACCCAGGATCACCGCTCCACCTTTCTGGAGACACTGGAAAACATGAAGGTCCTACCGAACACCCTGATATTGGGCGATTTCAATTACCCTACCGTTAACTGAGAAAACAACTGAAGTACAAACTCCCAAGTCCAGCACTTCCTGGAATTTCTCAACTCATATGCCCTGGGTCAGCTGGTAAACTCCTCTACCAGAGGTGAAATCATATTGGACCTGGTCATCACCAACATGGGTGACAGGTGTTCCACAGCAGAGGTCAACCCATCACTGGTTAGATCAGACCATAAACTAATCACTCTGGATGTCCACACCACACCACCACCTCCAACCAAGGAAACCACAGTGAAAAACTTTTCTATAGCAAACTTCACCTTACTTAAGACAGAGGTGGTACGTTTTACAGCCCCCACGCTAAAGGATAACAGTGTCCAAGATGCAGGAACCTTTACAAATGCACTCTATGAGCACCTACAAGGATGCATGGATCATGCCATCCCTAGCAAAACCAAGACTCACTCCTCTAAGAGAAGTAAACCAGTCTGGTGGACCCCTGCCATAAACAGGCTATACAATAGAAGGAGGAAACTAGTTCAGAAAAAAAGCAAATCCCAAGAAGGAAAGACATCCCTGATCAGTAAGAAACTAAGGTCCCTCAAAATATACTCCAAGGCTAACTTCGAAAGAAAAATAGCCAAGGATTCGAAAGATAACCACAAAGCCTTCTTTAGCTATGTCAAGAATCTAAGTGGCAACTCGAAGATATGCTCTGAGCTAGTGAAAAATAGCACAAAATATACTGAACCCACTGATATTGCCAACATCCTGGCAGATAAATTCAGTGCAGACTTCATCCCCCCCACCCCCAAAAGGGCCCACAACAATACCGGAAAAGTGTAGTGTCCCAGAAATCACAGATGCTCAGGTGAAAACAGCCCTTTCAAAAGCCAAAAGCACAGTGTCAATGGGGCCAGATGGTGTCCCAGGCTGCATCTTGCACAATCTACAGAACAAACTAACCCCCCACCTAAACACACTGTTCAACCTCAGCCTCTCCACAGGTTACGTGCCCATAGAATGGCGCACAGCAATGGTTATTTTGCTCCACAAAGGAGGGGCCACATCTGACCCTGGTAACTATCACCCCATAAGCCTGACTAGCCTGGTCTGCAAGGCTATGGAGCGCATCATCATGGAACTCATTAACAAAGACATTGGGAACCTCCAAACACTTGACCCGACCCAGTTCGGCTTTGTTAAGGGCAGATCATGCCTACTAAACCTGGTTGACTTCTTCGAGACAGTCACCAAGGCCATAGATGAGGGGAAGGTAGTTCACACAGCCTACCTTGACCTCGTCAAGGCTTTTGAAACCATTCCCCACTTGGGAATTATAGAAAAACTCACCAGCCTCAACATAAACCCCTACGTCATGAGATGGGTTGCCAACTAGCTTACAGACAGAACTCACACGGTAAGAATAGCGAGCTCCAGGTCCAACTCTAAACCAGTCCAAGTGGTGTCCCACAAGGCTCGGTCCTGGGACCCCTACTGTTTGGCATATACTTCTCAGAAGAATGGGCAAATACAGAAAGACTATGGCTAACCAAGTTCGCCAATGACTGCAAACCAAGAGCCATAATTGACACTCTGGCTGACATGGACATTCTCCAAAAGGGCCTTACTGAGACGGACACCTGGTGTCAAAGTCATGGTCTCAAGCTAAATGCCAAAAAATGCATAGTCATCCCGTTTGGGAAAAACAAAACACCCATAAATTACCACATAGGTGGCAGCCCCCTTAATACAGAAGAGGTAATATGAGATCTGGGGACCCAGGTAGAAAGTAATCTCTCCTTTGACAATCATATTGCCAAAGTAGTTAGGAAATCCTTCTATGTAGACCATCTAATTACTAAAGGGTTTGCATCTAGAAATAAAGAGGTTATAGTGCCTCACTACTCGTCACTAATTAGACCCATCATAGAGTACAATGCCCCATTTGGGATGTACCTCACAAGACACTTCCAACAGCTGGAAAGACCACAAAATTACCTCACCAAGAGGATTACTGGTCTCAAACATATGTCCTATGCAGCCCAACTGGGAAAAACTCCAGCTGTACTCAGTGACATATCACTTACTCAGAGGTGATCTCTGCCTGACTTACAAAGCCATGTCCAACTCAGAATTGATGGACATGCTCCACCTAAAGAAATCCAAGTCACTGTGAGCCACTCGCTCTAGTGAGTTAAACCTTACCACAACAATAAATAGAACACGTTGGAGGGATAGATTCCTGTCACAGAGACTCCCCATGCTTTGTAACAAAATTCTTAATTACATTAGGCAGAGCTCCTCACTAACACTCTTCAAGAAAAACCTTGATGAATGGATGGGTAACAGAAAATACACCCCTGGGATCACTTCATTGGCTCTTCTTGACAGAGGCTCAGTTAATTAATCAATGGGGCAGCGAAAGCTAACATACTCTGGCTAGGCTTATAAATGCCCTCGGGCAGATAGCCTAGTACCTACCTATGAACCTATGAACCTTTGAGGAGAGTGTACAGACCAGGGTAACCTACCAGAGTGTACATGAGCTGGAGATAGTGGAGTGCTATAGGGTGGACAGGGACCTCCTACAGCAAATTGTTGAGCAAACTGGCCAAGGGGAACCCATCCCAGTGGATACCAAGGTATGTGTAGGCCTAGGAATACTAGCCACAGGTACCTCCCAAAGCTCAACTGGGGATATCATGGGGATCTCACAGACATCAGCATCCAGAGTATTCCACCAGTTCCTGGATGCCATGTCAGCATATACCAGTGAGCATGTATATTTCTTCAACACCCGTGAGGTGTTGGCCAGCAATATGCATCTCTTCCATCAAATAGCAGAATACCCTGGGGTAGTGGGTGCTATAGACTGCACGCACATATACAACAATGCACCACCCGGTGATCAGAGTAGGGTTTACATCAACCACAAGGGCTTCCCCTCCATCAACTGCCAGGTCGTGTGCGATGCCCAGGGCATTATAATGAATGGGCATTATAATGAATGTGTGTGCTGGCTGCCCTGGAGGCTGTCACTATTCCCACATCTGACATCTGATGCAGCTGTACCAGAGATTTGCCAATGGGGTCATCCCTTACAGTCACCTAGTGCGGGATGCTGATTATACACTGGAGCCGTGGCTGATGACATCCATCAGAAATGCCCACACACCTGAACAAGAATGCCATGATGAGGCCCACGCACAGATCAGACTTATAATAGAGCATGCGTTTGGGATGCTCAAGTCACGGTTACGGTGCTTGGATACATCCGGTGGAGCCTTGCAGTACTCATTAGCTACATGTACTCAAATTGTTATGGTATGTGCCATGCTACACAACATGATCCTGCAGAAACAGCTGCAGCAGGAACAGCATGAGGCAGGGCCACACATCCCCCCACCAATGCCAAGGCCTGCAGAGGCACAGAGTGACTCAGAGGTGGAATTACCTGAGCCTGCCCCAGTGGGCAGATGGAGTTGTGCCCAATATGCCCTGGCCTTGGCAAAGAGGCAACTCATAGCATATACACTGACACAGTAGGGACCCAGGGAATGACACCTCTCTCTGACTCGCACATATAGTAAAAGGGATGCCAAACATGACACTACCTGTGCTCAACCATGTATAGGGAGTATACTATATGCATCCAGCATAGGCAGCCCTCCAGCACCATCCTCAATACTGGCACAACCACAAGGTAAGTCAATCAATCTACCAATTGCCGAATGGAGTATAATGTGTCGTTACTTGTATTTATGGTATGGATGTGAGCATGCGTTAGGTTGGTGAGTGTTTCATATTGTGTGAGAGTGGTCAGTATGTATGCATGTTGAGGTAAGACCTGGTGGCCATTGCCCACTACTGCTGATAGGGACAAGCCCTCATAACTGCAGTGCCAAAGACAATTTCCACCAGTATAACACATGCTAGCAGTAAGCCATTGTAAATGTATGGTGGAAATATGTGCCACCATCTGAAAGACTGACATGGCATGGCTGTTGGGATAGATATACAAGCAGTACACAGGGGAAAGCACCTCAGACATACAGTATATATTGTGTCACTGTGAAATGGTAACACCCTTGGAATTTTACATGCAGATATGCATCACATTAACTGGTCCTGTAGTAGGGGATACCAGTGATGTCTGCCCAAACACTTGCAGATCACAAAGGAGGTAGGACTGATGTATTGGGAAGCAACTGATGCACCTGCACATGCCGGCATAACTGGAATGCCCCATGCATATCTGTGTATCAGATGCACGTAGTGTCCATAACACCCATTCACCCAGCTCACAAAACTACCACCCACAGGTACCGCTCTGGTCATATCCCTGCTGTGGAGAATGGGTACAATATGACCCCACCTATATATGGCAATAGTGGAAGAATGCAGCATGCAGTGCAGGTGCCCCATGCAGGTGTGTCTCTAGCTGTAGGTAGCACCCTGCCAGCATCCACACCACCTGATCAAGACTGATAGAAGGTATTGACATGAACGTCTGTCACACCTACCCTGTCACCCCCAGGGGAATATACTGTATGGTGGTCTGAGACTGTAGGACTGACAGAATAAATGGCCTGCCACATGTGGCCTACAGAAACACCTAATGGCCCACAGGCCTCTGCCAAAGGCCTGTGTCTCACACGTACTGCCAATGCATGTTATGTCAGAGACACCCAAATAACAACATAACACACTCCACATAAGACATATGCAAGGCCATGTGGACAAACCACAGTAACATGTCCACCATGTCCCACTGCATGGACTGTGGACCAACACTAACACATACCTGTGATGGGGTGATACCCTTATGGAAAGTATCAGAGAATTTATGCATAATGTATGGAAGAGGTTAGCATAACAGAGGGGAGGTGGGAGCATGGGCAGCATGGAATGTGCAGAGTCTGACACCAAGTTGTGTGCACACACTATTCCTGACTGCAAACACATAAATGGGTGGCTAAACACCTGCCCATACACCACAATAGGGGTAATGTCCTGACCCATGGCCCCTGCCTCTGGATAACCTATGCAAATCTGTACAGATGTGAGGCATTGCCACAGCAAGATAAGGCCATACTGTCATATCGATGGGTGTACAAGTATGGGATCCTCTGCCAGCACTGTACCAAGGTGCTGAACCAGATGCACACACCCAGCAGCAAGTGTCTACAGCTCCCCTTTGCAGTATGGCATAACGTGCAATGAATATGTAGGTGTTTGCCCACAATACTGGACACAGCTGCAGTCACCCTTATCCCCAAGACATCACTGTGAGCAAGAATGTCCCCCTGACAGTACATGAGGACAGAAAACATCACAGTGTATAACAGTACACATGTCTGAATATCTCTGCTAACAGCAGTACCATGCAGCTGAAGCAGCACAGACACAATCACCTACAGTACACACTATCACCTGCACAGTTTGTCCTCATATTGCCAAATGATTGACAGATACCCTGCAGAAACGGTTTGCTACCTGTAGGTGTACAACACAAAGGTCTTCACTGGAGTAAAAATTACTTGGAATCCACACATTCAATACAGAAGGGCATACCAGGTATGCTCACACACTTAGAGAAATGAAGGCAATGTCAGACAACAATATGCTGAAAGGTCATACTGGGCATGCTCACACACTTAAACAAATGAAGCCCATGTCTGAAAACAACAGTGGACCATACATATCTGGCATTTGCAGATGTTAGTGCATACACTCCTCAGTATGCACCAGTCATGCCTTGCACACTCAGTGGATAGGAATACAGACACATATCCAAGGACAACACACTATAATAAGCTAAAAGTAGACAGACATAGATGTGTGGAAGAGAGTGACTGTGGTAAGTAGCCATCCATTATGAGGCCTGTCCCACCCAGCACACAGCCAAATGGCTGCAACCACATGAGGTGTAAATGTCACTCACTGTAGACATTAGCCACTGGTATCCACCATCATTACAGACCATGTGGTGCAAGTGCTAGCTGTGCAACATGACTGTACAAGGAAGTAGTCATCTAGCAGCTATATACACATACCTATGGAATACAACCCAGTGTGCGCCTGCATGTGGTATGTCAGCCTCTAGATGAATGGGCTATGGCCCATGCACACACACTGCCCTTCCTGTAGACCTACTATGACAAGTCTGCTGAGGTCATCCACTTTGAAATACACCTTTGGGAAAGGTGGAGCCCAGTAATCTCCATGGCACATCCTATAACTGCGTACTGCTGTAGTGTGATGAACTAGTTAGGTAGGAGTTCTAATCCCAGACATGGCAAGTGTGTGTGTGTGTGTGTGTGTGTGTGTGTGTGTGTGTGTGTGTGTGTGTGTGTGTGTGTGTGTGTGTGTGTGTGTGTGTGTGTGTGTGTCTCTGTCTGTGTAAAGAGCAATGCTTTTCAGGCTAGTCAAACTCATTACAATTCAAATGCCCTACTTTGGCAAGGCTGCTGATGTCATTCACTGTGAAATTCACCCTTCAGAAAGCTGCAGCCCAGTAATCTCCGTGGTGCATCCTATAACTGTGTACAGCTGTAGTGTGATAAACTATGTAGGTAGAAGTTCTAATCCCAGACATGGCAACTGTGTGTGTGTGTGTGTGTGTGTGTGTGTGTGTGTGTGTGTGTGTGTGTGTCTGTCTGTGTAGAGAGCAATGCTTTTTAGGCTAGTCACACTCACTACAATTCAAATGCCCTACTTTGGTAAGGCTGCTGATGTCATACATTGTGAAATACACCTTTTGGAAAACTATAGCCCAGTAATCTCCATGGCACATCCTAAAACTGTGTACTGTTGTAGTGTGATAAACTAGTTAGGTAGGAGTTTTAATCCCAGACAGGGCAAATGTGTGTGTGTTTCTGTCTGTGTAGGGAGCAATGCATTTTATGCTAGTCATACTCACTACAATTCAAATGCCCTACTTTGCAATCCTGCTGATGTAATTCACTGTGAAATACACCTTTGGGGAAAGAGTACTCCAGTAATTTCCATGGCACGTCCTATAGCAGCTTCATGCTGTAGTATGATATAGAACTCTGGTAGGGCTTCTATTCCCACACATGGCAGTTGTGGATGTTTTTGTGTGTGTTTCTATGTCTGTGTAGGGAACAGTGCATTCTAGGCTAGTCACACAATGCCCTACTTTGGCAATCCTGCTGATGTCATTCACTGTGAAATACAACTTTGGGGAAGGAGTATTCCAGTAAACATTGTGGCACATCCTATACAAGCTTCATGCTATAGTGTGATATCAAACTCTGGTAGGGGTTCTATTCCCACACATTGCAGTTGTGGATGTTTTTGTGTGTGTTTCTATGTCTGTGTAGGGAGCAATGCATTTTAGGCTAGTTACATTCACTTTAATTCAAATGCTCTACTTTGGCAATCCTGCTGATGTCATTCACTGTGAAATACACCTTTGGGGAAGGAGCAATCCAGTAATCTCCATGGCACATCATATAACTGAGTATTGCTGTAGTGTAATAAACTAGTTAGGTAGGAGTTCTAATCCCAGACATGACACGTTTGTGTGTGTGTCTGTGTTTGTCATTCGTATCCTGTGTGGAGGTTGCTGTAAGTGTGTAACAACTGGACTCAATGTGCAGCGGGTTTTGCAAATTTCTTATATGGTGGCCCTAGTATACATCACAATGTCCACCATACAGGGATAACAGATGTAAAATAGCAGAGAGGGTGGGGTGCAAATTCATACCCCTACATGTGACATCAAGGCCAGGCAAACAAAGTTAGCAACCCTTGTATTACCCAGAGAACACTCTCAACCCATGTCTCATACACACATACACACTTGCCTAGGCAACAGCCACTGTGTTGGTAATACCCTGCATATTGCCCACTGATAGTAACCACGATGTGACTGCAGTTGGCTACAGAGGGCATGGCACCCTGTCCAACAGTCCAATAGGCACATACATGCCAACAGTGCACCTTCCCTATGTTCCCCACTGGACACCTGCAACACCTGAGATGCCATCAAATGTGACCCACAAAGGACATACCATGCCTGAAAACATGCCCTGTATGGACAGATGCCACTGACACCAGGGAATACCGGTATCATGCTATCAATGTAGGTGCAGGGTCAACCCGCTGTCCATTAACAGTTCCCGCCACATGAGTCTAGGAATGGCACATCTGATGATAATCTGTGCACACAGCATGAGCCAGACACCCCAGGTACAGTTCCACATGTCACTGTCCATGCACATGGGAGGTGTGCACATCCCAGACAATATCCATGTCATGGACTAAGGAACACATACATGGCAAGCAATGCACAGCATTGGCCACACACAATAGTTACCCAGGTGACTAGATGGTGAATACAATACCCACCTGTGTGGGCTAATTCAGACACTACACCCCCAAGCCACAATGCAGACCATTGTCATGTGGCCTGATGCCAAAGTATACCCATCTCCTAGCCTTGTATAGCCATCTGGAAGCAATGCACCCATGCATGTCAGTACTGGCACCCTGTGTCTGTGTGTGTGTGTGTTGTATGATGCCTATGACCACATTCATACTCACTACAACCCCCATTAGCATACTGAAGCATGCTGTCTGATGTCAGACAACTCCACATACCCTTTGCTCATATAACCTCTGTATGACCCCTGGGGTGCATGTGATACATGCACAGTACTGTGTTGTTGCAATCTCACTAGTAATGAGTTGTATTCCTGACCCTGCCAAGTGTGTCAATGTGTGTGCTTCCCTGTGAGAGTGTGGCTGTATTGACCCTGACACCTGTTCATGGGGATAACCACGTGTACTACACCTACCGTACAGCTACCATATCACTGTTGCAGATGTCACTCACCATCACATATAAGTTTGTAGGGCTCCTCAACATGTAACCTATGTGACACATCTAATAACTGCATAGACATGTGATAGTACTACATAGTCATCAGAGGTTTGATACCCTGTACAGGTAGGTGTGTGACACAAACATGCTTAAGTTTTACTCTCCCACCCCTCCCTGACTTATCTTTGCCTCTGTCTGCCTCTCTCACTCCTTCTTTGGTGGATGTGGAGACTTACATCTGCTTTGCTTAGGCAGTGGCATGTGTATATTAAGTGGTGCTTATGATCAGCTGATGGCCTCTGCATGAATTACAGCCCTTCTCTAGCTGATTGCATGTGGAACAGCTGTGGTAACATTCCCATAGCCAATTGCATGGAAACACACTCCAGTATCTAGGAACATCATGTTGGTGGTGGGCCTTTTCATTCACTGTGAGCAGGAATTCGATCTGTTTGGCAAACAGCATCACAAATGGATTGAGGGTTTACCTCTAACAACATACACTGTGGAAACAGGCCAACACACAGGAAGAGGATGTACCTGACCTGACTACAGACTGTAAGGGCTGCTATACTGCATTTGGAGTAATGTTGGTTTAAAAGGGTGTGTGTGGATATGGCTGTCCTACATGTTTTAATACCTGTCATGTCAGTGCTATGTTTATGAGGAAACCCCCATCTGTAGGGTCATCTGCAGACTGGGCAGTGTGTGGTGCCTTTGGTTTCATGTGTTACCCACAGACAACCTATCTGTGAACTGCAGAAGGTAGTATGAGGATTGAAGTCTATAGATAGGGACAGCCATGAGAGCTACCGACTTTATATCCCTCATAGGACATACATTGCAACAAACCCTGTTACAACAGTAAATGTATGAGGTTATCAACCTTTGTACATATGTCATGCAGTAAGATGTGCATATGTGCTGTAGACCATATTTAGTGACATCATATCTGATAACAAGCCAGTGAGATATCAGACTACTACACATGTTATTTATAGTAGGGGTTATATTTGATGACATAACCTGGACATTCTGTGGTTGTGTGTACAGTACTGAGGTCTGTGTACTTATGGTGATTGTCGACAGTGTGTGCATTGTTAATATGTACCATGGCCTGTGTACAGACTGTGGTAGATGTCAATGTTCTTGGTCCTGGTCTATCTGATGTTATATGCTGCTCCACTGTATGTTACCCTATCGGCTTACATGTTTGCAGGGCTAAACACACACATGTCCTATACCACAGACAGGCATCGGACCACACAGTGTAGTGGGCCAGTATATGCAGGGTTAGTGTGTGAGTGAAGACCAGACCGGGTTTCTGAAACTGGAAAGGCTTGAGGAATGCCACAAAACAAATCATACAACGCTCATCTTCTTTTCAAAACCAAAACCAAATTTAATGAAACACTCCATAAGTTAAAAACAGGTCACTTCTTAGCGCTTTCACCTGTGTACAAAAAACAGGCTTTTATATATATATATATATATATATATAAATATATATTTTAATCATTTTTAACTAATTCATTTTTAACTAATGCATTTTATGTTACAATATTTATTACGTATCTATACTTGAAATGTTTTCCAGTATGACTTTGAACATATTGTAGAATGACTGGTTTTACTTTAAGTGCTAATTACTTCAAGCATTAATTGGTTTGATTTGATTGGTTTGAATACTGTTTAAATAGAGTTGAGTAGGAAGTGTTTGTTTGAAGGTCTGAAGAAGTGATTTGTGTATCATGAAAGCGCTTACCTGAGTGAATAAATTTACCTTGGATTTTACCTACCTTTTATTTATCCTTGGACTGTGTTTAAACTAGGACATTCTGTGCCTTGGTTGCTTCACCATTTCTTTGTGGATTTTTATGATTTTAGTGTACCTTGGTGGAGTATTTATCCTAGCTGTTTCCTGTCTAGCATTTTCTTAAATATATATGATTGTTCTGGTAACCCGTGTGACCTCAACTCTTTTGCACATTTGAGTGATATTACTGATGTCACGCCTGACTGTTTTGATATGGACAGTTCTAAGAATTGTTCAGGCTTTTCTGATGATTTGTTTGATTTGCACACTATATTTGATTTTAATGACAAAGAATGAGATTATGATGTTGAAGTTAATATGAATTTTAATGATCAACAAGTGGATGTGATTCGAAATGGTTGTATCATCAAACACGACAATATGTGTGTATGCAACTTTACTGATTTACAATTGCATAGGAATCATTTGAGCCTTTTTAAAAAAGGCTTCAAATTTGTTCCCACCTTTAAACAAAAGATAGCAAAGGTATTATTGAATTTTAAACTATATACCAGACAATTAAATCTTAGTATGTTTTTTTCCAAAAATCCCAGTCCATGGATAGATAGAAACGTATCTCTTAAAAGGTCAAGTGTTTTTATTCCCCCGATGAATCCCAATATACATCTGTTTGAACAAATGTGTGAGTCACAATTCAGGAGACTATTTAAAAAGATTAAATTTGAGGATAATCTGATACAAAGTGAAAGATTTTGTCTTGCTGAATTAACCAATAACAAGAATTATAGGATTATGAAACCAGATAAAGGGGGAGGGGTTGTTTTAATGTTGAACACTGATTATATTAATAGTATGTTAACTTTGTTAAATTTTTGTAACACATACACAAGAGTCTCTATAAATGAAGTTAATAGAGCCTATACTAAAATAGACTGGTACTTATATGAGTGGTTGATTGATGGTAGTCTGGACAAAACAGAATATGATTATCTAACAGTGGAGTTTCCAGTACTACCATCACTATTTGGAATTCCAAAAATACATAAAAATGCTGGACACCCCCATTTTCGACCCATAGTGTCAGCTAGAGGCTCTAAAACAGAAGCAATTGCTTCTTTTGTTGATTTTCATATAAAAACAAGCTTTAAATAGACTTCCTCATATTCTGAGAGATTCATGGCACTGTTTAGAGGTAGTTAGTAAAGAAAATATGGATGAAAAATTTGTGATGGTGACTATCGATGTGGTTAATTTATTTACTACAATACCACATGACCAAGGATTGGAAATGTTTAACAACAGTTTGGTAAAGTTTAGTAATTTAAAAGGAAGTAAAATTAATTTGATTACAGACTTAGTTGAAATAGTTCTAAACAATAACTTTCTTTCATTTGAAGGTGAACTGTATAAACAAATAAAAGGGGTAGCAATGGGGGCCAAGTGTGCACCGGTATATGCCAACCTTGTTTTGGAGGACTGGGAAACTCAAAAGGTCCTCACCTCTGGGTTTGTGGATAACATAAAATTATATTTACATTTCCTTGATGATATTCTGATCTTTTGGAAGGGGTCAGAAGACGAAATTTATGATTTTATTAAATACATCAACAATACAGCAACATTTTTAAGGTTCACCTATAAAATACATAATGAGAGTTGTAACTACTTGGATCTCTTATTACTATATGACAAAGAAAAGAAAACAATGGAATCTAGTTTGTATCGGAAAAAAACGTACCCCAACTCCTTTTTTACATTTTGGGAGTTGTCATCCTTTCCACCAGAAAAAGAACATAATTAAGGGCCAAATGGTGAGACTTTCAAGACTAGTTAGTAAAGACAACTTGTTTGAAGTAGAACTCACCAAGTTGGTGAATATGTTTTCAGAGAGAGGATACCCCTATGACATTTTGGAAAATATTTGGGGTGAAATTGTGATAAAAAGAAAAACAACTTTCATACCTATATTGAAGGGTGGTCTGTTAAATACTGGGAAAGTTTGGAATGTGACCAGAGAAGTTACTCTGAGAGCTATGATTTTGCCCTATAATCCTTTAGCTGGCCAGATAAAGTCCATCTTGGTGGACACATGGGACAGTGTGCTCAATAATTATAGTATTAATATATTGGGCAATATACCATTTATTACATACAGTCGTGGTAAAAATTTGAAAGAAATATTGGAGACTGAAAACAGTTATAATATATACAAGAACTCCAAGATGAGTAAGTGCGGGTCCTGTGGAGCTTGCAAATTTATCAACAACGGACCTTATGTTGCTATTTACAACTTTAGTAGGACATTAAAATGTCCAGGGTTTGTTAATTGTAACACCAAAATGGTGATATACATTGCTACCTGTTTAAGTTGTCCTTCTTTTTATGTAGGAAAAACTATAAGGAAATTAAGGTTGAGAATAAGTGAGCATATAAGAGACATTAAGAACAAGAAAAGATCAAATGCTTTGTATTTACATTGTCAGGTTTGTTTGAATTTTAACAAATTCATATTTTTTGTTATAGACAGGGTGCCACATAATGATAGAGGAGGCGATGCCAAGACATTGTTAGAAGTTAAAGAATGTCTGTGGCAACTTAGACTTGATGTCTCTAAGCCCCTGGGTATCAACGATCACATTTCTATAGCGAGTATTTTAAAGTTGAAATCCTATTGTATTTGATTGAAGGATTTAAAAGCTTTAGTTTCATTTAACAGTTTTTACTAATATGTTATTGTAGTATTAATTTATTATAAGATATTAGTCAATAAGGAATTTGCATAATATAGATACAAAACTTAAAGTACTAAAACATTTTCATGTTACTAATTATATGTTAGGATTTTTGGTTTGGTTTTCAAAAAGTTTGTCTTTATGGAAAAGAAGTTTTTTAAACAAAAATATGGTTGGGTATCAAGAACAATGTGTATATATATTATGTAGTATTTTTAAAAGAATTTTAGAACATGAAGGGGTTAAATGCATTTACGATTTAAACAGTTCATGATTGGTTAGAAATGGAGGTGTGTGCATGACACTTTCTGGTTTAAAAGCACTTTTAGAGTATTTGGAAATTGTAATGGATATTCTCTGAAGAAGCCTGTTTTTTGTACACAGGTGAAAGTGCTAAGAATTGACCTGTTTTTAACTTATGGCATGTTTCATTAAATTTGGTTTGGGTTTTGAAAAGAAGACGAGCATTGTATGATTTGTTTCATGGCATTCCTCAAGCCTTTCCAGTTTCGGAAACCCGGTCTGGTCTTTATTACAAGTTTTGGAGACGTGTGTTTTATTGGTAGTGTTTAGTGTGTGAGTGGCATATATGAGGAAGGTGTTGAACAGATAGTCCATATACTGTAATAGTATACTAGCATACCATATGTGGCTGTGTTCACATTGGTTGTGGATACGCACTTTCACACAGGTGTCTGTTACACTGTGCTGTGACATGTCTGTAGAGCCTGCTGTATATGCAGGTACATGTGTATTCCCCCACAGAAAATGTAGGCCAGTGGTGAGCCAGTCTGCCTGTAGCCTGCACAGTGCTTTGTTACATGCCTAGCAGCTTAGTGTACTTACACAGTGAGATGTTGTCAGAAAAATATGTATTAGTGTATGTATTAGTAATATGCTTAGTGCATTTAAGGCTTGAAAAGGGTTAACACATTTATTCTATTTCACACTGCATAAAATCTGTACAAATTGCAGAAGCTTTCTAGCCTTGTATTGTCATGAAATATGCGCAGCTATAATCTTTGCTTATGCTTTGGAAATTTACAGGGAAGCAGATAATTTCTGCTTGTGTCAGGAAAATAATGAATAGATGTATCACTTGTATTAATGTTATGAGACTTAGACAAGGAGTTCCGCTTGTGCTGTGAGAAAATACACAGCTGCAGAAGCTATAGATAATCAGAACAAAGACTGCTTGAAAATATGAACTGCAATCAGCATTTGCTTGTGCCTAAGCTAGAAAAGTACCTTGAAATGTAACACATGTATTAGAATTACACAATAGAAGCTTGCAATGGGCTAGAGCCCACCAAGGCCAGGTTGTTTTTCTCAAAATGTTTTTCATAAATCCAGTCATGTCAGCAGAAAATCTGAGTAACATCTGCTGTAGAACAATACTGAAAGTTGTGTTTGATTACATCAACCATAGAAGGCAATGTCTTGTAGATCAGTATAAGAATAGCATACTTCCTGTTAGTAGTTAGGCAAAATCCTGTATTTGCATGTTTTTGTCTCCTTGCAGCAAGTTATTAAATGTGCCTTATCTGAACCTTACGTGTATTGGTCTTTGAAGTTTTTTCCCTTGACAGATGTCATGCCCAGATACTTGCCAGATGTACTGCTGCTGGGCAACCATAACAATCATGTATGTCAGACAAAGCAGTGGGATGCTGTACAGAAGTATGTCAACAACTGGTGGGTAGTATGTGGCCATGGCACCTCTGTAGCAGTGGTTATTATGCGTCAGGACAGACAGGGGTGTGTGAATGCATAACCTATTGGGGCAAATGTATACCAGTAAGTACGTGTTATACCCAGCTACATGGCTGTTAACATCCACATTGTCAGGCTTGGTCCACATTTCTTGCACTAAGGGGGTTCTGTATATACCTCTGGACTGACCAGAGTATGTCAGTCTGCCCACATATATTGGCCAATATCTCTGCTGTAGTCCACAGGAGCATTACTGTGCTAGCAGTGGTACTGTACTATGATGTCCTTAGGATGTCTGTCAGTAGCCAATGGCTCACATGTTAAAAGCAGATGTGACCTCCCACACACACACCTCATGTCTGTGAAGACAATCCCTATTACAGTAGCAATAGTCTGCATATATACCTGCAATACATACCTGACATCCCCTTACACTATGAAGTCGGGACTATAGGGGCTGAAGTAGGGCTCCACTCCATGTTCAGGACATATGGTGGGCATATATGTATATATAATTATCCAGATATCTATATAGATATATACACATATACATATCGACATACATAGATAGATATGTATATGTACATAGATATACATATAAACATTCAGATATATGCATATACAGAGCAATATATGTCTACACATATACAGATAGAGATACATATGCACATATAAGTATGGATATCTACATATATATTGACAGTAGTAGGCAAATCAGAATAGATATGTATGCACATATAGTTATAGATATCTACATATATACCAACATAACTAGGTATATCTGTACACATAGGATGTGCATACATATATAGCTATATTTATATCTCTATATATATATATATATATATATATATATATATATATCTATATATATATAGATAGGTCTATCTGATAACGCCGAAAGCTGGAAACGCCGACGACGAGAACACCGACACCGGAAGATCGACAATGGAGATGACCGACAGTTGAAAATCCTGACGCTGACAACACCGACATGTCAAACGAGTGCTGGTGTGTAAGTATGCAGTAGTAACAGATGGCAGGGTTAGGGTGTGGGTAAGGGAAGTGTGCGATAGTGATGGACTTTAGGGTTAGGGTGCGAATAAGGTAAGTGTGCGATAGTGACGGACTTTAGGGTTAGGGGCGGATTAAGTGACTTAGGGTTAGGACGTGGGTCAGGTGAGTGTGCGATAGTGACGGACTTTAGGGTTAAGGTTTGGGTTAAGGTTAGTGCCTAGATAGTTGTGTTTGTAAGGTTTAGTGTAGGTTTGTAAGGTTTTTGGTGTGCTTATATTGTGTGTGTGCTTTTTGGACAGGGGATTTGTTTTGTTTGCTGACTGTCGGGATTGTGGTTTGTCGGGCATGTGAAGTTTCATGTTTTTGAACTTTTGGTTTTATGGTGTCATTGATTTCATTGTCGGTGTTTTTGCATGTCGGTGTTTTCAGGTAGACCCATACATATATATATATTAACCAGCAAACTCACAAAAAGAAGCCCAATAAGAGCCAAACTTGTAAAATAACCAAAGCCAGGATAGACTGTAGAATAATTCTGCTTTAATCACCAAATTCCACAAAACTTAGCACTTTCACCATAACACATATGGCTTCATCAGAGTCAGTGGAAAATTTAAAATCATTCGTATAAATAGTTACATCATCTAGCAACAACCAATCAACTTCCTTAATACATTAATAAATAATTAATCATTTTAATTTAAAATAAAATTTCTCACTAAACTGTTCTAGCTGCTTTAGAAACAACACATATATTTTGTAAAAATGTATATATATAAATAAAACTCTTAGCACATTCAAAACTCTATAAATGTTGTATATATATTATACTATTACACCTATATCAACTTATACACTTGTATAATACTAAATACAAATATATATATATATATATATATATATATATATATATATATATATATATATATGTATGTTTTTTGTATAAATAGATAAATATTCAACATATATACTCATTTCAAAATAATTTATAATAATAGAAATAAATAATTATGTGCAATTATAATGGCCACTACAAAACTTATAAAAAACGATTATTATATAGTAAAACTGCATGTAAAAAATCTTGTGCTATGTTAATTAATAATATAACTCCTTGACTTCAAATAAGGAAAAATAGATATACTGTCAATAATACCGGGGTATTGGGTGGCATTTAATCTAATTTGCCAAGCTGCTTCCAACATATCCACCTTCAGCTTGTCAACACCTTCTCGTATGTTGGGCATAACTCGACCCAACACAAAGAAAATAAACTTTTTAAAGTTTGGACAAACTGTGGTGTGCATATATAGGGCATCAAGGGTGTCCTTATTTCTAGTGGCTCTGAGGTGTTCTGCAATTCTTTCCTTCAGTTTCCTCACCGTCTTTCCCACATAAAAAGCCGGGCATGATGTACAACTGGCTATATATACTACCATTGTTGAGTTACAACAACATCTTCCTGGACAGGGGACAGACCTATTGTAACCCGCAATTACTACATAGGGCCCCTCATTTATGTATCAGCAAATCCTACATGCTCCACATTTATACATCCTTGAGTAACCTTTACAAACTGGTGTTTGCTCCAAAATACTTTTAATATTGTTTCCTTTATTAAAGACAACCCTTAACATGTCACCTACAATTTCTTTTATGTTGGAACTAAAACTAAGTTCCCAAACTCTCCGCATACTGTCCACAATAAAATTTGTCTGATGATTAAACTTCAAAATCATTGCATTATTCTTAAATCGTTGGTTAACTTCCTTTTGTACTATATTTCTACCTCTTAAAATGGGAGGAAACTGGGTAGCTCTTTTTGTTTTTATTTCTCATTTGATATTAATCAGAAGTTTAAGAGGATAACCTCCCTCTAGAAACATACCTACTAATTTGTAAAGCTCTTCATCAAAAATCTCATCACTAACCAAACGTGACAGTCTCACCTTTTGGCCCTTGACTGCACTCTTCTTTTGATGGTAGGGATGACTACTTCTATAGTGTAACAAAGAATTACTATATGACTTTTTTCTAAATATTGTACTTTGCATCCCTTCATTGGTTTTTACCAAGTGTATGTCAAGAAAGTCTGTGTTGTCTTCATTCCTAGTACTAGTAAATTTAAAGAAGCTGGTAGTTGAATTTAAGTAATCTATAAATTCTGTGGCTTCAAATTCACTACCCTTCCAAAGAATCAGTATGTCATCTAGGAATCAACTTTACAACAGTATTTTTTCCATAATCCTGGAATCAAAAATAAAAATTTCTTCCCAGTGTAATAGTACAAGGTTAGCAAACCCTGGGGCACACTTCGCCCCCATAGCCACACCTGACACTTGCCGAAAAATTTCCCCTTCAAACGTCAAGAAGTTATTTCTTAAAATTAACTCCATTAAAGCAACTATTGGGTTAACTTTTCCTCCTTCTAACCTACCATGTTTATTTAAACTCTTCCTGAAATACTCCAATCCTTCCACATGGGGGATAATTGAAAACAAATTAATAACATCAATGGTGAGAAAAGACCCTGTAAAGGTTTCATTAACATCCTTCAAACGTTCTAAACAATTCCAAGAGTCCTTAATTATGTGATCCACACCCAAAATGATCCCCTGTATTTCCTTATTCACAAAATATGCTAATGGTTCTGTTTTCGAGCCCTTGGCCGCTACAATGGGCCTAAAAGTGGGGTTCTCTATGCCTTTGTGCACCTTGGGGATCCCAAACAACACCGGTATCACCGGGTGTTCTACAGTCAATATATATATATATATATATATATATATATATATACACACACGTGTATCTATATATACATATATCTGTATATACATATATGTATCTATATATATATATATATATATATATATATATATATATATATATATGTATATAATATATATATATATATATGTAAACATATATCTATATTTACATATATGTATATATATATATATATATATATATATATATATATATATATATATATATACATATATGTATGTATGTATATATATATATATATATATATATATATATATATATATATATATATATATATGTACATACGAAGAGATGTACACATGGCCATATATATATATATGTTGCACTATAAGATGTGTATACAGACATATGTATGAGTATACATGTGTATGTACATGTAGACATATATAGACCTATTATATGTATATAACCATATTCCTGTCATGTGTAAACTTCACTTTTGTGTATACCCTCCCAGATGTATCTCATCATATGTATCTGCTATGCGTACATTATGATAAAACAACATATGTGATGCAACAGTCATATTAATAACAAGGACTACACAATTTAGGAACTAAAGGCAGTTGTTCTTTACTACTCAATATTTGTATTGACAGCTATATTGGTGAAACAACAGCTGTCTATACAGTGGTCATGGCATACTGGATAAGTGTTGTGACTTTAGTGTATAGGGTCCTGGGTTCAAGACCTACAAGGGCTGTTCATTTTGTTGCTGGACAGAACAAGGGTTGTTGGATACAGAGTGGTTAAGGCAGTTTTGAGGAGCTTTCAGCATGTTTGCGCAGGTATGGGTGAAGCTAAGTGGTGCTAGGCTATGGTTAAATGTACAGGCGCTTACACAGTGTAGGCTTCGCCTACCAGTGCACAAATCAGCTCAGCTGTTATACTGCAGCAATGTTGATACTTGCTAAGCATGGGTTAGCCCTGGTAACTGGGTCTCCCCACCTAGTATGGTAACATAGCACGGTAATGACATCTGTAATTAGTGTATGTAATGCCATGTACAATACATGTGCCTATGTGCTGTCATTATGGTAGCAAGGGGTGTGATTGTCATGTGTGGGACACAGATATATATGAGGCCTGTACAGCACTGTTATCCATGTGAATGTGTTACATACAGGTGTAGTAGCCCAGGGTACATGCTATCACATTGGCATGTCGTATATCATGGCAGTACTACTGTTGACAGTGCTTACCCAGGCAAGAGCAGAGTGCTAAATGTAGTACTGACAACAGGCACACCTGTGGGCATAGCTGGACACTGAGGCCTCCCTGTTGTATCCCTGGTATGTGAGCTGTGTCACAGTATATACCCCCTACTGGGTAATGATCCATCATGTGGAATGTAACTGTAGACTATGATCTGTACAGCACATGTTAGTGAGGGCTTCTGACATGTAGTTATGGCATACATATTGTTGTCAGACGTCTATCTGTCAACACACTCATCCTACTGCATAGCTACTTTCCAAGCTGATGACTGTCAGTCCCTGTACAGATGTGCAGATGGTAGGTATCCAGCTGGGATATGTACTGGCAGCCTAAGCTTGATTGACACTGACATATATGCCCAGCTGTGTAAGAAATGGCACATATAGGAGATGTCACCCTGTACGCACACATGCCATGGGTACCTCCACTACACTAAAACAGTGAACAGAACATGCTTGGGTACAAGTCTCCATCATAGACATTAACCATGTGTTGTAATGCATGTTGTATACATGTCAAATTGATCACCTCAGTGGCCATGTGCAGCAGGCACCTGGAGGATTGGCTAATGCATGTCATTCTCACCCTGAGGGTCAGCACAGTAGTGTCTGTCAATAGATTGCCCGCTGTAACCTGGCAGGTGGCAGGATACCACCATACACACAACCCCTACACAACCCAGCTCCCCTTGGACTATAGCAAGGTACACAGCTATGACCACCTGCAGTGATGCACCCCTGTACCGACACATGTGTACGTGTGCATGACTGAGTATAGCAGTGTCTGTGTGTTACACACCTGTACTTGGGAAATCCATGAGGGCCTTCACAACCAACGCAACACCCATTGCCATAGTCAGTTGTGGTTGCTGCTGTATGGGACATTACATGTACCCTGTTAAGCTCCTTCCCATACCGGCTACATGAGCCTTGCAGTACCAGCACAACAGTGTTTTACAAATGGGTTGATAGGCTTGGGATACCCATTGTGTTCTCGCATGTGTGTGTAGTTGTGCATGTCTGTATATCTGTATGGTACAGCATTCTGAGGCCACATACTCCTATTACAAAACCCATTGCCACACAATTGTACAGATAGTGTTGGTGCTGCCCATAGGTGAGGCATGACAATGCAACACCTTACTACGTGTGTGGTATGTGCATTAGATGCATATCCCTGTAGTACTACTGTTGGGGTATACTATGGGTTGTATCGCAGTCACGACCAATTTGTGATGGTGGGTATGGCAGAGTGTCATCATGGGTTTCAGGGAGTACAATATCCACTGGGGGATGTGGGTGCTGTGTACACTGTCATTACACTAAGGTACACCCAGTACATGTCCCATGTACCATGTTATGGTTACCACTGTCACCATCAACCATACAGGTTACTGATACACAATCCAAGCCAGTTATGCATGTACCATGTGCAGCCTACCTGTAACACATTGGACACATGGTCAAGTTAGTTAGCAGCGATAGACCCTGGTATCTCGGATGTGTGTCTGGCTGTTATGTGTTTGTTAATGTGCATATCAAGGTATGTCACACTGCATATTGTCCATATACACCCATTACATTCCCCATTAGCATACTGTACATGTCTGGGGATGTTCTGCATGTAACATGTAACCTTGGCCACACCTCACCCTAAACGCTGTGTTGTGTTTGCAATGTAAGCCACACACTTTAGTATCACTACATAGCTAGGTAGAGGTCTAGTCCCAGTGTTGCCAAGTAACAGTGTGCATGTATATGGATGAGTTTACATCAGGTTGCAGGGTATACATGCCTCAGTGTGTCACCGGTCCATGTGGCACAGGCAATAACCGTTTTAGTAACCTGTGACATGTGTTCAGCTGTACCCTAGATATGTCACAGCCATGGTGTCACCACAGTGCCTTACCCCATTGTGGAATATGACTGCAGACCATCCTCATGCTGGCACATGTACACCTACAACACAATCGGATAACATTATAGGGACTGCAATCAGCCAGTGTTACTAACAGCTATAATGCATCATTGCTGGATGGCTACACTACCTGCCATATATGTATTAAACTTTACTCCCTACAACATGTTGCACTGCAGTACTGTGGTACACTGTAGTACAGTCATTGTGTGCATCAGAACCATATTAGCATGCCCCTGCATTGATGATATAGATAACAGGGATGTGGCATAGGTATCATCATATGCACAGGGTGTGATATTGGTTTGCCATAGGCCGAGGGTGAGCCATACATTTGACACCATGTGTGTGGGTGAGGAGTGTACTGTGGTGAGCTGGGCGTGGTGCTGGGATGTGTGTAGGTATGGGGTTGCCCTAGGTGTGTTTGCATAGTGTGTGGGTATGCATGCACACAGTTCTGCCATGTGGCTGCTCTACACAGGTGTTTATGGACAGCTGCAGACCATACCTGGCAGGGTGTGCAGTTCACTGCCTCTGGACATGGACACATGGACTGTGCCTGCCAGGGGTTCCATGGGCATGTCCAGGTACAGGCCTTGATGTGTCACTCTCACCTGATCATGATGAATGTCCACTGCTACCAGGTCCCTCCTGGGACTGGCCAGGGCCACGTGCTCATGGCCTGCTGTGGTGTGGTGTGGACAGTGCCCCCCTGCAGTGCTGGCACTGATACTGCCACTACAGGAGCCCCTTGGTGTCCTAGCATGTCCACGCTGACTGCCAGCTGTTGGCGTTGCTGGCCTAAGTCCACATGGCTATCGCTGCACTCCCACCACATGTTCAAGCACGGACAGACCACGGCTGATGAGGGCCATCATCTCACCAGACCATCTATCCATGAACTCAGTTAATCCACGGATGGCATCAGCCAGTTCATGGGCATTGTCAATTGCAGATGTGAGAGCAACCCTCTGCAGCCTCAGGCCCTGTCTGGTGTAATGTTCTATACGTGCCTACGCCACCATGACAGCCTGAAACATGTGCCTGCTTGTACCTGCTATGTCACCTCTGCTAGGGCATGATGTCCCACGGCCCTACCATGAGCAGCCTGGGACACCTGCCTATGTGATGCCCTGCCAGAGATCTGGATATGCCTGCCGTAACCGGACATAGTAGGCATGGTTACCACATTGGCTTGTGCACTGCCATAAAACGTCAGCTGTCCCTCCACTATGGCCACTGGTGATGGGGTGTGTATAAGCACTGAAACTGTGTGCAGGGTTGGGGTGGCTAAAAGGGGGATGTCAAATGGTGCAATGTCAGCCCCTGACAACCCCACCTGTGCCTCAACAGTATTATAATCATCTTTGGTGTCTGTATGGGCACCAACATCAGATTGCATGCAGAAGGAACCCTGTCCCACCTTGCCACCTGTGGGAGAAAACAATAAATCCACTTTAAAACCTGTACAGTATTGCCTAACAGTACACACACACACACACACACACACACACACACACACACACACACACACACACACACACACACACAAACCCCCCTCTGTAATCCCTATCTGTCCATGGCTTTACAGACAGCCCCACATATATGTCCATGTGGTACCCCATCGTGCATCACACTTGTTAACATACACACACTGATAACACTCATTAACATACCAGTCCTCTAGATGCCTACACAAGAGGTCACAACACAAAACCTGCTACTACTTTACTTGCCTGACCTGTATGTAGTGGTTTTACATGGCCTTACTGCTGCCATTCGGTATGCACCCTCTGTATGTCAGGACATCATGAGCATGGCCCCTATATGTGTGGGCTACTATCTTCTATCCATAATATCGTGCACTGGTGTGTTATGTGTATGTAATGCTCAGTACATGACAGATATTCTGCTCATTCAACCTATCATGTGACAACTGTAAATTTGGATACACTCCCTGGTGTTGACTAGTACTTCCCCAATGCATCTGTAGTGCTGCATACATGGATTGTAGATGAACTCTCTACTGAATGCAATATTAAGGGTATACCTGGTGTCTACCTTCTCTCTCGATGCCTGTTCCATGCTACAGACCATATTATACTGTCAGCTGTCCTGTGATTACACACATGACAAGTATTTCTAGTGTGTAATGTGACAGTCCATGTACATGTACTGCATGATCCCAGAGGGAAGTACTTCTGTATGAATACCCCACAATCACACATGTGCATACATGGCCAGCCACACAAACACACACACATGCACACAAGCATCCTACATGCATCAATCTCCCTGCACTTCACCAGTGTGTCCGTAAAGACAAACTGACTACCTACCAGGATGCACACACACACACACACACACACACACACACACACACACACACACACACATACAGGTGAGGTTGCACAATGAAAGTACACACAGTCCTCCTATTACCCCTCTGTCAACATGCATAACATATGGTACCCAACAGCATGCAGTGCAGCTATTGTCAATCCATGCTGGCAACAGTATACATGTGTGTGATGCATGTGCTGTGTCACTAGGTGAAGCCCTTTCCCCTGGATACCACTGCGCCCATGAACGCGGTATTTCTGTGCACCTGTTCTGCACCCTGCCATGTACAGTGCACCGCACCTCACAGGTGTATGGCCCATTGCTGAATGTGTACTACTGTGTCACTTATGTCAGCTTTAATGCTCACAGCCCCTATGTTTTCCAGCAATACATACCTGGTATGTGGACAGATGTCATTTGTGAATGCCTGATGTCTGATGCACAGCTCTCAACATCAGCGGACCATCTATGACCAATCCAATAGTCTTACACTGACAACCATCAGAGCATACCATGGCAATGGGGGGTGTACACACCTTTATTGATTTGACGTACCCATCCTTGATCTGCCATGGGACCACATTACCGCATATCTTAGCAGTACATGAGCCTGATATGTGACATATGTCCTGTACTTTCACATGCAGTGTCTATGGAATGTGTTAGGTGTGTGGATGCTGACCACAATGCATACACACTGTGTAAGCATATGTGTGCAGACCCTTATCATGATGGTTTATCACACCTCTTGTGTGTACTACAGTAGTCATTCCTCCTGGAACGGGTATACCAGTGTGCGCCATCTGCATTTGCCAGTGTATGTTCAATCTGCCCTTCACATGTCCCCCTATTCTGCATGATTGCAATGTCTACTCATGTGCACATCCCTTGGTGGTCACACACTGCCGTCACTATTGCTGTGGGGGTAGGGTTATGGCTGCCACAGGTCATGAACCTGACTATGTGCAGATAGAGCCATTCCTAGAATCCTTAGGATCCCTGCTGCAGTGCAGTGGTGTGTCATGCTGACATCCCCCCTCCTTCAGCCTTTTTGCAGATGCATGACAAGTAAGCCCTACACAGTGTGTGCCACTTTGCCGTGTCCCATACACTGAACACCACATGTTACAGCCTAGTCCTAGCAGATAATATGGACTACTGTAATGCCTTATGCCATAGTGTATTGCTGCAGCAGGTGCCATTTTTCTACAGGTATATACACTGGTGTTGCACTGTATATGGGTGTTGTTCCGAACATGTCCCTACTGAAGGACATGTCTCCCACCATTATGTTACTCCCTGTGGACACATTCTGCAATGATAGGATGTTAGTTATCATGCAGATGTCTGACATACCCTTCCAGTACCCCATTATGGTCACCCCTCTGACTCCGTGCATTTCACAAAAACAATACGTGCACATGTACAGCATGCATTCTGGGTAGGTGTGTTAGAGGTGTGCATGGAATATACCATCGCCATTATATGCCCAGTGTGTTGGCAAGCATATACATAAACCATACTCACCAGCTACAGGCTGCTGCCTTGGTGGTATCCCAGAGGGACCTACATAAGAGGATGCGAGATGCAATGTCAATTGCCACACCTGTGGCAGTGCTATGGGTGGGTGCAGTATTACAATACATCAATGGTACATTTCCACAATACTACCACATATGGACATCTGTTTATCACTACTATGCAGCAACACAATACATCTATGACATGTCAGATATGCATGATCTACCTGTACCGATGCGGATGTATATGCAACAGTGGTCTACTGATGTGCCCTGTGGTCTTACCTGCATGCTCCTCGGCCGGTGTGTGGGTGGCACCCATCAACACAGAGGTGTCCAGTGGTTGGTGGCTGGCCAGATGGGCAGGTGCCATGAGGCTGGCTAGGAGCTCCTCCACACATGCTGGGAGGATGGATGGCATGGCACCCCCCTGGGGTGTGGTGATCCCCTGGACTGCAACAGCACACCGATAGGCATTGCGAAGCAGGTCAGAACAATGATGCCAGACCTGCTCATAACTGCGGTTGTGCAGTCTGACATCATTGCCCTTGTGGAATAGGTCATTCCACAGGGTCGTCCACTCCTGCTGCTCATGGGCTCCCTGGCCAAACAGGACAGGGTAGTGCTCTATTAAATGGGTGAGCAGTATCTCATTTTCGGCAGCTGAATATGATGGTAGCCATGCATGTGACATCTTGGCTGAAATACATAAAGATGGAAACAGGTCTGAGCAACTCATACAGTAAGGTTACCACAGTTCTTAATACACATCTCTGTCACTCCCTCCATATCTGTAACAACAAACTGTACCAACAGCTTACCTACTAGTGGGACAGATATTGTATTTTACCACACTTTCTGCTATGTGTTTGTAGCAATTTTCCCTGTGTGGACACTATCATTTGCTGGCCTGTTACAGACTATTCACCTGCATGCCATTGTCAGGGCCACTATGGTCCCATATATGCCTGTGGTATGGCTGCTTTGAGATTGCTGCACATCTGACATTCTGTGTTATTGGGGATATCTATGCATGCTGTTGAACATGTTCCAGGATTGTGCAGACTATTACTACCAACATATGTTCTACAGCAGTGTCACAATAGTATGTATATGTACCATTGCCCAGCAGAACCACCTCTCCAAACCAATCTGCCCATGTTACCTGGCCACATACATGTGTGTCCCACCCTGGGGCCTCCTCATGTACTGGTCCTGTAATACCGTCAGGTGGAACCAACCCAGGGAATGTTGCCCCCCCCCCAGGGGCACACACAGACATGTTCCTGTCCCCTATTGTCAGGTCCAGGGTTTATTTCATAAAGGACTCCACAGATACATGCGGGATGTGCTACATCACTCTGAGGCACCCAATACACATTCACAGGACTGATATGCTCCTCCTGCTCAGCCTCCAGGCCAGGCACTTTTAGGACGTGGACTGCTAGCAGTGGGTAGGAGGCTTGTTCCAATTATGTCCATATTGGGGCCCATGGGGCACCACATCACAGACCACACACACCATCCAGGGTGTTTACCCACAACATGTGTCATATACCACCCCTGTTGACTGTCCTTAATATCTACCAACCTTGACTACTTCCACAACTATATCTGCCATACTTCCCCATATTCCCATTCCATACTTCACAGACAAGGGTGATGTGGTCCCAACAAGGGGTTCACATGTGACAAACCCATCCATGTTGCACACACTGCCAGCTGTAGATATCTGTGTGTATTACTATGTGTGCTGTTTCCTCGCACATAGCATGCAGCACTGTGGTAGCAATATAGGGACATGTATTTACATACATATATGTTTGTGTGTGTGTTTGTATATATGTAGACATGTGCTTAGAGGTACATATCTATATATGTGTAGATATATGTAATGTTTTATATATGTGCTCATATATATGTCTACACATGGGCATCTGTATATTTGTGGACATACATGCATGTAGCTATATAGATATATATTTTTATATATTATATATGTGCACATATGTACACATAAGCATACCTATATATATGGGGTACATTCAGACATCAGGTCCACAATTTCACAACACCTTCCTGCACAGCTGCACTGTTTTGCCTTGCTACAACACAGACAGGTGCCAAATATGGACACAGACTGACATTAGGGGGGTATATGTAGGACCAGATTGCAGGTAATCCTATTACACACCTATGGCATTCCTGCATGCTACATTACAGATTAACCTGAGTATCCTGGAAGTGGTGGGCTGTGTGTCACACATGTCCATCATAATGGCATTACTTCCACTACCAGCTATTGGCCACATAATATACATACTTTCCATTACACAACACACTCTATGATGGTTTGCATCTTGTCAGTCATGCTGATCTGCACAGTTGACAGCTATGGCCGACTACCCACAGGTACAGACACTACTGAACATAGCAGTTGTTCAGTTGAACATCATTACAACACCTGATGGCACATATAAATCATTCCACATCATCTATCCCATTATTATGGACCAGGTACTACATTAAATTACATGCATATATACTTCACATACCTGTTGTGGGAATGATGTCTGTTCTGGATAGTTTGCTGGATGTTATCATTATTATTATTATTTTTTGCTTTGGCTTTGTCTTAGGCTTTCCCTCTCTCCCTCTCTCTCTATCTCTCCCTCTCTCTCTCTCTCTCTATCTCTATCTCAGTCTCTCACCAGTCAATGGATTGAGCTGCTTTTAATAGATTGCAGCATGGATTTTGTAGGTGATGCACATGATCAGGTGATGTCCTCTGCACCAATCAGTGTCCTCCACTTGTTACCTGCATGCAGCATGCTGTTTAGTACTTCCAATTACCACTGTCATGGCAACCACCTACTATAAATCCCCACATCACGTGGTCGTGGTACCTTTACCTTTCCTGTATGATGGCCATCCTTCCTGTGTGCGGGCATCAGTGTTACAGACAGCACGTAGCAATACCTCTCACAGGAGAACCTGCACACTCCATCCAGCTACATATTTGTAGGAGGTTCCAGACCTACAGAGAGAGTGTGAGTAGAGTTGTTGTATGCATTGTATAGCACTGGTGTTACAGGGTTTGTGTGTACATACTAGTTTAACTTGGAATGCTGTCTGCCTGCATAGCTCTCAACTGTGGGCCTATCCTCTTGATGGCCAGATGTGTGCCTATTATGTTTTGTCTGTCCACCACACAAGTTTTGTGTCAGATATATCACTGGCAGTGTGTGTGTTGAGTGCTATGAGTACATGGCTACATCCATTTCTGTTTCTAACTTCATATTCCTGACTAAGGGTATGTTGCAGACTATCCTGTAACACCAGCGACTTGCTTAGTGTATGACAACAGTTTTACACATATGGGCCTGTGTTCCAGCCTCTGTCCTCCACCTACATACCAGGCTTTGCACATATGACATGCTGTTAGGAGTTGTTTTGTAATGGGCTGTGAGTATGTCATGCTGCCATTCCTGCCATAAGTCTACTGCTGTTGTCTCCCCCACACATACTGTGGGGTTGGGGCCATATATGTGTGGGCTTCACCTACACAATACATGTGTGCCCTTATGCACTCCAGAGGCCAGTGTATGTAACGAAGGTATATGGCCCTGTATTATTGAGTTGGGGGGGTGCACCATAACTAACCTAGGCTGTTACAAAATGTGGGGGTACCAGGGGTAAGCTGCCTAAAGGTATCTGGATGCACATTATCATACAATCCACCTTGGGTAAATGCAGGCCTACTGCCTCCTGCTATACAGACTGTTCTGTTAGTGTGATGGTGTCAGTTATGCCTTGTTATGTAACAGTTACATCCCATTGTGTTAACCGGGGTCTTTACCCCCTAGGGATTGTGTACAGAATGTAGATAGAGGCTGCTGAACTGTACATCTGCATTACTTACTGTTGATTGTTTGGTATCCTGTGGCCCAGTTTGTCTTTACTATTGTTTTACTTGAAGGCCTCAGCCTGGACAGCAACATATGCACACCTTTCCAGACTACTGTATTAGTATAACTGTTTCACAGTTGCATTACTCTTTTTATATGCATGTCCTTGTCTAAACAGCTATATGACATGGCATATACAAATGTAATGATACACAAATAAAGCTTTCCCATGTATGCAAACCTGTATTTGGTCTTATATCCTTTGACCACTCTGTGGGTATATGTTGCAGGCAACAATTGTCATTTGTATGGGTGGCTCATACAGTGTCCAGTTGGTAAGGTGGTATCTGTAGGTATAGTGGCTGTTCCATATTATGTGCACCATCTACATATGTATCTTCCTATACATATTTCTGTGTGTGTATGTGTAGTTATATATATATATATATATATATATATATATATATATATGTATCTGCATACATGCGTCTGTGTATATGTATCCTAGGGATGTTGATTGCTTCCACATTGTACATTCACTATGGGAGCCAGACTCTACTGCATGATATGTTACTGATACCAGCCTGACATCATACAGGAGGGATGGAGTACTGTTAACATCTTGTGCCCATGTTGTGTCAGGTCCTGGTTATGGGATCTGTAACAGTTGGTAGTGTATTGCAGGGTAGACGTGTTTGGCTGTGGGGGGTACCCATTTTTACAAGACGCATGCTGTTTTTGGCCTTTCAACCCCATTAACAGTACATGTGGACATATATGTTTTTGTTATGTTCCCATTTTTATCTACAGATGTATGCTCATATATACCTAAATATATATATATATATATATATATATATATATATATATATATATATATATATATATATATATATATATATATCTGCTTACATATATATATATATTTAAAAAAAAATATATATATATATGTATATATATATATATATATATATATATATTAATATATTGCTGTATATATTTATAGTCGTACAGCTGTAGATATATATATCTATAGACGTATGCATATGTATGTATATACGTTTATATATGTATAATATATATATATATATATATATATATATATATATATATTTATATATATATATATATATATATCTATATATATATATATATATATATATGTTATATCTGTTTAGATATTAATATATATACACACATACATCTATATGTTGGAATACATTCCCTGTATTGTTGAATGCCTGGGCTAAATGATATGTTTGTGAAAACATCAGAGTTGTGTATATCATACATGGCTTAGTGGTAAATCACTTTGTCTATGCTGTGTATGGTCCTGGGTTTGAGCCTTGCAGAGGCTGTTTATTTTGTTGCTGGCAGAACAAGGGCTGTTGGATACAGAGTGATTAAGGTACTTTTAAGCAGTTGTAAGCGGGTTTGCGTGGGTTTGCATGGAGGTAAGCACTGCTAACTTCCGGTTACAGTTTCTTATGCTCAGCATCCAAATTGCTTAACCTGTGTAGGCATTGCTTACCCCCACGCAGAAAGACTTAAACCCACTTACTGCTGCTTAAAAGTGCTTACTCCCGCTTAGCCCCATACTAATTTCTTTAAAAGAAAAGAAAAAAAGGGTTAATAGGAAAGTGGTGAAAATGGGGCACAAAGAGGGAAAGACAGTAGGGGAAATAGCTAGGGAAGTGCAGGAAGGGTGTTGGGAAGATCCATAGCTGCCCATTTCCTCTACAGCAACAGCTGTGCATATACACTGAATTTGGAAGTAGATTTGGACACTCAAACCCCTGGGAGTGGGGTGAGGACAACAATAATAAGTTGTGATGCCACTTAGACCAGATTACATGTGTCCAGTGGACACGTGTGAAATGGACAGCTATGTATGGAGCGAGATTTGTTTTTGGCAATAGATTGCCCTTTTTTTTTTCAGGTGAGAGCAGGATGTTGGGGAGGGATAGTAGGTATATTTGGGGATGTAGGTTGGGTAGGTTAACAGAGAAGACAAACAAGATGCATACAGGGGTGGTATATGACACATGTGGGGTAAACACCTTGATGGGGAGGGTTTTTGGGAAATCAGAAGCCAATGAGCCCCATAGTGGAAACAGTGGGACTGAGGTCCCCACCCATGGGCAGTCACCACTGCACCTTCACAGCCCCAAAGGTGACTGTGCTGTGGGCTGAGTCGCAGAGCCAGGCTGACCCTCTAGTGGTGACACACGGCCCTCGGTCTGGCATAGCAGATCACCAAACTGCTGGTTGAGCTCGCTATGCACCACGACCCGGACCTGGCAATTGGTGACAGTTTCCTGTCCACTCCCACTCCTGGGGGAGAAGAGACCCATCCCCTGAGGCGGTTCCACCCAAAGGTGGTGCAGGACCAATGGATGAGGAGGTCCTGGGTTGGGCCCCAGACATGCTGGTGCCCTGTGCCATGGCCAGCTGAGATGGGACAGGTGGGTCCACTACTCGTGCTATAATGTTTAGATTTTATCATCATATGTAGGTTAGTAATAGTCAACACATTCCAGTGTTAGGTATAACAGCATGCATAGTTATTCCCATTAACCCAGACACCAGACATGGAACAGTTGCATAGCAAATGGAACACATGCATATGTGGGACCACAGTGGTAATAACAACAGTATGCAGGTACTTTGATGGCACCATGCCACCAATGTTGGAATAATTCAATATAGCACATACATGGAAACAAATTTAAATATTTATCAACCAATAGGACATAATCAGAACAGTGGGTTCATTATATATGTGTTGAGGTGGGTATGTAGTTTTTTGCTGGAGATATGGTGGGGGGAGAGAAAGATGTCAATTAACAACTAGTATATTCCTGTTGTCCATATTACTTTCCTAGTCAGTGCTGTTGTCTGTACCTTACAAGTATTACTACACTACCCTATAGCCTTAGTTTGGACAGTGATATGGCTGTCATCATCGTTATACATGAACTGGTTTTACCTGCAGTATACACCTCTTACCTGGTATACCTGTGGAGGGAATGTTTGTTAACACTAACTGTTTCTACACATACTCCCAGATTCTGGGTGTTGTTGTGCACATAGCTGTCCATCTCTTTCTGCACAGACTCTGGCCATGTCTTGACCACACGCAGGTGTACCGGACATATCTAGACTATTGCCATCTTCAGCCATTAGGGACTTACCACACACATGTACATGCTTTCCTACACAGTTATATTATGTAGTACAGTATGGGTAACAGTGATCAGTGATAGTTTGCTATTCAGGGCAACTGCAACACTCACAATTCCATACACTACCAGAATAAACAGTACCAATACAGGGTATTAAGGTTTTAATTTCTTGGCACAGTGTTTGTATCCGATGTACCTGTGGGAGCAATGTTTGTTAGCACTATCTGAATGTTGCCACATAAAGTTCCAGATTACACATTAGTATTATGCACATACACCTCACTCTGATACTGTAGACACTCTGGTCACAGCGTGTCAACATGGGGGTGTAGATGGGACATACGTGGCTTCTTACGCTCATAAGGTTTTAGGGAGTTGCTAGTGTGCCAGCTTTGTTCTCATAGATGTGTGTCAATCAGTTGTATTCTCTGTTTGCTGCCTATACATCTGGGATCATCTCACTGATTTCCCAGGAGGACAGGTTGACAGGCAGCAGATATGGGCCACTTTACTGGACATTCTGGACATATCTGTACAGTTGTGGGGTATGATTCTGTATGTAGAGTACTACCACTCCCAGGATTTGAACCATGGCTGGTGTGTGCTAAAATTACAACAGTTCACGCCTCTGTTGCATGTGCTATTCAGGTTTTGTTGTCTGCCTTTTCCCTGTTTTCTGTCTATGTGTCTCTCAGTGGTACTAAATGGCCTCTGGGGATTACACAAGTCATATACAGGCATTCCTACACATTCTATTTATGGTGCACAGTGTAGGTTGCAGTGTTTAATACAACAGTACTATTACATGATTGCAAATTTACATTACCATATGATACCAGGGTATACACATGCAGTCCAGCAGTTAGACCTTTATTGACAGGCTATTACACTTTTATTTACATACAAACTATGTGAGACTCTTCCTGTCATATTCTCCGATGTATGCAGTACTTGCCTTATACAATACAGGTTTTATACTGGTGATTAATTTACTAATACTTTTAGATTTATTTTCTATGGCAGTACATGCAAGAGTATTACTGACCTACCTCACATCACAACCTCTCCAGTCGACTTCAATGGACCTCCTGGTTTGCGGCCCGCTCACTTGCAGCTGTGAAGGACATAAGAGGAATATTTAGCCATACCTATCCATGATATACATGAGCTAGCAGTTATTACACACATAGTGGAGTGATACTTACATAGGTTCATAGGTTTCATAGGTTCATAGGTTGGTACTAGGCTATCAGCCCTAGGGCCTATACAAGCTTAGCCATAACAATTCCCTGGCTATTTCTTCCCACATTATTTACTTTCCTGGACCCCTGTCTAGCAGGGCGACTGACGTGATCCCTGGGGTGAATTTCCTTTCTCCCATCCAGTCGTCAAGGTTCCTTTTGAAGAGGTCCAAAGAGGCACTCTGCTTGACATGTATGGGCAATCTATTCCAGAGTCTGGGGAGTCTCTGGGTCAGGAACCTATCCCTCCAGCATGTTTTGTTTATTGTGATGACAAGGTTTAGATCCCTGAGCGTGTAGCTCTGAGGGATTGGGATTTCTTAAGTGTAGCATGTCCAACAGCTCTGGGTTTGACATGGCCTTGTATGTTAAGCAGAGATCGCCTCTGAGTAGACGATATGCGACAGAGTATAGCTGGAGTTTTTTAAGGCGGTCAGCGTAGGGCATCTGCTTTAGGCCTGTTATTCTTTTAGTGAGGTATTTCTGAGGCCTTTCCAGTTGTTGCAGATGTCTTGAGAGGTACATACCAAATGGGGCGTTGTATTCTATAATGGGTCTAATGAGGGATGAGTACAGTGGGACAATGACCTCCTTTTTTCTGGATGAAAAGCCCTTCGTGATGAGGTGCATGCAGCTGGGACAGCCCTTGCCATTCTAACCTCTTGGATCCACTGCTCCAAGAGGTCCCCCTTATGCTGCTTCAGGTCGGCATAGTGATGCCTGACCTGCTCACCAGTTTGGGGTATGCCAGTGGCACTGGTGAGGTCACAGATGAGGCAGTCCCAGGCTTCCGCCTTGTATTGGGATCCCTGGTACTGGCCCTGCAGCAGTCTCTGCTCATGGTCTTTGATATGGAGTCCTGCCATGACTCTGGACTCCTGGATGCACCAGCGGTGTGTTTGGAAGCGCACACTTTCTCCCACAACCAGTTATGAGATGTAGTCCTGCATGTTGGATTTAAGTAGGGCTGATTTCCCATACTTTTCCATGATTGGCCAGTTTTGAAAAGGCTAGGCTATGGGCAAACCTGCTTACCTAAGGTTGGCATTGTTTAAAGGGAGATAACACTGGGCACATTGAGTTAGCTAGCCTACATATTGCTTAACCCCCTAAGCTGGCCTGTGCAATGCTTAGCATTGCTTACATTAGACTTTGCATTATATTTTCTTTTTGGCATTGATTTATTATTCATTACACCTTATATGTATGCCTGGTATCCATGATTCATGTGTACATGCACTGTATGGGGTCCTTGTGTTTTAGTGGGAACTTCAACACTCTGTTACAATTACACCTCACTTCTGGGATTACTGCTGTACTCCAGTTCACATATTTATGTTATGTAGTGGGTTATATAACATATGACTGCATACTGATTCCTTTCACAGGTTCAGTTTGATTTTACTATACTGGGACTTGTTTGGTGATACCTCATTCTTCTGTACTGCTGTGATGGCTTGGTGGTTAATTACTGTGACTATAGTGTATAGGGTCCTGCTGGGCTGTTTATTTTGTTGATGGGCAGAACAAGGGGCGTTGGATACAAAGTGATTAAGGCACTTTTAAGCAGTTGTATGTGGGTTTGTGTGTATTTGCACGACGGTAAGCAATGCTAACCTTCAGTTAAATATGCTTCCACAGAGTTAGCTTACAATTTGCTTAACCTGTGTGCACATTGCTTACCCCTGCAGAAACAGGCTTAAACCCACTTTCTAGTGCTTACATATGCTTACTACTGCTTATTGTTGCTTACACTTGCTTACTAGTGCTTACTCCCACTTACAATTGCACTGATTTAGACAGTAATATCTAATGGTTCTTGGGAAGGTGGGGGATTTGGAAGCTGTATGGAGTTGTTATTCATTACACATTTTACCTTCCATTTGTATCCATGATTCCTGTGTACATATACTGTATGGGGCACACGTGCTTATCTGTGGACTTTGCAACATTTTGATACTGACACTTCACATCTGCATTTAATACAGTACTCCAGTTCACAAATATATGTTATTTAGTAGGTTATGCAACTAAAATATTGGTAATAACGTGATGTGCCATGGAAAATGGAACATGTTGCAGTGGGACTCGAACCGAGAATGCCTGCTTGTAAGGCGAATGCTCTGGCCACTACACTATTGCTATATTGTTTCATTTGCCTATATCTTCCTTGTTATCCTCTTCAGCCATTTAAGCTGAATTAACTGTAGCTAAATGATGGGCACACCCACGTACCTATGGTTAGCTTTAATCAGATTAATAAAAAAAAGGGTTTATTTTATATGTACTTACTATTGCTGTTCTACACATGGAGGAATGTTACTGGGGATATGCGGACACCTATAAGCAGTCTCATTCATTCCTTCGGCCTTTCTGCTCTTCTTCATTGTGGGGGTATGTATATTCTGAGAGCTCTGCTCTCAGACATGCCCCCGCACTCTTACACGCTCCATGTAAGATTAGGAGCTCAGGCAGCATGCCTTCATTAATATGCATGGCACACTGCCGTCTTGCTCCTAAATGGCCGCTTCTGTGCCTGCATGGAAGAATAGTAAATCTGGGGCTATGACTTTCATAAAGGACAAGTGGAACTGTTAACTTTCCATATCTAGTAACAAACGCTTCCCCCATCATCATTGTTTCTATTATTGTCGGTCAATCCTGCCATATCCTAGTCATAAAATTCCTCATCTCTACATTATTAGCATCTGTAAACATGTTTTCATACACAGACAGGTTTAATAATAAATCATCAGAATCATAATTGTCCATTTCCCCCACAAAACTCTCCCATTGAGACTCATTTACATTACTAACCTGAGTGTTTTCATTTAGAAAAAACATTACTAAATTCAGTTTTCTACAAAAGCATCCAACTTCAAACAATACATCCGCTAGTCTGGGAAAATGAGTGGGTATGAATTTTATACCCTTATTTAACAAGCATTTAACGTTATCAGTAATCTCTAATCCGGATAAGTTAATGATATCATAATATCCAAATTCATCATGTTGTATGGGCCCAACTCCTTCCACCCAAAACGTGGCCGGTTCAAAGTTCACATTAGCATTTATCTTCTCCTTCTCCTGCTGTTCGGCCTGGTATCTCCATTGTTCCTTTGCCACTTCTGGGCTCCCCCTCATGTTGCTGGGGACTGTTCCATTACTGGTTCTGTGTACCTTCGTTGCTTTCTTCATTTAAATCCTCAAATGAGACACTTTTCCTGTTGCTGGAAGCCATTTCCCCTGATGAAATGGACAAGTCTCTGATTACACGGGCATTCACTCCAACCCATTGATTAACATTCCTGCCCCTTCTGGGCTTCATTTGCCAAGAAAAAAACAAATTGTTTTCATAGTCTTTAGAATTATGGTAAAGCTTACGCTTCTTTCTTAAAATTACCTCTCTTTCTATCTTGGATACTCGACCCCTAATGGTTTTCATCTTGTCAGCAAAAATGTCACCAGAAACACTTCTTAGTAACTCCTCCTGCAGCCCCAAAATTTCTGCCTGCAATTTCTCTTGTACCCTACCATTGCGTTTGACCAAAATCATTAACCATTACGTGATGCAAGTGACGCTGTCTTCCACTCTTCCAGCAAGGTCTGATTCATGTTCTGCAAATTCAAAAGCTGGAAGTTGATCAACCCTAAGGCCGTGAGGAGTTAATCTAGTTGTCAGATATTTATCTAACAATTTTGTGTCATTAAACAAAGTCACTTCTTTTACCAGCAATCTTTCCAGTCTCTCAAACTTGGCTGGTTGTACATTTTCACCACCGAAGGACCAGAAATCATCCATTGCATACCTCTTTTCCCTCAATCTTCACATATCCAGCAACAAAACATGATCAACTTCCCCTCCTTGGCTGAAACTAGCTGCTCCTGATAAGACTATGATGGACATCCTGACTGCCCAATCAAAACAAAAATAGAAACTCAAACTCCGAATAAATATAAAACACACAAAAAACGAAGACTCTCAGAAGTAAAGTGCAAAAACAAATTTACTGGTGTCTCCTGGTACCTCAGCTAAAAAGCCTTCAAGGGATAAGTTGCTACACCAACAGCACATTATTTATATTGAATCATATGATATCAACCAATTAAACACATTGCACAAACCCTTTCCATTTAAAGTGACTTTCGGTTTATAGTCATCATATATTTATATTTAACTACATGCTTCACATTGGACAAACATTAATTTCACATATTGATATTCATCTCCAGGTTGAGACCTGAAGGAAATAAAGTATTGTAATTAATGATGAACCTGGTTTCCAAGGCTAACACTTTTCTATAGTGATCTTCCCCATGTTGATGTGAAGGCATGGCCAGCACACTAAAGAATAAAGAAGAATCTGAGCCTGCATGATTTGAACAGAAATTATGTGCCACTGGAATATCTAATCTCCTATATCTGATGTCCCCCATATGCTCCAAAATATGTTTTTTTACATGTCTCTTAGTTTGTCCAATATACCATTTCTTAGGTGAACACTCACAACCCAAGATATAAACAACTCCACTCGATTGACAAGAAAACCTATGTGTAGCCTTATAAATTCTCTCATTAATGCTACAACCATGTAAATTCCTAACAATAAAGCACACAGGTAAAAGCAGAATGGTCAAGGGAAGCAAGTGTTTACTCTAAAATTTGGAGTAGGAAAAAGGAAGAGAGAATACAGAACATCACTAGGTCAAGGGATGCTAGTGTTTAGTCAAGCTGGAATAAACAGAAGGAAGAGAGAATGCAGTTGCCAATACCCAATTACTACATACAGAATTTCTACAATATAAACAGCTTATGACTTCCAGTTGTACAGCAAAACAAGAAACACACATGGAGCAGTTAATAAAACAGACAAGAGTTCAACATTTTTCAGCAGTTAATACACAGTACTAGGTTTCAGCATAAATCAAATAAAATCAAGCAGTTAAAGATTAGTGACAGTACTATCCAATAAACAAGTCAAAATGGTTAACTTCTCTGGGGTCTACACACTGGCAGAGTATAATACAAATGCCTGGAAATCTGTTTCATTTGAGTGAAAGGCAAACACAAGCAGGACAGTACAGGTAAGGCACAAGGAATAAGAAGCCCAGTGTGTCCGTCTCCTTGTTCCCAGTCTCAGCACAGTAAACACATTAACTACATGTACAGTTATCAACTGGTAGTTACAGGCCAACAGCAGTGTTACATCTACCAGCTTGTAATTACAGACCAACAGCTGTATTATACAACATGGATACAATAGGAAGGAAACCAGTACTGGATCAGATAAAACTAGTGCAGCAATATCATTCCTAATATCTTTATTCTATTGGTTAAACATTGCCCAGTATAGAGAACAAACTAAGCTGTTCTGTAAGCTTTCTAACTTATAACTTGTGTATATGATGGCTTAGTAAGAGATAACTGAACAAGACAATTCAATGCAACAACATACATGGTAAGCACACAGTTTCTCGGAGGGCTAGGGGCTTTGTTGGGACCAGAGACAAGAGAAACTTTAAAAGAAGGCACCAAAGGATTTCAGAGTATGAAGTAAACTCTGGTGAGCAACTCTGGGAGGGGTGGTGTCAGAAGGGAGTGGAAAGTAGAGAGAGAGGGAGATGGGGAGGGAAAGCAGGTGTTTAGAGAAAAGTTTAAAAGAGTTTAAAGGGGCAGAGGAATAGGAAACAAGTGTTAGAAGAAACAGTTTAAAGGGGCAGTGGCGGAGGAAGCAAATAGAAGAAATTGTTGAAAGGAAAGGGGATAATAAATTGATGAAGTTTTACAATGAAAAAAGATAGGGAAAAAAAGGAAAAGAGTGTGGGTGTGCAAAGAATGATGTATATATATATATATATATATATATATATATATATATATATATATATATATATATGTATATATATATATATATATATATATATATATATATATACATATATATATATATATATATATATATATATATATATATACAGCAGAGGTAGAGCCAGAAGCAGATGATCCCTATGCTTGAAAAAAAAACTGTCAGTGGGGTTTGCACTTATGTTTGTCAGTGAGAAAAGTGTTTAGAGTGGTGATACTAGGTGAGTAAAGCCAGATGTTGATAATGTATAAAGTGAACCCTTGGTTTAGAAAAGAGAGGAGACAGGCAGCAAAGTATTAGCCTTTAGCACACCTTCCTGATGTGAGTTAGATGCCAAAGTGATACAGAGACTAGGGGTAGAGATGCTTACTCAGTGGGGTGGAAGAAATGTGGTGGTGATGGTGGTTATTGAGCTGAGAAATATGTGGGCACACCACAGCCTAGATTAATTTGCAAAAAATTGGTTTTAGCACCAGGTGAGGAAGAAGCAATTGTGACACATACATAAAGCTTGTGATGGTGTTTTTCTATTTTTGTTGATTTCCTCCCATCCTTGGCTAGATAGTAATCCTTGTATCACTTTGAGGGTCAGTAGATAGAATGTCAACCAGGTGTATTCGAGGAGGGGGTGGTTGAGGTCACTTTTTTGTGTAGTTGACTAATAAAACTTGTGATGGTGTTTTTCTATTTATGTTGGTTTCCTACCATCCTTGGCTAGACAGCAATCCTTGTATCGCTTTGAGGGTCTTTAGATCGAATGTCAGCCATGTATAGTCAGAGTGGGGGGGGGTTTGGTCACGTTTCTGTGTAGTTGACTAATAAAGCTTGTGATGGTGTTTTTCTATTTTTGTTGGTTTCCTCCCATCCTTGGTTGGACAGCAATCCTTGTATCATTTTGAGGGTCATTAGATAGAATGTCAGCCAGGTATGTTCAGGGTGGGGAGAGGGAGGATTGAGGATAATATCTTTGAAGGAAAAAGTTTATATATTTCCATAATTATGCATCTATACCTGGAGCTTTATTATTATTACCCCTTTTTATTGTATCTGTAATTTCTTTGTAGGATATGGGTGCTTGCATATCTAGTTTAAAATTTTCTGGTATTTTTTTGTATTAGAAAAATTTTCATCTAGATTTAATTGATCAATATGTATATTTTTATTTGGAAATGTTCCATATAGTGATTTCTATAGGCATTAAGAATGTCACCTATATCAGAGACAGTTTTCCCTTTCTTTTCATGGAAGATACTTTTAATGTTATTAGTTTTTGATTGCATTTTGACTCTTGTGGATAAATTATGTAGATATTGGGGAGAAGTGGCCAAGGTATTCATTTTTAGTTTTTCTAAAACTAAACTAGTTTTATGTGTTAGAATTTCATTGTATTTATTGTTTAATACTTCTACTTTCTTTTTCATCTCCAAATAATTTTGATTTTTTTCAGCTTTTACTGACAAAAGTTTGGATTGTCGATCTAATAATTCAGAATCCCATTCTCTGATTTTTTTATACCAAGTTAGGGTTTTACCAGTTATGTAAGCTTTTAATGTGTCCCATATCATTCTTTTATTTATCTCTGTGGTGTAATTAATATCTAAGAAGAAGTGTAATTCAGATAATAACCAGGGTTTGATCTCTTTAATTTTAGTTATATATGCTGGAATTTTGGAGTTAAAGATTAATCGTCTGTACCCATTTTGAAGTTTTAGTATCAATGAATTGTGGTCTGAAAAGGGGCAGGGAGTGATTGAGAAATTAATGATTTTAGAGTGTACGTCATGGGCAGCAAATATTTTATCTATTCTAGTTTGGGTACCAAATCTGTGACCTTGATGGGAAAACAAAGATTTATCTTCTTTAAATTTGAAAGTATATACAAGATGAAATGATTCTACCCACTTGTTTAAAGCTTTTGATAGAGCAGATGTATGCAGCGGTTTTTTATTTGTAGTTTCAGAAATATCAAATATACAGTTAAAATCTCTTCCTAATATTAATTTGCCTTTATAATTATTGGACATGAACTTCAAGTGTTTTTTAATTGTTCCTCTTCCAATGCCTGGAACCAGTATAGATTGGCTTGGGTCCATATTCTGTTATTATATTTAACTATTACTAATGCCATAAGGCCTTCGTTATCTTCATACTTATAAATGATTTCTGGGTTAATCACATTTGCTTTCCATAAAACTGTTATTCCTTTTGCAAGTGGATTGCGCCAATATCATGTATTCCTTAGGATTCCATTTGTAATTGTCATTCGTTTTGAAATGAGTTTCTTGAAGGAAGACAATTTGTGCCTTGTTTAGTTTTAAATATTTCAGTAGATTTGATATCTTGCTAGGATTGTTTAAGCCATTGGCATTTAAAGATAATAACGTTAAATCAATCTTAGGTTATTTAGACTATGTATTTTTTGTTTTATTGTGACTATTAAACATTTTCTTCTGATTTCTGTAAAGTATATGTTTGAGCTATGAGCTTTTAAAGGAAATTATCAGTTTTATACTTTGAGTGTTTACTAATAAAGTAATGTTTTGGTCAGGCATACTAAAAATGTTTTTGTGAAATACATTTAAATTAATAAATGTTAAGAAAACTAAGAACCTCACTAGCCATGAAATGAAAATCATTCCTAATCTGATGGATAAACCTAAGTCCATCAGATTATCACTCATACCTTGACAATCCAGAACATCTGAGCTCCATAAATTGAATTATCATATGGATAATATTTGTAATAGGAATAAGCAATATTTATATTATTTTGAAGAGATATAGTACTATCATAGATTAGACAGAATTCTAATACAATTTAAATGTCTACTTATTGTATAAGCAATTAATATTTACATGAAAGATAGATTGTAAGCAGTTTAATCATAGTAAAGTAGGATGTAGCATATATAAAACATCAGTGAACATTGAGGAAAGTTAGTGCATTTTAATTATCAGTGGATCCCTCTTCTCCCCATTTCCTACACATAAGGATTTTCATATCTGTCATTTCTTATTACAAATGGAGTGAAATTATAGGTTAAAAACAACAAATTCACTTATTGTGATTAATGATTACAAGTTCACATTCCATATTCATAAATTGCAATTTTATGGCATATAGTGAAAGTTTTTAGATTTAAATGGCAACATTCTATTTTGTATAATCAGCAAAGGTTAAACTGAGTGATTATTGTCAATTTAATACTATTTTTTCAGAAAGTGATTGTTACATTCTGTGACATTCCTAGTTCAGGCTTCTGTTGTTTCCCTTGAACAACTTTGGCAGTTTGATGTCATGTATAAAACATTAGTTACCTTGGTAACAGCTTAAGTATTATGTATGGTCAAGAAGGGTTACAAAAACCACAACTCAAGTTAAAGCAATTATATGACTTGTTACACACATTTACTTATATGAAAAAATAATCATGCTTCCCCTTGATGTTCAATATATAGTGTATGTAATTCATGACAAGTTAAAACTGTAGTATTATTATACTCAAGCCCGAGTGTCTGTTGTCAATTTAATACTATTTGTTCAGAATATGATTGCTACATTCTGTGACATTTCAAGTTCAGGCTTCTATTGTTTCTCTTGAACAACTTTGTCAGTTTGATGTCATGTATAAAATATTGGTTACCTTGGTAACTGCTTAAGTATTATGTATGGTCAAGATGGGTTACAAAAAGTACAATTCAAGTTAAAGCAATTACATGACTTGTTATGCATATTAACTTAAATAAGAAAATCATCATGCCTCCCCTTGATGTATGTAATTTATGACAAGTTAAGACAGTAGTGTTATTATACACAAGCCCATGTTATTAAATCATGTCTTTAATATCTAAATTCAGCAGACTATTTCATCTTATATGAAGATTACATATTTTATGTCTAGATTTACTAAAATCATACATTACATAACTATTGGGGTCTATACTAAAAGACGGAAGAGGTGTTTCAGCGAACACCTCTTGGTCGACACATAAAGAGTGAATGCAGTAAAGTGTGAATACTCAAAACAGAGTTTTTTCCCTGGGAAAGAAACTGCTAGCACAAACACATACACACACAATCACACACACACACACACACACACACACACACACACACACACACACACACACACACACACACACACACACTATAAAACATAGCAACATGGGGGGCTTTGCCCCCCACACCCCCCCAATGTGGAGGGCTGTGCCTCCCACACCCCGCTAACTAAATATACCAACTCTGAGATCGCACTACAGTGAGGAAAGAGGTGAAAACATGGGGATGGCCAAGCAATTTCTTTCCCAGGGAAAGAAATTGCTGTTTTGAGCATTCATGCTTTAGTGCATTCGCTCATTACGTGTTGACCAAGAGGTGTTCGCTGAAACACCTGTTCGGTCTTTTAATATAGACCCAACTATTGTGTGTGTTTTTTTTTTCTTTTTTCTTTTTTGGCTGTTGCTTAGTTATTTGAAAGACCACAAGCTGTAATATTTATTCTTATTATTAGCTCCTTCCAAGCATGTTTATACAGTCCATAGACTTCAAATTATCAGACCTTTCTAGTTTTTTATTTGTTATAAGTATATTTCCATCCTTACATATACACATATCAGTACTTCAAGCATAGGCAACAATGCCCATCCAGTTTTGCCACAATGCCATTCATCAGGTCATGTGGTGTGTTTCAAGGCTGTTCTTAAAATATACAAACCAATATTTGTACTGTTCCATTTTGCCAGCCCATTCCATGCAGTGGCCACTCTGCCAGTGAACCACTCAACACACCTTCCATTCCCACAGATATTTCCACGAAGGAAATCTGATGACTCTCTAACACTTCCTGGCAACCTCAAACACCCCTAGAATCAGCTATCCCCATATGCCCAACACGTCCAAGCAAGCACTCCTCCCAGACCACTGCAAAGGGTACTGCACAAGACCAAGTGCTCTTAGTCTTTCTGTTAGAAAAATATGTATTTGAACACATATAAAGTGTTAATTAAAAAGCAAATAGTATATAATGCATTTTATTCTATTAATAATATGACAATAAGAATGATTTTACATGTAATTGCTTGAAGCTTTGGAGCTGCAGTGTATTTGAACTCTGACCCTGGCAGTAGCCAGCTCAGCAAGCTTATGTTTTTCACTAATGATTATCTGCTGGGTCAGGAAATTAAATGTATAAAGCATTGAAAATCTTCTTCTCCTTCCTCTGGGACAATCGGCCTTGTAAATGTTATCGAGATAAGACGCAGCTGTTGGGAGAATGTTGCAAGAAGAACAAAGAGGTGTATTACAAGACTGAACCAACTATTGTATTCGAGCAGGCCTGAAACCTTGAAGGAGTAACATTTACAGAAAGACATTATAACTGACCAGGTGCTTTGCAAGGATGTATTATTCCCATGGGAAAACTTTTAAAATGTATAACATCAGCTTTTCTTATGAATAGAATATTGTAAACCATAGTGATGTAGGTGCCCTGTGACTGACCACGTCAGTAAGGTGGGCACAGCTTGAATGTTAAACCTATATAAAATTGTGTACTTCCTGCATCATGTCAGACAAAATTCTGTACTTGTATGGTTTTTTGCCTCCTGGTGTACACTAGTAAACTTTTGCATCTGAGCCTCTTGTGTTGTAACTTTGTTTTTATTTAACAGTTTGGTCCTTCTTGAATCCGAAACCCTCAGACAGCTACAGATCAGAGTGTACCGGTGGTCGAACACTGCACAGGAGAAGCTACCGAAATGGTTCTTCTTGAAACACGAAAGACCTCCGACTGAATTGTCGTTTTGAGAGGCTGGCCACTTTCTGATCTGCGGCCGAAGAGCGGTCTCGAACTGGTCGACCCAGGAGGCTCAGGTAGGAAGATATTTGCCTTTTTTCTGTTTTAGATCAGGGACTAGGTTACAGTAAATGTCATTGTCAGAGATTTGTTATACAGATCAGGGACAAAAGGAAATTACTGTATATTTTGTCAGAGATCAGGGAAACAGAATAAGGTAGGCAGTTATTCTAGATAAACTGTGTAAGGAATTGAAATACCACGTGGTAAAAAAAAAAGGGTTACGTAACATTTTCTTTAATATGGGAAATCAGTGCACTCAAACATCGCTTGATCCGCCCCTAACTGAAGATGCAAAATATATGCAATTGCAACGGGCTGATAATGTTAGGTATTATACAAAATGGGTTAATAAATACGGATTCGATGGTAAATTAGATAAAATTTCATTAGTGAAACTCTAAAAACAACTGAAATCTGACGCAGAAGGTCAGGCAAAAAAGCAACAGCGATTAGGCATTCCTCAGACACACAGGTGGATTGAGGAAGTAAACCGAAGGGAACAGAAAACTAAAAATGCTAAGACGTTATTTTTAGACAAAGAGGATAATAACATAGTAATAGCGACGGCTCCTCCTCCCCCGCCCCCTCCGATGCCTTTTGCAGGATATGAAGTGGGTGGACAAGCTAGTCCACCTCCACGTTATCCTGACGTCACAATGACACTAAAACCATTTGTTAGAGATCCTATTGAAACTAGGTCCCGGACACGTAAAACACTTGGGGACACAGACTCGTATCAAATAAGAAAAAACACACTAGAGGAAAGTGAGGAAGAAATCTGTCCACTTATCAAGGTACCAAATCCTCAGGCAGGACAGGAAGGGCAGGACCCAACACTTCTAGTATATAGACCATGGACTCCGGAAGATATCCGGAAAGCTACAGAGGGAATTCCCCATCCAAAAGTCAATTATACAAAGTTTTTACAAGATTTACAAGGTATGAAACTAAGTTACCACTTAAATGGGGAAGAAGTAGAAAAGGTAGTTAGACAAATTGTGGGTCTAGACTGGCACATGATTTGTGGCACCTGGAATCCTCGTAATGCAGAGCTTAAACCACTCCCACATAGTGACGCAGAACTAGACAACAGAGTAAAAGGTCTTACAGTCCAAATTTCTGAAAAATGGAAACCTAGAGCAGATTGGACTTGCATTAATCAATGCATACAACAAGAAAATGAAACTGTAGATGCGTATTATGGTAGATTATTGGAATGTTTCAATAACCATAGCGGTATGGCTATTCCTGAAAATCAAACACATGATACCTCGTATGAACAGCAACTGAAAAATACATTTTTGAAAGGTCATATTGCACCTATCAGTAGCTTCATTATGAAGCATATGATAGATCATTGAACAAGTAGGCTACAAGCCTTACTTGAGTATGCTAGACATGCTGAAAGACACTTTAATAGTAAAAAGAAAAAGAAGACACAGGTCTTCACTGCTGAAGATGGAGCTGAGGTCTTTGTAGTACAGTCAGGTAAAAAGGGTAAGAAAAATGCCCAGGGAAATAGACAATCTGACAAACGGTCAGAAGATTTTGAGGAAAGGAAAAAGAAAGGTGAGTGCTTTAAGTGCAGAAAGAAAGGACATTTAGCGAGGGATTGCAGGCAGAATAAAAAGGTAACCACAGAAAGCAAGGATGATGAAGACTGACTATATGATAGTGATGGAAGTCAGAGATCATCAGGAAAAGTTAACAAACAAAGGACAAATGTAAATGTAATAGAAGGAACAGAGGAAGTGCAAGTAGATATGGAGGATGAAGAAGGTGAAATTTTAGATTTGGCATTACTGAGCTTGGAGCTCTATCTGGCAGACACGAAACCGGAAGTAACACTTCTGGTGGAGGGGAGGGAAGTCAAATTCCTGTGTGACTCAGGGGCGTCACGGACTTTGATACACCCCTCCAAGTTACCAGAATATTCCGAATCACCTGATTATATATTAGTGAAAGCAGCAAACGGACAGCTATATAGGGAGCCACTCTTCCATGATATAGCAATAACTGACCCTGTTTCAGGTATGACTCAGAAAAGTAAAATTGTAGTTTCTGCAAAATGTCCAGTAAACTTACTGGGAAGAGATCTTATGCAGATATTTGGCATAGCGGTAGTTCCCACTATGCAGGGTATGGAGGCACAAAGACAAATGGATACTTTCGTGGTGCGACCGGAGGGTGAAACTTTTTATTGGTACAGCCAGGACCTAGTTACGACTGTTCCAGGGGCAGTAACCGAGGAACTGATGAACGTAGCCATCAGTAAGGCCCCCTCCCTTGACACTGACCGACAGCATTTGTTACACTGTACTCTATACTACTGTATTATACCAGGACCCGATAAAGAATATGAGCAAGAGTTATTCAAAAATCCTGCAAACAGATTAGTATTACGAACCTTGTATTGGGATACTGAGGGAAACAGTGTGGTAAGCTGTTCATTACCTCAGGAATTCATAGCACTGTACAAGTCTAATCGACTACCACATGTCAGCTTAACGAAAAACAAGAATGTGAAATGGGCAGACTTAGGAGAAAAAGTAACAAGGTGGGAAAAACAAACTGATTCAGAATTATCAGAGCAGGGAATACAAAAACAGAAATTGAATTGGCTAACACAGACACATCCAGCTGTACACTTACAAACTAGTGAGGACAGCTGATTAGCATTCTTATTAGAAGAAGAAGAGAAAGCCTTGTGTGATATACCAGATATTCTTTGGTCAACAGGCAAATCAGATGTAGGACTTATTCGAACAGCAGGACCAGTTAGTATTACACCAAAATCAGCATTTAGACCACAGAAAAGACAATACCCCTTGAGGAAAGATGCAGAACAGGGAATCAAGCCTATTATAGCAGCATTACTCAAGGAAGGAGTACTGGTAGAATCTCTTGATTCACCATGCAATACCCCTCTATTTCCTGTTAAAAAAGCAAACGGAGTGGCAGATGGTACAGGATTTACAAGCTGTAAACAATGCAATAATACCTAGAGCACCTACGGTGCCAGACCCACATACCTTGTTGAATGATTTGAAGCCACAACAAAAATATTTCACTGTGGTAGATATAAGCAATGCTTTTTTTTCAATACCTATACATCCTGATAGCCAGTATTGGTTTGCATTTACATTTCAGGGTAAAAGGTATACCTATACTCGACTACCACAGGGATATTGTGAGAGTCCAACAATATTTGCACAAGAAATGGCTAGTAACCTGGCAGGGTTTACCCCACCAGGAGGTAGTCAAATTCTGCTTTATGTAGATGACATTTTGCTAGCAGCCCCCACCCAGCATCAATGCAGGGCGGATACTATAGCGTTATTGAAATTTTTAGCAGCACAAGGACATAAAGTAAACAAAAGTAAGTTACAACTTTGGAGAAAACAGGTTAGATACCTAGGATATGTAATATCCAATGAAGGTAGAATATTAGATGAAGACAGAAAAACAGCAATTTTACAAGCACCCAAACCGACAACCAAGAAGGAAATGATGTCCTTCCTGGGAACGACTAATTTTTGTCGAAGCTGGATACCAAACTATGCTTTAGAGTCTGCTCCACTGGCTGATTTAATATATAAAACACCAATGGCAGCACAAGATTTGTTACAATGGACACCCGAAGCAGAAACAGCTTTCTGCAGACTAAAACAATTGATAGTTTCATCATTAGTTTTAGGACTTCCAAATTACCATAAAAGATTCTTTCAGACAGTAGATTGTAAACAGGGATATATGACATCAGTTCTGATGCAACAGCATGGGGATAAGCAACGCCCCATAGCTTACTATTCATCACAGTCAGACCCAGTGGCACAATCGTTGCCTCACTGTGTGCAAGCAGTGGTCGCAGCTGCAATGGCAGTACAGGCTTCAACCTCAGTAGTGTTATTCCACCCTCTCACATTGAGAGTGCCTCATGTAGTCGCGATAATTTTACTGCAGGAAAAAATAGCATATCTTTCACCTGCTAGACATCTTTCATGCATGGCCATACTGCTGAGCCAACCTCATATGGTAATTGAACATTGTACAACATTGAACCCGTCAACGTTGCTTTCAACCCCTGTAGATGGCACACCACACAGTTGCCTGCAGGAAATTGAGCAAATAACCTTGCCCAGACAAGATCTCACTGATATGCCCTTGAATGATGCCGAGGTGACATTTTACGTGGATGGCTCATGCAGAAGGGGTCCTACAGGAAAAAATCTAGTGGGGTATGCAGTAGTTACAGATACAGAAACCTTAGAAGCCCAACCCTTACCGCATAACCTATCTGCTCAAGCAGCAGAATTGATAGCCTTAACATGGGCTTGCACTCTAGCGAAAGATAAATGTGTGAACATATATACTGACAGTCAGTATGCTTTCTCTACAGTGCATGTTTTTGCACAACAATGGAAAAACAGGGAAATGATAACATCCAATGGTAAACCAATTAATCATGCACAACTTATTTTAAACCTATTAGATTCTATTCAGTTACCTACTAAAGTAGCTATTTGTAAATGTTTAGCTCATACAAAACAACAGGATAGAATTTGAAAAGGGAATGCAAAAGCTGATGCAGCTGCAAAGCAAGCAGCCTCAGACTCATAAACTTTACTTTTAACCAAGGAATTACAGCCCTCTGATATTTTAGATCTAGAAATGTTAAAAACAATGCAGACATTAACTACAAAGGCAGAGAAACATAAATGGGAGAAACGAGGTGCAATCCTCGAAAATGGACTGTATGTCTCCAAAGAGAAAAAAACAATATTGCCATCTAATTTATTTAGATATGCAGCTTTGTTGAGCCATGAGCAATGCCATGTCTCAACAGGGGGGATGGTACAGTTAGTAAATCGAATATTTCAAACATATAGATTCACAAACTATACACAAAAATTTTGTGCAGCATGTCATATTTGTAATAAACATCATGCACAAGGGGCATTCAAACCCAAGCAAGGAAGTTTTCCTATACCACCATATCCGTTCCATACTATTTGTATGGATTTTATAGAATTGAATAAATGTGAAGGGAAAACATACTGTTTAGTAATTATAGATATGTTTTCTAAATGGGTAGAAGCTTTTCCAACTAAAAATCTGGATGCAGCAACAGTGGCAAAAGCCCTAATAAAATAAATAATTCCTAGATTTGGCATACCGGAAAGAATCTATAGTGACAATGGGACACATTTTGTTAATCAGACGATTCACCAGCTTGGGAGATTCTTTGGGATCTCCTTGAAGAATCATTGTGCTTACCACCCACAGTCTGCAGGACTGGTGGAAAGGTACAATGGAATTTTAAAAAGCAAGCTGAGAAAGTTAGTGAGCGAAACACAGAAGAACTGGATCTGCTGTTTGCCTTTGGAACTGCTGAACATGAGAACAGTTCCAAACGTAAAGGGTTTGACCCCCTTTGAAGTGATATTTGGAAGGGCATATTATGTGCCACAGTGGAAAACTCTCATGCCTGCAGAACAAGAGGCTGACAGCTCATTAGCTAACTATATGAGAAAACTGTTAACAAATAAAACTGTTTTGCAGTTGAATTCTTTTTCAGATAAAAGACAGACCAGACCGTTGGAAGCAGTGCTGACCCCTGGGTCCTGGGTTTGGCTGAAGGTTACGAAGAGGAAGAATTGGGCGAGTCCAAAGTGAGAAGGACCGTACCAGGTACTGTTGGCGACGCCTACTGCAGTCAAAGTTGCTGAGAGGTCGCCCTGGGTCCATCTGACGCACTGTAAACCGGTAAAGAATTTTCAACTTGATAAACATTTTGTGACTGATACACAACAAAGGCAGGATGCCCAATAACAAAACGAGTAAAAATACAGATCAACCCCAGAGATGTTGTTTAATCATCTTGTTGACTATGCATTTACTGACTATGATTGTGACAACCTTCCTTTTGTTGTGGTTTTTCCTACGTGTAACCACACAAGTGAAAGTGGAGAGACGTGATGAACTGTCTATAGACTGGCATCCGAACTTTAACACATACCTAGCTATGAAGCGTGTATATGTAGAGACTATGAACATTTCGAATTGCTGGGTATGTACTGCTATACCAACAGCATATGGAGGACTGTTAATGTCCGCTGTCCCCTTCGGGATAAATGAGACTTGGGAGAATTTACTTTTTGATACAGGATCTGTAAGATCACAGGACAAAATTGCATTGTATTTGCCTATTACACAGAGGGGAATTGTATGTTTTTACAAAAATGATACACTTCAAGTGGGTTGGAGTAACTGTAATATAACCATATCTTACAAATGCTATATTAAAGCTAAAGATAGAGGCACTGTTTGTAATACAAATTATGATTCATATTTGAGTTTAATGAAAACAACATTAAGTGATGTGCAGAGAAATCCTGTTTTACATAAACAACTGTCTGTTATAGACAAGAAAATGTTTCATTCAGAATTAACCCGCATCAGTACTAAAGTAGAAAACTGTTATTTTGTTTGTGGGAAAAAGGCATACAAATGGCTACCTGAGAATTGGTCCGGCAGTTGTTTTTTGGGTTATCTGGTTCCGGCCATAAGACATACTGCAGAATTGTCTCTAGGTAAGATACGAAATGTGAGAGATGTAGCCCGGAAACCTGAAGGTCCAATCAGAAAGCCCGTGAACCCAGTGGGAAAAATCGAAGCTGGTTGGAAAGACCATCATTCCGTAAAAGATAAAGACAAATTGACTCATATGGACTTGAGTGACAGTGTTATATCCTGGGCTGGAATACTTCCAGCATATGGAGCAGTCAAATCGATCTGGGAGTTGAGAAAGCTGTCGAAACTTCTCGAAGTAATGAGTAATGCAACTTTTTCTGCTCTCGAACTAGTGACTGATGAACTGAATGCAATGAGAACTGTCGTGCTACAAAATCGAATGGCTCTTGACTTCACCCTAGCAGCGAGAGGTGGTACATGCGCGCTTATCAAAGAAGAATGCTGTGCGTTCATACCAGACAATCGACATGAAATTAATGATCACCTAGAGGTAATACAGCAGGTATCGGCCATGACTGAACCAGGCCCAAACCCACTGACAAACTTTTTCCAGGGTCTGTTTGGTGGGTGGGGTTCTATCCTAATGAACATCTTGATTGCTATTTGTGTGGGTCTGCTCCTATTAGGAGCATGTGTCTGTTGTGGGATTCCCTGCATGAAAAGATTAATCAAAGATTTTATTGATATATCTGTAACTGAAACTTTGTACCAAGACATTGAATTGGAACAATTAATTTCACACGAAAATCTTTCCGAAGTATAAACTAAATGACTTGCCTAGTTGAAAGTCCTTAAGGGAGAAGGCTAGGGGATGATATAACATTGTTTATATTTCAGAATAGAATAAAAAGTATTAAAAGGGAGGAAAATGTCAGAAAAATATGTATTTGAACACATATAAAGTGTTAGTTAAAAAGCAAATAGTATATAATGATTTTATTCTATTAATAATATGACAATAAGAATGATTTTACATGTAATTGCTTGAAGCTTTGGAGCTGCAGTGTATTTGAACTCTGACCCTGGCAGTAGCCAGCTCAGCAAGCTTATGTTTTTTACTAATGATTATCTGCTGGGTCAGGAAATTAAATGTATAAAGCATTGAAAATCTTCTTCTCCTTCCTCTGGGACAATCGGCCTTGTAAATGTTATCGAGATAAGACGCAGCTGTTGGGAGAATGTTGCAAGAAGAACAAAGAGGTGTATTACAAGACTGAACCAACTATTGTATTCGAGCAGGCCTGAAACCTTGAAGGAGTAACATTTACAGAAAGACATTATAACTGACCAGGTGCTTTGCAAGGCTGTATTATTCCCATGGGAAAACTTTTAAAATGTATAACATCAGCTTTTCTTATGAATAGAATATTGTAAACCATAGTGATGTAGGTGCCCTGTGACTGACCATGTCAGTAAGGTGGGCACAGCTTGAATGTTAAACCTATATAAAATTGTGTACTTCCTGCATCATGTCAGACAAAATTCTGTACTTGTATGGTTTTTTGCCTCCTGGTGTACACTAGTAAACTTTTGCATCTGAGCCTCCTGTGTTGTAACTTTGTTTTTATTTAACACTTTCACAATAACTCAGATGCCCACTCTTATGTAAGTCCTTAATGTGTTTGGACCAAAATACATTTTAAATATAAAAAATTGAGCTTATAATTTTTTATTTATTGATTTTTTTATCAATCATCAACTTAATGAGCTAAAAGAAGTGTTGGGAAACCATCAATATGTGTACATGTGGTTTAAAACAGCCCTTTTATTTTTATATTTATATATATATATATATATATATATATATATATATATTTTTTTTTTTAAATCAAAAACTTCATTGCCGAGAATCATCTCAGAGGCTACTCATATGTTTCTGTTCGTGTGTCTGTGTACTGCATACCAGAAGATCGCAATGCACCTGAAGCAAAGCTTTACTTCACTGCAACTTCAAGCCTAAATTCCCTACCTTTCAGCGAGGCAGCAGCCAGGAAAAGAATGGAGAGCAAACAGATAAAAAAAAAAAGCCTCCCAATAAGTCCCCACGGCAAGAAATAAAACAGTCTTCCAGCCTTCCCACCTCTCACTCAGCAGATGTATAAACAAACTATTCTCTGCCAAAATATCCCAAATCACAGTTTTAGCCACCCCATTCCCATGGATATAGGCAAAATTACAAAATGTTTCTTCCTAATACACAAGCATCATTAAACCTCGATCACAAGCCGCCACCCACAGCTTCCTGGAGATGAAAATGGCAACATATAACAGCTGCTAGACACAGCTGCATCCACATACACCATGTCAGGCTTAATCACACAGCACTCAAAGCTATGATACCTGCCATAATTGATATTAATTATGTTTAGACAGAATAATAATTACATTTGTACTAAGAGCTTGCTACTATTATTTAACCAGGATATCCATGACATTTCTAAATCATACTTTAACTGAAGAAGACAGTAGTCTCCATGACAGCATTTTTTTCATAACACTTTACTGTTACTGCTATTATGTTAATTTGTTACATTTGAGTCTGAACTCTGATGAATAGTACCTTGTTGAATTAGTTAATTCATTACTTAAATTATTATAAGTAAAATCAATAAACAATGAACAAGATACATATTCATTGAGTTCAAGTAGGGGAATAGAAACATATGTTTGTATTATATGTGGCTTTGTTTGGCTCATATATGATGTAAATCGTAACCCATCTTGACCTACATTTGTGAAGGATTACTGGACTCTTTGAACAGTCTGAATAAATCATTACTGTTTCTCAGTAGTTTAAGAAACCCTCATTTTTAAATAAAAACAGATGACAAGTGATGTACCATATCAGTTGATAGTTTGAGAGATGTAGTTGTAAGAGTTATTTTTTTGGGACAGCTATCTTGGAATCAGTTTTTATTTGTTTCCCCTTTCTAGCATCAGTCCAAAGATTTGTTTCTTTTATTCATTTAAGAGTAGGGGCTATCCATTCCATTTCTTCTGGGATTGACACTATGTTGTTGTTTTTGAAGAATATAGTAGCTTCTTCTAAGTCATTAATGGTTCTCATCTCATTGGCAAAAAGTATCTTTATCTTGGCTGGAAAGGTCAGCTGTGCTTTTAATGTTGTTTTGTTTCAGCAGTTTTATTATTGGCCACACTTTTTTCCTTTGTTCTAGTATTCTGCAAGAATAATCATTGTCAAACCTTATCAGGCTTTGATTGTATTTTAAGGGTGATTTTCTCCAAGCAGATTTTAATATTAGTTCCTTGTCCAGAAATGAAAGAAATTTTATAACTATGGATCTAGATGGAGTATTTGTTGAGTTATAAGCAGGTTTTATCAGTGCTGTATGGACCCTTTCAATTCCAAATGAAAGTCCCTCTTTCAAGTCTAAAAATTCAGGAATCCAAGTTGTTATGAATGAAATAATATATTTTCCTTCAGTATTTTCAGGTAGACCAAAGATCCTTATGTTGTTTCTCCTTTCCCTGTTTTCTAAGTCATCTATTTTGTTAAGAAGCCACGTGTTCTGTTTAAGCAGAAGTTCTTTTTGGAATTCTTCATCTTTGAGAAGCCCTTCGGTGTCATTTAGAGAAGTCTCTATATTTGTTATTTGTGTATCGTGTTGCTGTAATAGTTCCTTAAGTGTATGAGTCTTTTTTTGAGAATTTGATTTGAGATTTTCTAAGACATTTTTAAAGCCATCCATCTTCAAAGATAGTTCCTGTAAGGTAGATCTCATCAATTGCAGTTCTTTTTTTCAAAGCAGCATCTGCATGAGAAGTTCTTGAGTTGTTCATATTCAGTGACTCAATATATCTCCAAGTCACTTGACATGAACATTTTTGTATATCTCCACCAAAATTGATATTTATGTAGTTAAGTGGTTTATCTATAGATTTCCAATGTTTTAAACTTGAAAATAATAACAATTTCCTGTATTATTATACTAGTTTATGGAGCTCTCAAAATACACTGCTCTCAGCTGGCCATCTAGGCTCTGCTCCCACTCAGGAAGCTTTAACAGCAATTGAAACATGGCTTTGTAACTCACAACTCATGCTAAACCCCCAAAAAGACCAAACTACTATTTCCCCCCCAACATCCCTCTCTCATGAGAAAAAAAATTTAAAGTCCTCTATCTACATAATACAGCCATTGAAATCACTTCAAGTAATAAACTATTAGAGGTGATAGTAGATAATGCTCTTACATTCAAACTGCATATACAAAATTGCATAAGTAAAACTCATCAAAAACTAGGGATGCTTTACAGAGCCAAACTATTTCTCACTAACGCAACTAAAACTACACTTACCAGAACTTATCTCTTCCCCACACTCCTTTATAGTGCTCCAATCCCTACTAAACTCCAGGCTTCATAAAAATTTAAACTTGAACAATGCTATAACAAAGTTGCTACATTTGCAGCAAGTGCCCTTTCAGAACCCACCACTGTATAACACCAAAAAGCTAAATTGGTTAGAACTGCCATAAACTCGATTCCAACCTCTCAATGTAATGTGCATATTGTTATCTGCTTTACTTCTACAATGATAACAGATATTTCAATTTAATTTAAAACTTTTATTTCAAATGTTATACCACAAACACTGATAGACATATGCTAAACAAGGCAAAACAATCTCACAGGGAAAACAGACTTAGCATTAAAACTTCTCTGCCCTTGAAACTCACATTAATTGAAACATCAATAAAACCCACATTCAAAGAAAATATATCTGGCCAGTGGCAGATAAAGTTTGTGTTTGGGCTTTTTTCAAATCATAGACTCCTTACTCACATTTTTATGACCATGCAAACATGCATGAGTTCTTTGATTCACTTTTCTGATTGCAAGGAATTATATTCCTTGTATAATACAGCACCACTTGTTAGAGCATGTTTCAAATTTGTAGTTTTGAACATTCTTCCAGTAAGCAATGAAACAAGATGTATGAAACAATAATAACAAAACTCTGATTTCAGAACATTTCAACCATAAAAGCCACTTAAACATCTATCATTACAATCCACCAAAATCTGTCAATATGCACAATCTATGCAGAAGTAAAAGTCATCTGAATAATTCTACATTAATGAGATCTGTAACTAATGAAGAGGTTGCTGCTAGCAACAACTTTAGATTTCAGTGCTTCATGTACAAATTCAATGCCTTTTGTCATTGAAAAGTAAATTGTCTATGTAATATTTAGAAAATAGTAAGCTGGTAATATTGCAATAGGGAATGGATGGCAAACTGATAACAGGTTCATAGGTACTTGGCATAATCAGGAATGCAGCACTCCACCACCTTAAAATACGACACAGTATCAACAATCCATCTACTTGTTGTTATAGTAGAATCCATATCCTTCAGTATCAAGAGCAAATATGCTACCTAGTGTGCTGCAAGCAATGCTTTTCAATTCTATAGCACAATAGTGATACCATTTGCTAAACAAAACAGTTGCACATTGTAAGTAAACTTAGCATAAGCAGCAGTAAACTTATCTTCTCCGGAAGCTCACAATTCCTTGAAAATGCAGTTGAAACTCAATTCCTTGAAACTGCACCTAAAGTTCAAGTCCATGAAAAATGCACCTGAAAATCGAGTTCTTCAAAATACAGCTGAAACTCAGTTCCTTGAAAAATGCACCTGAATCTCATTTCCTTGAAAATGCATCTGAAAGCTTAAGCTCTTTGGTAGGTTGTTAGTTAGGATACAGGATTCAGGTTCTTGTTTCTGTAACTAAGGTACGGGGTTTGAGCCTGAGCAAGTTACTAACCACCACATGCACATACCTCTTAGTTTTCTCTGGCTGCTCAGGTTTGTACATGTACAGATACAATGAGTATTGCAACCAGACACAGAGGGTGTTCTTAAAGAAGAGTATCCTTAAAAAAAGTTATTGTGACAGTCCCTTCCCAGCCAGTGGGGGCACACACCTAGCCAGTGGGCCCTAGGTGATTGCTTTGGTCGCCTAGTGCTGAATCTGGCTCTAAACAGTACCAAAGTTTATTTTTCCATAACCAAGTTTCAGTGTTCATAGATCTATTATTCCAAGATTTGAACAGAATAACCATAAATGCCATTATTACTGACCTCAACCATAGGAAGTCTGTTTTGCACTGTGGACTTCTGGGTTTTCAAGGCTTAGTACACAAAATTTGACATTTCTGAATGGGAGTAATTTGTTGGCCCATGGCCATTGATGTTCCTCCCTCACCCTCAAATAATCCATATGTGATATGGGACACAAATATATATTAATATAGTCTGCATATTTTTTGCCACGCCTCCAATGAAGGGGTCCTTTTCCAATCCCAGCCTCCTTAGTGTCACTAGGGTAGCAGGCTATAGCTGAATCAGTTCATGATGTTTTAATGCTAATATTGGTGCATATATGACATTTTATCTATGCTACATCTTGTTGAAGACTTGCTGACTAACTTATATGAATTTGAAGGGTCAAGTTCAAAGTGCAGAAATCTGGAAAAGAGCCTTCATGAAAACAAAGTGTATGAATAACAGAAATTGTCAAACCTCAGGAGCCATAACTGGATGGTGGCAATACATAACCATCCAACATTTAGATGTGCAGAATGAAAAAACTATCACCTGTATGCATGATAGTCTCAGTAAGAACTAGGACAGTCACAGCTTCTTTAGTAGCAAGACACCATGCAAGACTGAGGTATGCTATGTACCTTGTATAGTGGTGGGTAAGTAGCATACTGTGAACTTGCTGTGGATCATTTGCAGTAACATGACATCATCAGTACATGTTACTGTGAAGGATTTGAAACAATGCATCCATGGGAAAGCCCAAACATAGCTGTCAGTTATACACAAAGACTTTGGAAATGACAGCTAGAAACAAAAAGACACGTTTCCTGACATGTATAAGCCCAGTACTCATGCAAGAGGCCTTTTGTGGAAAAAAGGAACACATGCCCTTTATTATTCCTTTCAACCTTTTACAACAAGAAATCTGTACAGAGCCATATATAAAAGTGGGACAAAGACCCAAAAATAGGGACACTTTTTAAATATTGCCCTTACAAACTTAGAAAGTTGATAGAATAACAGGTTTTGCATTAGCATGAATTTTCTGAAAGGTATGAAGTCTGGTACTCAAATGTATGTAATTATTTTCTAACTCCAGTATTTAATGATTTGCCACTAATTTGCAAGAAAATCACAATTTTATGAAAAACAGACCAAAAATAAAAGACAAAAGTCTGGACATTTTGTGAAAATCTGTACAGTTGAGAGGCATGACTTTATTACAGTGAAAAAAAAACACACTACACAAACAAAATAAACATTTCAAAACACTGTCCCAGAATGGCATGTGTGTATGTGCAATGAACATGAGTGACCTTATACCCAAATAATGCTGAAAAATAACATTGTGCAGAAAATCACAACACTATGGTCTGATCCAAACATATATGGACATGGATGCATCCAAGGCCATCCACAGGATTCACAAAGGTTCTGTGCAAGAATAAGTTATTCTTGCATGGAATCGACCATGCCCGTGTAGAGCAGCAGCTTGCCTTGCATATTCATGAAGGAGTGCTGCTGTACTCTTAAACGGATATGGTCTGTATGTACAAGTGCAGGGTGTGTGTCTGAGAGCAGTGCTGTCAGTATACACATGCCCCCTGCACTTTATAATTGCTGTACAGCAATTTAAATATAGCGAGAGTGTCCTTGGACACCATTACTTGTCATCTGGACAAGTAATCTGGACAAAGCCATTGACAAATGTGAGATATTGCTCTCACAAATGTACAAATTGGATAGAATGACAGGCTTCACATTAGCATGAAGTACACAAAGAGTATGAAGTGGAAAATACAAATGTCTGTCATTGTTTCCTAATGCAGTCCCTTATGCTTTGCCACTGATCTGCCAGAAAGCCACAATTGTATGAAAATGGACCAAAAATATAAAGCAAATATCTGGGCAGTCTGTGACAATCTGTACAGTTGAGAGGTATGGCAGACACTGTCAGTGTCTGTGGAGCATACCTCTCAAATGCAAAGCCTGTCATGTCATCACTGTGTTAAATGCACAGCCCCCCCACCACAGACAATGTTGCAGAAATTAATGTGCATACCCCTACAGTATAAAATAAAACACAACAGTTTAATTTTTTTTCAGTCCGCAATAAAATTTAAGCATAGCCAAGTGGGTGTGCACATCACGCAGCTCTGCTCAGCCTAGCTCACACATCATAAGGAGCTAAATAGGTATATGCTCAAAAGCATAGCAATGCAGAAATAGCAAAGTGGTTAGAGCGTTTGCTTTGCAAGTAGCAGTTTCTGATTTGATCCCCAATAAAACCAATTAGCATTTTACATGTGAAAGTAGTACATAATTAATTTTTCAATAATTAGGTAGCAAATAACATATATTTGTTAACCAGAGGAGTGTAGTAGGTCCAGACGTAAGATTTCAGTGTAATAAAGTTGTGAAACCCACTTATAAACACAAGTGCCCCATACAGTATAGTCACACAAGAATAAATATAATGAAAGCACATTGGGGGATGTCAGGGAAGGTAAACAAAATTATAATATGTCAGGAATGATGACTTAATCCCATACAGTTGATAGTCCATAAAATAAAACATAAGCAATGCTAAGCATTGCACAGCTATGCTGACCTGATGAAAGCATTGTCTAAATATGAATGCCAAGCAATGAGTATTCCATGTGGATTTGCACATTGGTAAGCAATGCTGAACCGGCCCCTTTAAGCACTGCCAACCTTAGCTAAGCAGGTTTGCCCGTAGCTTACCTTAGCTCAGCTCAGCATATTCAAAACCATTCAGTCACAGCAAAGGGCAGGAAATCAGCTGTATTTAAATCTTGCAGGTGGGAATACAGCTCATAACTGGTTGTAGCTACCCACTGTAGGCAGTATGGCAGGTGTTAGAGAGGGCATACGCTTTTGGCCACAGAGCCGGGGCATACAGAAGTCCAAGGTCATGGTAGGACTCCTTTTTAAAAACCATGACATGAGACTGCTGCAAGCCCAGTACCAGGGCTCCCAATATAAAGCAGAGGCCTGGGAAAGTCTCGTCAATGACCTCACCAGTGCCACTGGCATCCCTCCGACTGGTGAGTAGGTCCAGCACCACTATGTTGACTTGAAGCGGAGGAAGAGGGAGCTCTTGGATCAGTGGGTCCAAGAAGCATGACTGAGAGGTGATGTCACTGGCATGAGTAAGTATTCATATCAATAACTGTTTACCAAAGTCCAGCCTGTGTATGTGATGGATAGGTATGCATAAATGTTTCTCTATCTTCTTTACAGCTCCAGCTGAGAGGGCTGTAAACCAGAAAGCCCATGCCAGCAGGTTACAAAGGCTGTGTCGCGAGGCTGGTGAGTAACAATCTAGCTTGTAGTATTCATACCAAGCAAATATAAAGGAGTAAAATGTCACCTGGCAGTATTAAAAATGGGTATGGTTTGCACTGCATAAACCAGACTATACATTACAGTAATAGTCTAATATAAGTTATATATAAATAAAACTGTAACTGTCTGTCAATAAAATTCAAAACTTTGGACTGGTTGTGTTTACTCTGGTATGGTATAAATTGAAATGTGTACAGGTTATGCATAGCAACTGTAGCTCTAAAAGCATTAAATAATCAAGTCTCATCTGACAAAGTGCCTTTGTAAGACATGAGATTAACTGATATTAAAAATGTCATGCAACAAGATCTGATATCTGAATAGTAATGCTGTGTTAACCACTGTTATCCGCACTGTGCTATGTCAAAAGGTATGTATAGGAATGTATGTATAAGAATGTTGTAATTACAAGGTCAGATTGAACAACAAAATGAGAATGATACAGAACTCATTCAAGGAAGAGACAGCAGTTTCTCAATAACTCCTTCTGATGAAACACAAACTTGTATTTTTAGCAGAAACAGCAACGATTCAAATCCCAGGAGTGGTAGTAAGCTGTAGCATTTTGTGAATATGTGTAGAAACAGTCAGGTTATTCCCTTCACAGGTGTTCCAGGTAAGAGAAGATATGAAGTAGCTATAAGAAGGCTGTAGTTATACTGTGTCCAACACCCATGGTCCAACCCCAAGTCTGCAAATGACAACAAGATAAGTACATACACCAAGTGGTCTCCCCCCAAAAATGTTCAAAAGTGTCATGCTGTCACAGCAGCTGGTCCCTGCTACCAACAACCAATGTGGCAGATAGAAATCAAGGCAGAGTATGTCAGTACCACACACACACACGCACACACACACACACACACACACACACATGCACACACGCACATACACATGCACATACACACACACGCACACACACACACACACACACACACACACACACACACACACACACACACACACACACACACACACACACACACACATACACACACACACACACACACACACACACACACACACACACACACACACACACACACACACACTCACTCAAACAACACAGTATGAGTGCACATATGTAACCCTGACTATGTGAATATGGATAAAAAGAGTCAGGTAGTATTACCAAACATTCTCTCCACAGGTTTTCCAGGTAAGAGAAGGTATAAAGTAGCTATAAGAAGGTTGTAATTATACACTGTGTACAAACATACCACTGCCCAACCCAAGGCCATAGGGTGTTGTAATAATACTTGTGCAGTAATGATTAGAGCAATGATCATTAAAGCTGTGAGCACTGCAAGAATATACATTTGTTAATTGGCATCTCTCTCTCTCCCCACCTTATCTTCACCAATAATCTAAACATATAAATGAATGGGTATGTTTTCTATCAAACCTACTGTTGTGACATGTGTCCTATTGTTCTATAAATGTTGAAATGTATTCCAATTAATGTTCCTTGTTCAAATACTATCATTGGTGGCCTGTTGCTATCAATGTAACCTGCATGCCAGTGTAATGCCCACTGTGGTTCCATATACCCATGTGTTCTGTTTGCTATGCAAATGTTCTAAATGTGTTGTTTTGTGTTAATAGGAATACTCATGCATGCTGTCTTAACTAACTCTGGAATGTGTTTACCATTACTATCCAACATATGTTCTAAAACTGCAACACCACAGCATGTCTGGGAAGACCGATCCAACCAGATCTGCCTCTCCTGCCTCATCTGGCCATGGCACCGGGCCCCAGTATGCCTGGGACCCACCTCAGGACCTCCTCATTAACTGGTTCTGCACCACCTTTGGGTAGAACTGCCTCAGGGGTTGGGCCCTCCAGGGGATGGGTGCAGACAGGATCTTGTAACCTGAAGCCAGCTCAGGGGTCTGGTGCATAGCGAGCTCCACAAGGAATTATAACATCTGCTATGCCAGCTTGAGGGCTGCATGATGCAATAAGAGGGTCAGCCTGCCCATCCTCCTCAACACCCAGCACAGTCACCTTCAGGGCTGTGAAGGTGCAGTGGTAACTGCCCATGGGTGGGGACCTCAGTCCCACTGTATCCATTTGGGGGCTTGTGGGCTTCCGATTACCAAACACCCCTCCCCGTCCAAGGTGTTTACCACCATGTGTCATATACCACCCCTTTATGATGCCTTTATTGTCTTGTCTGTCTTCCTACCCAAACTACTTCCCCAAATATACCTATTATCATTCCCAAACATCCCACTCTCACCTTAATAAAAAAACAGGGCAATCTGTTCCCAAAAGAAATGTTGCCCCATACATTGCTGTCCATTTCGCAGATGTGTCCACTGGACACATGTAATCTGGTCTACGTGGCTTCACAACACATTATTGTTGTCCTCACCTCTTTCTCAGGGGTTTGAGTATCCAGACTATACCTCCAAATTAAGTGTATATGCACAGTATGTACATGAAACAAATTTTATCAGTATCAAAATATATATAAATATATAAATATATCTAAATACATATATTATGTGTATATATATATATATATATATATATATATATATATATATATATATCGGATCATAGGAAGTTACTAGGCTATTGGCCCTGACGCCCTTACAAGCCTAGCCAAGAATTTAGCCCATGTTCCAACAAGTCTGCACCCTATGCCACCATCAGGGTTATCACTATCATATAATCACTCGACCTTTCTACTATGAGACCTAAATATTTTATAGCTATGGTTTAAATTAAATTGGTATGTAGGTGGCTGGATCAGCCAGATCCTGCCATTCCTTTGGTATCAGTTACAACCACAGCCTTTTTCTATGTATCTGGTATGGGATCCCCTCCAGAATTCTGTTAAACAATGTCTCATAGATCCTAACGGCCTGGTGCTTGACTAGTTTTCAAACTTCTGTTGAGATTCCATCAGACTTTGCTACCTTGTTGGTAGCCTGAACTTGTTGGATTTTTTCAGTCTGTAGTGTATTGATGGGTTTGCATATGGGTTTGGCTTAAACTTGTACTAATATATTGAGATTCACCCCTTCCAGAAACTCTTTTAATTTTTTCCCCAGCAGTCAGATTTGTATCACTCTCCCCTATAGGGAATTTCTTAGTACTTAAAAACTTCCAGTATTCTAACAGGGTCTCTTCCCATTCTTATGATGAGGTCCCTTGTTTTATTCACAGTCCAATCCATCTTTGGTTGTCTGACTCTTCTTTGTATGATGTTTTGGGCCCTGGATTTTTTGTCAAAGAATGTTAGTTGAAGGGAAAACAGCAAGGATTCACTTTGCTTGTCCATCTTTTCCTTTATGTCTTTTATGAATTTTCCAAGGAATCATTGCTGCACCTCCCGGTGGCTTCTTCTTTGCCTGCAATTATCTCACTGTTTTGCATTATCTGTTTAGCTCATTCTAGCTTTTTGCTAGATTTCTCTCTGCTGTAGATGAGTTCACATCATAATGATCCTATTAACCTAATCCCATCTCTTATAATAGTTATCATCTGTCAGCTCTAGTTGCACTAGGAGTGTGGAAAAAGCTCCAGATTCTGAATTGTTTTTTTCCATAGTAAGTATGTAGGAAAGCTCCAATGCTTTCTGTTAATTGGACGTTGTAGGAATGCTATTTGAACTTCATTTGGTGCATAGTCTGAGAGGGCTATTGCTCTGTGTCTCCACCTTCTGGGGAAGGTACAGCTGCTCTGACACTGATACACTATCGAGTCAGGCCCAGCTGTGATACTGGTGATAGTAATAAGTGTAGCTAGCTATTGACCTTCTAGTTCCCAAATCTTCAGCTCAAAATGGCTTATGAATTTTTCAAGAAACGTGCCATTTGGTTGGATAGTTGCCATTTAGGTCCCTTGCTGAGACCACATTCCAGTCTCTCTCTATAACTAAAAGACTTCGTTGGTATGCTGTCATCATCGATAGCATTTACCTTACTGCTGTGGTAGACATTATTTGCGGAACATATGTAAATACCAGTGTCAACCTCATTTCTGTCCAGTCACCTCTCACTACTACATTCCTACCGTATTTATCTACCACTTCATCTTCTACTACAAAGGCCAATTCTATAGCTAGCAACATCATGACTCTTCTCTTTCTTTCATCCTCTACTTCAAAACATCTTCCTTCAAAACCCCTTTTTAATAGACCTTGATGTTCTGTTTTAGCTAAACAGGTTTCTTAAAACAGGATAATACTGGCATTAACCCACTTACTATACTGAGTAATATATATATATATATATATATATATATATATATATACATATATATATATATATATATATATATATATATGTATATATATATATATATGTATATATCTATATCTATATATATATATATATATATATATATATATATATATATATAGATATATATATATATATATATATATATATGGGTCTACTGTTTAACATCGAAAATACACTTCTCCAAAATTAAGCAGTAGACCCAACACTTCAGCGAAAGTCCACTTAAACGAAAGTGCACTTTCGCTGAAGTCTACTACCCCAAAAAAAAAAAAAAAACACTAAAACATGTTTTTTCAGGAGGGCAAGCCCCCCCACCCCTGCACCACCCATGTGGAGAGCTGTGCCCCCACACCCCCCCTACTTAAATATAGCAACTCCAAGATCGCACTACAGCAGGGAAAAGGGAATATTCCCATTCCGTGCTATAGTGTGCCTGTCGAAGTCAATGTTCAAGTTTCACTACTTCGAACAAGTGGACTCGGTGAAGTGGAGTTCGAAGTTGTGAAACTTCGAACAAATTGACGGAACCCATATATATATATATATATATATATATATATATATATATATACATATATATATATATATATATATATATATATATATACATATATATATATATATATATATATCTATATATATATATATATACACACACACACATATATATATATATATATATATATATCTATATATATATATATATATATATATCTATATATATATATATATATCTATATATATATATATATATATATATATATATATATATATATATATATATGTATATATATATATATATAGATATATATATATATATATATATATATATATATGTGTGTGTGTGTGTGTGTGTGTGTGTGTGTGTATGGGATCCATTTACTACATTGAGTTTACATTTCAAAGAAACATAAATTCAGGAGTGCACTTCCGCAAAAGTGCATTTTGTCGAAAATGCACTTTCATGTGAAGATAAAAATAAAAGAAAAAAACAAAAAAGAAGTAATAAAAACATGCAGTAATGTAATGTAACATTTAGTGTTCATGTACAACTAAGCAAACTAGTGATGAGATCGTACTACAGTGGGGATAAGGGAATATTCCCTTTTTCCCACCGTAGTGTGATCTCGGAGTGAGAATATTAAAGTAGAGGGGGTGTGGGGGGCACAGGCGGGCTTGCCCCCCTGCAAAAGATGTTTTTTTCTGTGTTTTTTTTTTCTTCTTTGGTTAGCCGATCTAGCGACTGTACTTTAGCGAATGTGCAGTTTTGTTGAAGTGCACTTTCGCTGAAGTGGGGATCTACTTTTTTTTTTTTCGAACAAGTAGCTATTGGCCATTTGGGCAGTTTCTTTCCTTCTCTTTCAATGTTCTGGTTTAAAAGCCACACGTGCGCTTGTTTACCACCTTTTCTGTAACTAGCCTAGACCAGATACAGAGTTGCTGTATCCAGAACTGTTGGTAAGCTTCTGAGCCCCACAGGCCTTTCGGTGTTGGAGGAAAGCCTTCTGGCTTATCAGTGGGAGTGGTAAGCACTAGGTAGCCTGTCTACCATGAGAGGAGAGGTTCTTGGCCCAGAAATTGTAGTTTATTGACCATTTGGACAGTTTGTCCGTCTCTTTCAACTTTCTGGTTTAAAAGACCACATCTGCGCTTGTTTCCCATCTTTCCTGTAACTAACCTACTGGGTAGCACTAGAATGCTTTAAACTGATACAAGCCTTCTAGCTTAGAAGAGAGACTTTAGAGTGATTAAGTATCAGTTTTCTGTACTTTCTTGCTGTACTTAACTGCTTTCCGCCTAAACGCCGATTTTCCAGTGTTTATTGTGATTTAAAAGTTTGTTTTTTTCACATATTGTACTTATTTGACTGCCTGCACTTTTAAAAAGTTTTTTGTTTAAATAATTTGTTTAATTGTTGTAGGCTACACACTAAAGTGCGATAGCTTTTTCTGATTGTTTGTAGTTGTTTAAAGCTGTTTTAAGTGTATTTTTTAAAGTTTTTGCCTTATCTTTTCAAAAAAACAAAAAAAAAAAATCATTCCTTGTTTCCCGCCTTTCTAAGCTAGTATAGTCCAGTTTTCAGGCTAGTGCTGAATTTGGTGCTGTGATACTAGTTTCTGAGTTGCCCATACCTTACTTGGATAGAAGGAAGTTTCTCTGTTCACCTGTGAGAGAGGGAAGCTTTGAGCAATCTATCTGTCCCTGGAGGAGTGGTTCCAGCTCAGAAGTTAGTAGTTTATTGGCTATTTTGGGCTAATTTCTATCTCTTTCATTTCCCTACTATAAAAATCGCATTTGCACGGTTTTGTGCAGCGGCCAGTGCAGGTTAGTTACGGTTAAATTATTCCCGGCTCCACTAAGTCTCCTCTTCAGTTTTTCCCTTGAAACTAGTCTAACTCTCAGCCTAAGCACTCAAAAAGCATCTTACAGCCCAGCACTTGCTCAGACCTAATAGCAAGCACTAATATACCCTGACTCTGATTGCCCAGCAGAGCAAAGCTCTTTATTCACCCCTCACCAACCAAGTGACTAAGCAGCTCACCCTACTATTCAGACATGACCAAACAACTTCAGGTGCAGTCTTCCATCCAGCTGGTGAATCTGGGTATCCTGAGGCAATTTTACAACTGCCTCATGTACACAGACAACCCTCTCCTCCAACCACAAAACACTAACATATGCAAAAGAGGCAATTATACAGCCAAACTGGAAGCTAAGATGTCTCCACCCAGGACTGGAACAGACAGTCAAGAGGAGAAGGTTAATACTTGCACCACAACTCCAGCCACAAGCAGGCCTAGTAAAATAGCACTGGCAAAAAATACACATAAATACACAAAAAAATACTCAGAGGCTCTAAATAAAAACCTGCAAATGCATCAGAGATCTCCAAAGCAGACACCCAAACAGCCTGCACTTCCCGTCACAAACCAGACAACACATAAAACACAAAATCAGTGTGCCGCACAATCACAGCCCTTAAGGCGAAATAACATACCTAACACACTAGTAATAGGTGACTCTATAGTCAAGCACACTGACGTCCCATTCGCTAGGCTGGACAAGCAGAAGGTTACTGTTAGCTGCCTGTCGGGAGCCAGAATCCACCACATAACACAAGCACTCAGGTCACTCCAGAAGAAGTACAAATATGACTCTGTCATTGTTCATGTTGGTGTGAATGACCTGAGACGTACCTCCCTGGACTACATGAAAAGAGACATGGAAGAGCTCTCTGATCATGTAGACCAGGCTGGTATGACCCTGACCCTGAGTAGCATCCTGCCCTCACCAAGAATGATACCTCAGTATAAAGAAAAAATTATCAATTTCAACAATTGGCTAAGCTTCTGGTGTCATTGAAAGGGGATCCAGTGTCTGTCAGCCTGGGACGACATGCTTGACAAGCCACATTGCTTCACAAGAGATAGCTTGCACCTGTCACCCCTAGGATTTTGAATACTGGCCAAGGTTCTTGCTGCCCCCATAGTGCCTTTTTTAGGCAAGGCTCAAAAGTCAAACCCACCTCCGTAAACAACACAATTAACAAAGAACTGAGGGCATGCTACTCAATGCCAGGAGTTTAAATCTTAAAATGCACACGCTCGAAGCACTCCTCAGTATGGAGAACATCAACATCTGTGCAGTAACTTAAACCTGGTTCAAGGCTCCAGAGAGCACCCCAGCACTACTGGGCTACAACTCATACCACACATTTCAGCCACAGAACATGGACCAAAACACAAAAGGAGGGGGTGTATCCATATTCATCAAGGATACCTACACCTCCAGGTTAGTAGCACAGCATGATACCTCTGAGATCATCCATGTGCAACTAACATCGGGCAAATTTGCAATGCAAATTGTGGCCTGCTACAGATCACTGTCCATGACCCAGGATCACCACTCCACCTTTCTGGAGACAGTGGAAAACTTGAAGGTCCTACCGAACACCCTGATATTGGGCGATTTCAATTCTCCTACCATTCACTGGGAAAACTACTCAAGTACAAATTCCCACGCCCAGCTGGTAAACTCCCCTACCAGAGGTGAAAACATATTGGACCTGGTCATCACCAACATGGGCGACAGGTGTTCCACACCAGAGGTCAACCCGTCACTGGTTAGATCAGACCATAAACTAATCACTCTGGATGTACACACACCACCACCACCCCCAACTAAGGAAACCACAGTAAAAAACCTTTCTAAAGCAAACTTCACCTTACTTAAGACAGAGGTGGTAAGTTTCACAGCCCCCACTCTAAAGGATAATGCTGCCCAAGATGCAGAAACCTTTACAAATGCACTCTATGAGCACCTACAAGGATGCATGGATCATGATGTCCCTAGCAAAACCAAGACTCACTCCTCTAAGAGAAGGAAACCAGTTTGGTGGACCCCTGCAATAAACAGGCTATACAATAGAAGAAGGAAACTAGTTCAGAAAAAAGCAAATCCCAAGAAGGAAAGACATCCCTGATCAGTATCAGTAAGAAACTAAGGTCCCTCATGAAATCATCCAAGGCTAACTTCGAAAGAAAAATAGCCAAGGATTCAAAAGATAACCACAAAGCCTTCTTTAGCTATGTTAAGAATCTAAGTGGCAACTCACAGATATGCACTGAACTAGTGCAAAATAGCACAAAATATACTGAACCTTCTGATATTGCCGACATCCTGGCAGATAGATTCAGTGCAAACATCACTCCCCACTCACTTCCCAAAGGGACCACAGTGTAGTGTCCCAAAAAACACAGACACACAGGTGAAAACAGCCCTTTCAAAAGCCAAAAACACTATGACAATGGGACCAGATGGTGGCCCAGGCTGCGTCTTGCATGAACTACTGAACGAACTAACCCCCCAACTAAACACGCTGTTCAACCTCAGCCTCTCCACAGGCTATGTGCCTATAGAATGGCACACAGCAACAGTTATTCCTCTCCACAAAGGAAGCACCACAACTGACCCTGGTAACTATCACCCCATAAGCCTGACTAGCCTGGTCTGCAAAGCTATGGAGCTCATCATCATGGAACTCATTAACAAAGACAATGGGAACCTCCAAACACTTGACCCGACCCAGTTCGGTTTTGTTAAGGGCCGATCATGCCTACTAAACCTGGTTGACTTCTTTGAGACAGTCACCAATGCCACAGACAAGGGAAAAGTGGTTCACACAGCCTACCTTGACCTCGCCAAGGCTTTTGACACCATTCCCCACTCGAGTATTACAGAAAAACTCACCAGCCTGAGCATAAAACCCTATGTCACGAGATGGGTTGCCAACTGGCTTACAAACAGAACGCACATGGTAAGAATAATGGGCTCCAGGTCCAACTCTAAACCAGTTACAAGTGGTGTCCAGCAAGGCTCGGTCCTCGGACCCCTACTGTTTGGCATATACTTCTCAGAAGTACAGGCAAACACAGGAGGACTATGGCTAACCAAGTTCGCTGATGACTGCAACCTGGGAGCCATAACTGACTCTCCAGCTGACACGGACATCCTTCAAAAGGGCCTTACTGAGATGGACACCAGGTGTCAAAGTCATGGCCTCAAGCTAAATGCCAGAAAATGCATAGTCATCCCATTTGGGAAAAACAAAACACCCACGAATTACCACATAGGTATGGCAGCCCCCTTATACAGAAGAGGTAATAAGAGATCTGGGGATCCAGGTAGATAGTAATTTCTTCTTTGACAATCATATTGCTAAAGTAGTTAGGAAATCCTTCTATGTGGCCCATCTAATTACTAAAGGGTTCGCATCTAGAAATAAAGAGGTTACAGTGCCCCTCTACTCATCACTCATTAGACCCATCATAGAGTACAATGCCCCATTTGGGATGTACCTCACAAGACACTTCCAACAGCTGGAAAGACCACAAAAGTACCTCAGCAAGAGGATTACTGTCCTCTAACATATGTCCTATGCAGCCCAACTGAAAAAACTCTGGCTGTACTCAGTGGCATATCGCTTACTCAGAGGTGATCTCTGCCTGACTTACAAAGCCATGTCCAACTCAGAATTGATGGACATGCTCCACCTAAAGAAATCCAAGTCACTGCGAGGCACATGCTCTAGTGAGCTAAACCTCACCACAACAATAAATAGAACATGCTGGAGGGATAGATTCCTGTCACAGAGACTCCCCATGCTTTGGAACAAAATTCTAAATTACATTAGGCAGAGCCCCTCACTAACACTCTTCAAGAGAAACCTTGACGAGTGGATGGGTAACAGAAAATACACCCCTGAGATCACTTCATTGGCTCTGCTTGACAGAGGATCACTTAATTAATCAATGGGGCGGCAAAAGTCGACACATTGTGACTAGGCTTATAAATGCCCTTGGGCAGATAGCCTAGTACCTACCTATGAACCTATGAACCTAAGTATAATGTGTGTGTATACATATAGATAGCATATACATATGTATATATGCATGGAAATGCATATTTGTGGACAAATCTATAAATTTATATATATATATATATATATATATATATATATATATATATATATATATATACAGATATACATCCAATTTTATATCTGCATATATACATACACATACACACATCCACACACACACACACACACACACACACACACACATATATATATATATATATATATATATATATATATATATATATATATATATATATACATAAATATACAGAAATATAAACAGCTACATACATGCAATCTGAGAGTCATGCTGCTGCACAATAGAAGTCTAAATCTGAAAATGCACTCAGTGGATGTATTCCTTAACATGGGGAATAATGACATCTGTGCTGTATGACAGACCTGGTTAAAGGCTGCAGGAAGCACCCCTCCACTACCAGCGTATGACTCATTCCACAACTTTTGGCTGCAGAACTTGGACTGAAGCACCAAAGGTGGTGGTATTTCCATATTCATTAAGAATGCACACACCTCCAGACTGGTAGACCAGCATTATGCATTACAGATCCTGCAGGTGTACCTAACATTGGGTAAGACAGTGGTTCAGGTTGTAGCCTGCTATAGGTCCCCAAACATGTCACAATACTCACACTCTATGTCCCTAAAAACCTTGGAGAATATTAGTGTCCAACTTAACACTGTCATACTGGTTGACTTTAACTACCCCACCATTAACTGGGAAAGCTACTCATGTACCGATGCAGATGTCCATCACATCAACCTGCTTTTTGCTAACATGGGTGACTGTTGCTCTACACCAATAGTCTTCTTCTCCCTTGTTATATCTTAACACAAATTAATCACCTTTGGAAATCCACAGCCACCCCCCCCCCCCGCAGAGGTTACCACCATGAAAAGCCTGTCCAAAGCTAACCATGGGCTCAGAAAACCAGAGCTGGCTAACCTCACGGTAGCCATGCAAATGGAGATTAGTTGCATAACTGCTGAATCAAACAACAATGCACTATGAACACATACACAAATGCATGGATACTGCCATACCCAATAGAACCAGGAATGCAATGTGTTTCCCTCGGCCAGAAAGAAACTGTGCAACAGAAAGAGGGAACTGATATGGAATAAGGTGAAGTCCCAAGACTGGAAAGAAAACCTTATCAGACTCAGTTAAAAGCTGAGATCCATCATCAAATGCTATAAAGCTAGCTGTGACAACAGAATTGGAGCACATAGTTAAGACAACCATAAGGTATCATACAGTTATGTGAATAATCTCTATGGCAATACCAAGATTTGTTCTGAGCTAATAGACAATGGTACCTCCTAGACTGAGACAACAAATATCGCCAATATACTGGTTGACATATTAAAAGCAAACTTTACCCCTCTCTCCTCCCAAAGGACTAATCACAATACCAGTACACTGCCAGGTACCCAGTATTACTGCTGCACAGGTTAATACATCACTGTCCAAGGCCAAAAATATGGGGCCTGACAATATCCCTGGTGTGTTCTATCTGAACTACAGAGTGACCTGGCACCTTGAACTACAGAGTGACCTGGCACCTCACCTGTGTGCCCTTTTCAAGCACAGCTTCACCTCAGGCCTTGTCCTTACTGAACTGTGCACTGCTACAGTCACCCCTCTCTACAAATGAGGTGTGACTACAGACCCTGGGAAATACCGCACCAACTGCCTGACAAGTCTGTTATGCAAAGCTGTGAATGCATCATCATGCACCTGACATCATTTGGGGACGGAGGCATGAACACAGGGATAGATTGGACATATTGCTGTCATACATTGAGACAGTTGCAGATGTTACTGGGTTTGTTGTAATATCCTTTATGAGGAATATGATGTTGGTAATAACAATAGATGTGAGTGTTTACTGACTGCATTCCCCAGAGTCCACGACTGATTTACCAAGGACACCAATTGTCTGGGGAACAGACCAAATATAACAGGTTAACCTGTGGCCATTATGTGGATGGCCCTACATTTTAGAGATATGCAGAGACAGAACTTTGTCAGACTGAAACCCATGCAAAAGTAGCATGTGCAGACAAACCCTGTTAAACTAGCAGTATTCCAAACACATAACAGCAATACTCACATTCTGCGCCTAAGTCTTGAACCTTTTCCACCATTTAGTTGGCTACTCTCCACAAGTCTTGTCTTCCTTACAAGTAAGGGAAAGGGCCAACGCCCACATGTAGTAATCAGTTATAGGAGTGTGTTGCCATAACATTGGGTATTGGAAGAATTACACAGCTGCTCTGCATGCAGTTAGCTGCCACCTGTTCAAACCAGCTCTATCCCTGCAGTGAACATAAAGAGAGAGAGAGAGAGAGATTACAAATAAAACATAAACTGGAAAAGAGAATAAAGAAGAAATGTAAGTGGAACATGTAAACATGTAATTCAATGTAGTACTTGGTCTGTAATAATTGGAAATATGATTTGGAGGAATATATGTCCCAGCAAGACTTGCTGTACTACTTTCCTGCAGAACAGCTGCTATGGCCACAGCATCTCACCCTCTCTGTAGTGGGAGAGATCACAGACATACCTCTCAACTGTACAGATCGAATGTCCAGATTTACCCAACACAGTTTATTGTCTGTTCCTCCTGAAATCTGTACTTTCCTGGCAAATTGCTAAGGACTGAAGTCATCAAGTAATGACAAACGCTTGAGTTTAAGACTCCACATCCTTAAGAATATTCACTTTAATGCAAAATATATCATTCTACAAACTTCCTATGTTTGTATCAGGAATATTTAAAGTCTGTCCCTATTTATCCCCCCCATCATTTTTGGCTTTGTCGAGATGTGATGCTCTGAGAGGTTGAGAGGTAGGATGATGAAAATTAACTAAATGGCTCAGAGTGCAGAGCGGTGCAGAGTAGCAAGACCAAGTGAAAAAAGAAAGCTGCACCAAACGTATGGACTGGCTTTTTAAAAATTTTAGATGTAACTTACTATAGCATTTTCTGACTGTAACATTAACTTGCTTTAATTGTATAATTGGAACATTTGATTCCTATCAGCTGATAGCTAACATGTGATATAAACTGGTTGGAGAGATGTTCAGTTTGTCTGATGACGTGACAAGAGCAGTCGAGAAAGTGCTAAGGTTATCCTATTTTTATTTTTTTGCTAATAAACGTGGTGGTTGTGTAAGTTTGGTGCAGCTTTCTTTTTTCACTTGGTCTTGCTACTCTGCACCTCTCAGCACTCTGTGCCGTTTAGTTTATTTTCATTTTCCTTTGCTGTTATTCGGCGTTAAGGGGCACACCACCGTACTATCGATGTTGTAATTAATGAAGGAGTTTCCATTAATGAAGGAGCTAGAAAAGCTACTAATGACCGATTCTTACAAATCCTGGATATACAAGACAATCCATTGCCTGACATTAATTCTGCTCATATAATGGATCATGACTTTTCCATTAGCACTCATGTACCTGAATGTTTGAAACACTACAGGGACCTTGAAAACAAGATGTATAAGTACAAAAGGCTACAATGGCAACGCCTACATTTGCAGGCATCTTTGGAACATAAGATAATTCCTTTAGGTTTGAGGATTTTAAATATGCCCAGCTATGGTGAGACCTACCCTCTGCTGCTTCGTAAATGGCAAGAACTGAATTTACAATTTAGCTCCAAATATGTGGAACTACTGATTAACTTCTTTTTCCTCATGGAAGATGAAATCAAAGCTGATATTATTATGCTGGAGAAGAAAATTTCCAACAGCTTTTCACATGAAATTTCAACTGATAAGATGGATCAGCTGCAAGAAAATATCACCTCCAATGAAAGAAGATTGCAGCAAACTAAACTAAAGAAATTGCAGCAAGACAAACATGATTTCGAACATAATAATGTATTTTCCTGACCCAGGGAACACATAAGGTCTGTAGCTCATGAGCACATCGACTACCATGATATCCAATCAGCTACTACATCTGGGAGCTCTGATAGCATGCCCACTTTACGGAAGTTGGGCACAGAACCATCTGTTGTAACGGCGCCTTCTAATAATGCCGCTACAAGTTCTAAAATTAATTTTATAACTGAACAATGGAATAATAAGTGCTTTAGTGAAGCTGGCACTAGTGCAGACTCCCTCAGTAATGTAGCAGTCATTTCACAGGCTCGGCAACGAGAAGACAACAGTTTGGACAACAATATTTTCTTAGACCTGAATGCCAAGGGAGATTTCTCATTGAGAAATCCATTACCCTTCAAAACATGATTGAGGAGCATAACAACACAAGGGAAGATGCAGAAACAACAGAATTTGGAACCCACAGCACAGCAACCGAAGAGAAGGCGGACCTGAATACAGGTTTGGTTTTAAATATCTCTTCAATAATCTTAAGCAAAGAACAAATTGGATTACTGAATAAAGGCGTATCCTTTATTCCTGCTAAACGAGCAGATCCTGTTGAAATGTTAAAGGACATTAGGCTCCTTGGTAGGAGTCTTTCTTTAAAAAATATGTTTTCTGACACAGAGGGGCATTATAATGCTGACATTTCAAGATACAGTAAACCAAGTACATTTGTCCCAGCTGCTCATCCGGGAATATAATCTTTTATTAATGTCTGTGAGATAAGCTTTAGACAGCTACAATTAGAAAAGATGTAACAGTTTTCATAATATGTCTAGCTGTGAGAACACTGCTTTATATAAATTGAAAAATATGCACTCCATCGAAATTAATCAAGCAGATAAGGGTGGAGGCATAGTAATTTTAGATAAAATGCTGTACCTGAGACAAATGAGAATCTTACTTCAAGACAGTGATACTTATCAGTGTGTCACTAAAGTAGTTCTAAATGCAGTGATGGAAAAGGTGTCTTTCTTGATCTTTGATCTGTTGATGACGAATCTAATAGATGAACACCTATTTTAAGTATTTTAACATCAATAACCCAGTTGTCCCAAAAATCTATTGCCTTCCAAAAATACACAAAAACATTCAAATGCCACCTGTGAGACCAATAGTCTCAGGTGCGGGATGGTGTACTGAACCACTCTCCATTTTTGTGGAGGGCAACCTCCACACATTATTAGAGGGATGCCATACTATACTGAGAGATACAAAAATGTTCCTAGAAATGTTACACAACAGAATAATGACAATTGAGAGTGAATATATCTTTGGTACTATAGACATCGAGTCACTTTTTACATCAATATCTAACACGTGGGGCATTAATATGATCAGAGAGGTTCTTACTATGAACAGATGTTATGAAAATAACAAGGTTCAACTTATTTGCAGTTTATTAGAGATTATTTTAGAAAATAATGTCTTTGTGTTTGAAAATGAGTTCTATATCCAGAAGGTTGGCATGGCTATGGACACTACTTGTTCCAATAGCTATGCTAACCTGGTGTTGGTATGTTGGGAACAGCTCTCTCTAATTTGAGATGTTAATCCCTTCCTTGGGAATATTCTATGGTACGTCAGATTTGTGGATGGCATTTTTATGTTGTGGAAGGGCACTATAAGTGAGTTAACTGATTTTGTGAACTATTTACATACTACCACTGATTTTTTAAGATTCACTCATCAACACTCCACAACTGAGATCAATTTCCTGGATGTGATAGATAAGAAATCTGAATTGAACAGGCTTAGCAGTAGTATATACAGGAAACCCACCAGGAGAAATGCCCTGCTGCACAGAACTAGTATGCACCCAAGACATATTTCCAAAAATGTACTAAAGGGACAAATATATAGAGTTCTAAGACTACACAATGAAGATGATGAAGCAAGAGTGGCACTTGAAAATGTAAAATCAGATTTCCTAGATAGAGGTTACTCTAGGGAAGAGATTGAGACCACTATAGTTCAGGCCTGGACACAAAGGGACAATAGATGCAAACCATATTTGATGGAAGTCACACAGAATGATGACCAGCGTGTTTTAAACTCGACAAATAATAGGTTTAGAGTAGATTTCAGCATTCTAGTGATGTAAACGAGTACACTTCCATTATTAAAAGACATTGGCATATTTTACATGAGGTCCTGGGACTCATGGACAAGATAGGCAATATTCCATCTTTTTCATTTAAAAACAAAAAGTCTTTGAAAAATCATCTTTGCAATAAGACAGATATAGATAGACCTATCCAGTCCATGCAGACTGGTACCTTTCCATGCAGACAATGTTCTGCATGCAAACACCTTTATAGAAATAATACTTTTACACACCCCATCCGACAATTTACTATCACAAGCAAGGGCTATGCTGATTGCAGAACAATGAATGTTGTTTATTTCTCTTTTTGCCAGAAATGTTTTGTATTCTATATAGGTAAAACTAACAGAATGTTCAAGGACAGGATCCTTGAACATATTAGGGACATCAACAACTGTAAGGATAGCAGTGCCCTGGCCACACATATTAAGGAAACAGACTGCACACACAAGTTTAAATTTTTTGTTATTCAAGTTGTTCACCTTAGTGTAAGAGGAGGTGATATTGAAAATTTAACTGAGAGCATTGAACAAAAATGGATCCTCTCTATGAATGCTGAGAGATACCCTGGTTTAAATAGTACAACATCCTTAAAACCTTTCTTGAAGTCTCGCTGTCTCAGGTGTTAAGTATTTTTATAGTCTTTTATGTATGTATAATTTGTCTTCTCATACATATATACATATATGCTTTTAATATATTTTTGACGTGCCTTTTTATGCCTTTATATGAGTTTTAGATTAACCTTTATGAAGAATTTTTTCTAAGATGATTGTCTTAGTATTGTATTATAATAAATGTGGTGGCTGTGTAAGTTTGGTGCAGCTTTCTTTTTTCACTTGGGAGGTAGGATCACAGTTCCGAAGCCTAACTCACCCTGAGAAAGGACAGCTGATATATGACAACCCGCTGGTGTGTCTGTCAGACAGTTGTGACTGTGCCACTGCTAGGCCAGTTAATGGGATGTTGTCCATATCCATGTTACCTGTGAATATGAATATGACACATGTTTGTCTTGTAAAGCTAAGAGACCTATATAGGGTATGTGCATAGCAAAGTACTGTTGCAGACATGTGTGTTGAACTGCATGTGATATATTGCATTAATAACATTCAACTGTACAGTGTTCTGCTGGACAATAAGCACATTGTAACTGATATCTGTAGTCATATACAGATATACCTGTGTTATGTCAGCCAAACCATTGGCAGATCTGTGAGCAATGACATTGTGACATAATAGTCTACATATGACTGTTGGACATCTTCCAGGTTATTACAGTGATGTCAAAGCCTACTGTGCAATCAATGTACTAATGTATGGTGCAGCTATATTAATACAGAATCAATTTTGATGTCCCTTTTTTCACCCATTTATGTGTGCCATTGTCCAGACATAATGCTATAAGAGGGTGAGAAGTATGATTGAACAGCAAGACTGTAAATACAGTGTGCCATACTAACATAAAACAGAACTGTATAACAGGTATCCCTTGAGCACATGTATGTATGCATATGTCCAGCTGGAAGGCACAAAACTAATCACTTGGGTTTCAAGCAGTTTGGTATATAGGTTGTGCATGTTGCATATGTGTGTGATATCAGCGTCAGTGCATAGAACAGACATAAATGTGTACAGCTACTGGTTGTTGCATTGCCCCGGCACTGATATGGGTACTAGAGTAGACATGATTATCATGTATTAATTGGAGAAGTGTCCAACTGTGTTATGACCCTCTGTCTATGCCTACCACTCTCAGCTATATCAACACCTATATACAGTGAATATCACAAGTGTACTCACCCATGTTGGAATGCCAGGTTTGTGTGCTGTATGACAATCAGACTGCAGAAGATCATTTCATAATGTTTCTAATCTTGAATGTGACCCCTAACCTCTACAATTCCATTGAAATTCAATAAAAGGTATTTCTAGGAAGGTGAGTAACTATTGCCAAGTGGAGATGTGCCATGATGTTAGAGTCCAAACCAAGACAAATGAATGCTGTAACCATCTCAAGAGGAGCATACATAACATTTCAGTTTAAGGGTGTGCACACTCATTCAACTGGCTTTATGTACTGATTATTTCTATATGTTTTCCTAGACCAGATTGTTATGTTTTCAACAGAATTGCACAGACTATAGGTCACATTACAGGTGGGAATTGTTTTGAAATGAGTTATTGCGGTGTTATGTTCCAATTGCACAAATACAAGGCATTGTAACAAGGATGTGTACCCTTTATATTCACTGTAGCTATATGGACTCAGCAGTACCTGACCTGTATAACCAGCCTCCACCAAGGTAGAGTATTCCCCTTTGTTGAGCAGCAGCAATAAACAAACCTCATAATAGGTTGTACATTGATTGTACAGGGACAGATAGGTGCAGGTAACAACTTGGAAGCAAGTCCACCTATATCTGAGCAAGCATGTCAGTTCACAGGTGACTTCCTGTAAGGCTGACTATGACTACAAATCAGACATATCCACACCACCAGCTGTGTCTCCACATATGTTGTAAGTCTCAGAGGAGCAACACAATTCACCCTGTACTGGGGGTAAAGAACACCTCATAGACACATGCCATGGATATAGGCAACCTGCACCACACAGGTTAGGTGGGAACATCACCACCCTGTCCACCTGATTTGTATAGGGGGATATGCACATCAACCACACTCCTTCCCTCATGTACATGTCACCTACAGATGGCAGCAACTGCATATCTCCATGGGGCATAATAACATAATAACATCACTGTCTGCCTCCTACATAAACTCAGGCATGTGTTCACAGCTCCATCACACACTACAGATAAACACAGACCTGCCACCATCCACATGGAAGATGTCCACTGTCAACCCTCTACACAGAAATGAATGAAGAATAGAGGATTATGCAAACAAGTGTCCAACATTGGGGGAATAAGACAGCTCAGGACCAGGAGTGTAATGCAAGCTGCTATAGCCATGATAGCTTGGATGGTTATGGTGTAGTGTGGATTATTTGCAAGTAATATCCACTGTTGATGTGCACTTTGACAAATGTATGAGGTCATGTGACCTTTTTCTTGTTTATGTCTTCCAGGTAACTTGCAGAGGGCATGCCTACCAGTATTCTCTGTTGAGGAAGCTGACATCATCACCCAATATGTGATTGGACATTGTGCCCTGCTATTTGGATGGAGAACAGGTGATGTGCATTAGATGACCACCCTGTAGAACAGTGTGGTACTCAGGGTAAATGATACTGGCCTGCACAGCAGAACCCATGAGCATGTGCAGCATCAGGCCACTGACTTTATCCGCCATGCCCGTCAATGGACTGATGCTGAAGCGAGGTGCCGGTTAGCCACAGGTGGGGGCTCAGTCATCCAGCCCCCACTGACACTCACCGAGGAGCTCCTCACCAAACTTGAGGCATATGCCCAACGCACAAGCCATGAAGCTGAGGGAAGCAGTGTGGAGGTGGGTTGCACACACACACACACACACACACACACACACACACACACACACACACACACACACACACACATTTGCCAGTACTGAGATCCATAGATTCATTGCTTCATAGGTGTGTAGTAGGTGAATGGTCCTAAAGGCTCTACAAGGCTAGGCCAAGGGAATACCCTGGCATCAGGCCACATGAAAATAGTCCCACAGTGTGGCTCAGGAGTATAGTTACTGGAATGGTCCCCAGGGGTGGGTATTGTATTCCCCATCCACTCATCCAGATTTCTATTGTGAGTGGCCAGTGATGTGCACTGCTTCACGTTTATGATCTATATTCCACTACGTGGACAGTGTCTGGGTTGTGCACATGTGCCACATGCATATTCTTTTAAGTGTGGAAGTGTGCTTGAGGTGTCTACGGCATGTTGTGTGGACAGATTGGTATCTTCAGATGTAGCATTCCTGACCTCGTTTGGTGAGACCTGGCTATGTAACTGAGGTAGTGATTGCACCTACATAAACAGTATGATATGGGGATTCATTGGAGTTATTGGAGTCTCTTCATACAGGGCATGTCTATAAGGCATGGTATTTCCTTTGTGGTGTATCTTTGCAGACTTTACAGTTGTTGCATTTGTCCAGTGGGGAACATGACAAAAGGGCCACTGTACACATTGATTGGGCTACTGAGGGGATAGAACAGGGTGCCGTGTCCTTTTACTTGCTGGATAACACACAGTCAGGAGATGTAACACATCAAAGTATTTTCTGATGTCAGTGACACTGTTGTGGTCAACAGGCAGCTGACTGTCAACCTGTGTTCCCCATTCTGTTATAACTTCACTGTTCAGTAGACTAAATGTATTACTTCATGTGTGCCATGGTGTTCCCAAAGGCACTGGCAGTACATCTCTTGGCATTGAGGTAATGTCCAGGGTTCTGACAACAGTCATAGGTGTCAAATGGCCTTTGAGTGTGATGTCACCATCACATGGATTAGGAATGCTACCACCCACCTTACTGTTGTATGCAAACATTATCAGCTAGGGTGCCTTTATGTTCTGCACCTCAGAAGGGTAGATCCCAAATATGAGAGGACATGGGTCCATACCCTGTGTGACACCAGTCATGTCTGGTCATCGGTTTGACATGGAGTCCACTGCAATCACACCGTGGATACTATCTGTGAGGCAATTTGCAGGGGAACTACTTATATAGTGGTTGCTGCCTAGCCAAGTGTGTTTGTGTTGATTCGTGGGTGGAGAGCTGTCTCTGAGTATTATAAGGGTTGCCTATATTGTTAACTAAGCCATACTGTCACAAAGTCATTGCACACGGCACTACACATTTAGGGCTGTGGTATCAACAGCTGTGGTGTTTGACAACTGTTAACCTTGTAATGTAGACATTGGGACATATACTAGGTCCTCAATATAATAATTTAGCAAAACCCACCCCCAATGGATCCTGTTATTACACACACACAAATATAATAATTTAGCAACCCCCCCCCCCACTGGATCCTGTTATTACACACACACTTGCCAGTACTGAGTTTTGAACCCCTACCTAGCTATGTATTACTACTACAGTGCTACATATTTATCACTCACACCACAGAGCTTATAAAATAGATGCTGTCCCAAGGTACTTCTAAGGTGAGGAACATCACCAGCCCTTATAAATACTGGTATTGGTGATGTAATGGGTGAAAGATTTCACAAAATATTTTACCCTGCACACACATGTACATTTTCCAGGAGTGAGGTTCAAACCTCTATCGAGCTATGTTTTCAGACATTTATGTTATGCATTTACCACATCCACCACTGACCTTACATGGTTAAGGGTTGCAACAGGTACTCCTAAGGTGAATGATATCTGCAAGAAAGCTAAAGTCAGGCACTGAAAAGTGTACCAGGCGTAAATGGGGCCAAAATCTATAAGGTACAGATATATATATATATATATATATATATATATATATATATATATATATGTACACACACAAGCACTTGCCAGGAATGAGATTCAAACCCCTGCTTATGTAGTTATTGCTATTACATCATTCTGCATTTATCACATGCGTCACAGAGCTTAGAGGTAGAGCAATCTCCAAACATACCTCTAAGGTGAGTGACATCAGCAGCAGAACTAAAGAAGAGGTAAGTGAAGTGTAGTGTGTGTGAATGTCCACAAAATCAGGCCTCTACAAAGAGGCACACACTCTCTCACACATTTTCACAGTTACCAGGACCAGGATTAGAACTCCTACCCAACTAGTTTGCTACACTCTAGTATTATGCAGTTATCGCAAGTGCCACGGAGCTTATATGCTGGACAGCTGTCTAAAGGAACCTTTGAAGGTGAGTGACAGCAGCAGTGCTAAAGGAGGGGTAAGGGAAGTGTTGCGAGTGTGAATGGCCACAAAATCAGGTTTCTACAAAGACACCTACACTCTCACCCAAACACACACATTTTCACAGTTGCCAGGACTGGGATTAGAACTCCTCCCTAGCTAGTTTGTTACACTACACATTACACAATTATCATAAGCACCACAGAGCTTATGCATTGGAAAGCTGTCCAAAGGTATCTTTGAAGGTGAGTGACATCAGCAGCAGTGCTAAAAGAAGGGTAAGGGAAGTGTGGTGAGTGTGAATGGCCTCAAACACATTCATCTAGAAACACACACACACACACACACACACACACACACACACACACACACACACACACACAACTTTACATTTGACAGGACTGAGATTACAACTGCTACATGGATACTTATTTGTACTGTAGTGCTGCACAATTATCACGAGCACCATTGAGACTATAGGGCTGAGGGCTAACCAAAGAATTTCTGCAGTGGATGACATCAGCATATCATGTGATATAGGCCAATGGGATGTGTAGTGGGTGGGAAAGGGCTCATAATGGAATTCCCTCTGCTGCAGTCTGTGTCTCTCTTGTATGTGTGAAGTATCAATGGTGTACAGTTTGGTGTGTGTGCACAGACATCTGTGAATAACTGATATCTGTAGTCCACTGTGTTATCAGACTTGGGCTTCATTTCTTTAAGTGTAGGAGCATGCCCAGTATGACCTTCTATATTGAGTGTGTGCATCAATTTCAGGGAGGGTTGCACTGCAGTTCAGGGTTTTGTGTGCTACAGCTACACCTAGCAAACTGTTTCTGCAGGATATCTGTAGATAGGTTGCCAATATGGAGACACAATGAGCATAACATACAGGGGATACTGTAACTATTGCTGTCCATGCTGCTTGTGTAACATGCTTGGTTGTAGCATAGAATGTCTGACATGTGTACTGTTTTACACTGTTATGTATCATGTCATCAGCTACTGACAGTTATCATTCTTTGCTCACAGTTATTTACCAGGGAAATACAAGCTGAATGAAGTTGAGACCAATATTCTGAGGCATATAGACTACACATTCTGGCACACTCCTGCCATTGTGGAGGGGTAGCTATAAACAGTAGACTGCTGGTTCTGTGTAAATGGTCCAAAACCTTGTTAGTATGCTGGCTGGGGATCCCCTTCTTGTGCTATTCTCAACTTAATGGAATGGCCATATCCTGCTTGGGCCATACCTCTCAGCTGTACAGATACACCCAGGTTATCTAGAGGCAGGACTCATATCTGGTCAGTTTGCATTCACATTGTGGTTTACAAGCAGTTATGTGGCTATTCATTCATGGATCTGCAGTCAGGAGGTAGTATGGGTGGACATTAGAGTTTCAGACTTCACACACTCCATAACATCCATGTTTCTACACCTCCACCATTATTTTCTCCTCTTCCTAACATTATGTAAGCAATATCTAAGAGGTATCCCTATAATTGGGCCTTTATCCCAGTAGTATTCATGGCCTGGTCCACGGTCCTTGCAGTAGGACATGGAGAGGCATGCTACTGGCATTTGTCAACATTGCCTTGCATTTGTTTTCTGTTTACTGTGTTAGGTTGTTAGTTAGGACCCCCTGACATTCCGTACATTAGTACTATGGGTGAGGCATGGGCCTTTGCCAGAGGACTGTAGTCCATTTGAGAGTGCTGCAGGCCATCTGTAGCAGGCCAGTGCATTCTGTTAGTCATACGTCCCCAGGCTGTAAGCCAGTGGATTACCCTGGGGTGACAGTGGTGAGTGGTTGAGGTGTTCCTGTCAATCCTTCCAGTTCATACTGATCCACGGGTATGGATGTGGTCGGATTGCTGCTTACAGCTTAGGACACACCTGCATTGGAGACCTAGTCAGCATGCTGCATCATGTATGTATTCCCATACAGAATTGACTTCATGCTCAGACCACTCAACCTTACCCAATTCCAGGCAAATACCGATTTTGCAGGCAAATTATTGGGGTACCACAAATTTCTGCATGGCCCCTTTAATTTCCGAATTTCCTGTTGTTTTTTTTTTTTTTAAACTCATCCTGACGTCATCACGTGCAGGGCGTGCATGACGTCAGCTTCTGTACACCAATGCGCAGCACATTTTTCTTCCCCGTCTCGGCTCCTCCGCTCTCCAAGTTAAAAAAAAACAAGACAAACTGCAGCTTTATTTTATTTTATTTATTTATTCACTCACTTAACGGCTGCAGGCTTAGCTTTAGCAGCTTGTTGTGATTACTTTTGGTGGCTACAAAAAAATGTATGTGTTGTGTGTCACTCGTGTGCTTATTTTATTTACTTAACGGCTGCAGGCTTAGCTTTAGCAGCTTCTATGTAAAATGTGATTACTTTTGGCACTGGCAGGTAGCTACAAAAACGTACATGATGTCGTGTGCTTATTTTATTTATTTAATGGCTATAGGCTTAGCTTTAGCTGCAACTTCTTCTATTTAAAATGTGAACTGATTACTTTTGGCGGCTATAAAAGTACGTACCTGTTATTTATTTATTCACTCACTTTTGGTGGCTACAAAAAAATGTATGTGTTGTGTGTCACTCGTGTGCTTATTTTATTTACTTAACGGCTGCAGGCTTAGCTTTAGCAGCTTCTATGTAAAATGTGATTACTTTTGGCACTGGCAGGTAGCTACAAAAATGTACATGATATCGTGTGCTTATTTTATTTATTTAATGGCTATAGGCTTAGCTTTAGCTGCAACTTCTTCTATTTAAAATGTGAACTGATTACTTTCGGCGGCTATAAAAGTACGTACTTAACGGCTCCAGGCTTAGCTTTATAAGCAGCTTCTATTTAAAATGTGAATTTTTCGGTGACTACAAACATACTTAAGGTGTGGTGTGTGCTTGTGCATGCTAAACTTTCTGCTCTTTGCAGGTATGTTTATCCATTTGATTTTGATTCCCTTTCATGAACTCAAAGACAATTGAATTGAAAGTTGTAATAGATGTGAACTGAAGACTAGAAAGAGCTCAAGATGGTTTTATACTGATTCTAATTTAAGGTTGACAGCTGAAGGGTATATCAGAAACTGGCATTTAAATTACAGCTATCACATCACTAAGCTTTGATTGTGCTACTTTGCATTAGTGAAACAGATACTCTGCAATGTTTTTTTTCTTTACACACTGAATTTATTTGTGTGCTTTCTTGTTAAGGCTCCTTACTGTGGGTCTAGATTGTGCTTTTTGCATGAAAACAAGGAGTAGAGTTGTAATTTTTGTACTGCTATTTAGCATTGTTCTATTGGAGATTGGAGTTTAGAAAATAAATGTAATAAAATTAGTTATCAAAGATAGAACCCTAGGTGAGGAATGACTGGATAAGGATAGGCGGAAAACAAACCTATTTCTATTATTTACATTTTTTGTGTGAGCCTGATGGTTCAACTATTTGATGGTTTTATAAAAGGATCATCTCTGACCTGGGACAGTATATTTTATTTATTTTAGTACCAGTGAAGGTCATATACAGCTAATTAAAGCTATGCATGGTCAAATATGCATTGTCCAGATTTTTTACATTATATGTTTGGTCTGTTCCTCATAAATCTTTGGTTTTCTGGAGGTCTCCAAGGCCAAAATCATTAAATAATAAGTTAAGGGCTGCATACTTTTACTTAAACAGTGGCTACAAATGTTGGTGTTATAGTTTATTTATTTACTTAATGGCTGCAGAGTGCAGACTTAGCTTAACTTTTACTTAACAGCAAGAGAAATGTACGTGCACACGCGTACAGGCTAGCAGCAGCAGCTTATTTTATTTATTTCCTGTGTGTGCTTAATATTTGTGTGATTAGCAGAACACAGAAGCAGCTTCTTTTATTTATTTACTACTTAGCTGTGTGCGCTTAATGTTTATGTGATGCAGCTTATTTTATTTACCTACTTAGCTGCAGAGAATATGTAGAAGAAACAATGAAATATTAAGTTGTTTGCTAGCAGCAATTTCTACATTAGTTACAGATCTTACAGATCTCTTGAATGTGGAATTATTTAGATGACTTTTACTTCAGCAGAGATTGTGCATATTTACTGATACTGGTGGATTGTAGAAGTATGAGTAGACTTTTATTATGGAAATGTTCTGAATTGGGCAGTTTTGTCATTATTGGTTCATGCATTTTGTTTCATTGTTTACTGGAAAAATGTTCAAAACAATAAATTTAAACTGTGCTCTAACAAGTGTGCTGCATTATACAAGGAATGTAATTTAATACAATCAGGAAGGTGTATCAAAGAACACATGTATGTTTCGTGTACACGGGGCCCATGATTTGAAAACAGCCCAAATGTAATCTTTATCCGCCACTGGCCAGATGCATTTTCTTTGAATGTGAGTTTCAATGCTGTTTTAATGAATGTGAGTTTCAAGGGCAGAGAAGTTTTAATGCTATGTTTATTTTTATTGTGAGACAGTATTGCTTTGTTTCAGTATTGCTTTGTTTAGCAGATGTCTATATTAGTATTTGTGCATTGTGCTATAAAATGTAAAAATAAAATCCAAATAATCAATGTAGATGTAAAGCAGTATGCACATTAATGTTTATGGTAAATGGGGCAAAATAGCCAGGTAATGGGACAATGGAATGGCTGCAGGGGGACTCTAGTACCATATTTTGGTTGTCTGTTCATCAGTTTGCATTTGAAAGTTGATATTCCACAATTCCATTGGTGTGGGCAGGGTTACATAATTATATATGCTAATTTTATGTTAATCAGTGTACACATTTGTACCTATTTTTCATGGGCCTTGTCCAGATTTTTGACGCTTCCAGGTTGAGAGGTATGTTCATGCTGTACTCATTTCCTACAGCAAGGATATGGCCTGTGATAAACCTGTGGCTGATGGTGGGGTGAGCTGGGTGCATGTATGATATGGAAGCTACTTGCACCTGCCTCACAGATATACTCATTACATTCCCCATATGCTGGCTTATGTGTGGACATGGGCAGCCTGTCATCACTTTATAACTGTGCCTTTTGTGGTCTGTCAGTGATTGCCCAGACTACCAGTATTCCATACTAAAGGGACAACTAATGTGATGTTAACCTCTGTGTATAATTCCAAACTTGTGTGCAGTTGAGAGTTATTTTATATGCACTCTGTGTAGGTTACTTCCACCTGTGTAGTGTTTTTATGTATGGGCCCCTGTTCATGGCGTGTCCAGCTTCCCGATGGTGACAGATATTGACATCTGGACAGTGAGTATGTACAATTGCTAACATGGGTGTAGCTGAGAAGCAGCGTGGTTGGCACTGCAGTTGTTGGAACATGGCCCTGTCATCCACTGTACTGTACCTAGGCCACTGACACACAACCATCCAGGCCCATGTTCTGACCATTTCCAGGCAATATTAAACATACAACAAACTTACCACACTGACCCCCGCATGTTGTATACATGCAACAATGTAGATTTGGACAGCTCTGGCAATCTGTGCTCCAGTGATATTACTCCTCAAACTTACATGTTACTGCATTTCTACATGGGAATATGTGGGGGGGGGATGCAGACCTGAAGACTTTAAACATTTGCAAAGACTGTACTGGTATTTCAGTTACTCTGTTGGCTTCCATTTCGTATTGTTTTGTGACCTATCATGCAGAAAGGAGGCATAGAGTACACATGTTAGATCTTACTGGCAATAATTTCAGTTTCAGACTTCGTACCCTTCAGAGCTAAAATACAACTGCCAGACGTGTTGTAGTATGTCTGTGTAGGTCTGTTGGGGGGCTGTTCACCATTGCCATCATTTGGGGCCTTAGCCTGGCCTTTCGTTATGGTCATCTACACCTGTCCTGCTGGGTGAGGCTGGTGGTGGGTATGTGACCCTCATTGACATCCATGTATGTGACCTATTGACACCCACATTTATTTGGGCCATCACATGTACAGTGGCAGGAGTTGTCACCTTGTGTACTTCTACCTAGTATGTTGACACCAGTACCTGTTAGGAATTCCCTGCTGTCCCATATAACTGTCATATGTCTGCTGCTATCCCATTCAGCCACCCAATTCCCTTGCATGCTTGCATCCATATCATACATACAAGTATGAGAACATACTACTCCATTCAGTAATTGATAGGAAGGGTGACTTACCTTGCTGCTGGGCCAGTATTGAGGATGGTGTTGGAGGGCTGACTATGTCAGATGCACGCAGTACACTCCCTTTACATGGTAAAGCCCAGGTAGTGTCATGTTTGGCATCCCTTTTACTCTATGTGCGAGTCGGAGAGAGGTAGCAGTCCCTGGGTCCCTACAGTGTCAGTATGTGTGCTATGCTTTGCCTCTTTGCCAAGGCATGAGCATTATAGGCATGCCTCCTTCTGCCTACAGGGGCAGGCTCAGGATGTTCCTTCTCCGAGTCCCTCTGTGCCTGTGCTGGCCTTGGCAGTGGTGGTGGGGCTGTGTGGCCTTGAACCGTGCTGCTCCTGCTACAGCTGTTTCCACAGGGTCATATTGTGTATCATGGCACATACTATGAACATTTGTGTACATGTAGCTGGAGAGTACTGCAAGGCTGCACCATATATGTCAAGGGAGTGGAATTGTGACTTGAGCATCCCAAATACATGCTCTACTATGATCCTGGTTTATGGGTGTGCCTCATTATGGTATTCTTGTTCAGGTGTGTGTGCATTTCTGATGGGTGTCATCAGACAGGGCTCCAGTGCATAGCCAGCATCCCCATCTAGATGGCCATATGGGATGTCCCCCCTGGCAAACGCCTGATACAGCTGTGAGCAATGCCAGATGTGGGAATCATGATAGCTTCCAGGGCTGTGAGCACACACATTCATGATAATGTCCTGGGCATCGCACATGACCTGGCAGTTTATGGAGGGAAAGCCCTTGCGGTTTATGTTGACCCTACCTCGCTCACAGGGTGGTGCTTTGATGTGGATATTCATGCAGTCTATAGCACCAACTACCTCAGGGTATTCTGCTATATGGTGGAAGAGACACATACTTCTGGTCAACACCTCATGGGTGGTGGGGAAATATATGTGCTCATTGGCATGTGGTGTCATGGCATACAGGAAGTGGTGGAGTACCCTAGATGCTGATGCCTGTGAGACCCCCATGATATCCTCAGTTGGTCTTTGGAAGGTACCTGTGGCTAGTATTCTTAAGCCTACACATACCTTCATATCCACTGGGATTAGTTCCCCTCTATTAGTTCTGTGTGTGAGGCATGGCTGGCACAGCTCAACAATTTGCTGTAGAATGTCCCTGTCCACCCTATAGCACTCCTGTATCTCCAGCTCATGTAGGCCCTGGTAGGTTATGTCTACACACTCTTCTCCTCCTCCTCCTCACTGTGGGTCACTTGTCAGCATTCTCCTCCTCACCACCCTTAGTCTCTAGTGCATATTGATGGAGTAAAGCAGCAGCAGCCTCTAACATCTGTAGTTAGTTTTGCCAGTTAAAAATACCTTGTCTGTGTACACCAGTGGTGTAGAGTTTGTGGGAAAGAAAACAATCTGCAGGGTGTTTGCATGGTTTATAGTAGTATGCTGGGCTGCTGCATGTCTAATTGGTTGATTCTGATACATTCTACCTGTCAACTATGCTAGTTCTCCTTGATTGCCTTCCTACTGCTGTTTCCCCTTCCCAGTTCCTCTTTATTTCAGCCCTGAGGTGCACCATGCATACCCAGTGCTCAAATGTAAACAGTGCTGCCATTTCTTTTTTTTTTTTTTTAAACTCGGTGCATGGCACGCACACTTGTTAAGGCTATGTACATTGCTCAGGCATATCTGACACACACCCTTCCTTAACTGTGCTTAGCTAAGGGCAAACACGGGCCACAGAGCTCCAATGAGGTTACAACAAGCATGACACACCTCCTTATGAAGTCATTCAGCTCTTACACTTGTACTGTTGTATTGCTGCACCTACATGGCTAGGTACAAGCTGACACTTTGAAGAAATCTGTAATTTAGTATAATTCCCCTCATTTACATACCCCAGTGTGTAGGTCATTAGTTACTGCACTAACACAGACCATTTCTCCTTGACAGCCAGTGCTCCCTAGTATTGTTTACATTCTGCATGTCATTGATTATAATGGAAAAATGCAGAATTAACTTAAAATTTACTTTTCTCATTTTTTTCTTATTTTCAGCACAATCCATTTGCACGCCACTGCTCTATGCTTAAACAGCCGAAATCGGCCAAAAAAAAAGGTTAATTTTCATAATTATTAATCATTTTTAATGTCAATGGCCTTATATTTGGCCATTGGCATATCTACTTTACATAATACATGCTTTTCCAGGAGCTGTCATGCCTCCGTTTTGTCAGTTGCAGAAATGTATTCAGTTATTTTCTGAATATATTTCTGCACTGACACTGTTCTAGCATGGAGACCTGGCGACTTGGTGAATCACAAAATCACCTCATTTCATGGTTTTCACCAGCAAATGAGGTGATTTGCATATTTGCCAGTTTTCCATGCCAGAACATTGTAGGACCACTTGTGCACGTGAAAACGGCACTATCCTGAATTGCTCGGCGGCTATTTTCCATGCAGGAGCTCCTACACTGTTCCTGCATGGAAAATATGGCTTCCTGAATCCCGGGGCATGTTTCCACAGTGTGCACATGTATAGATACAGGTGTATATGTGCTGATAGCTTCCAAACTTCAGTCCACAACATCAGGCACATACATTGACTCCTTGTAAGAGTATCATGCAGGACTGCCATTGGACATATTAAAAACTAAGATGGTGTACCACAGCACAAACATATTGTGTTACAGGCAAGACAGTACATGATAGCAAAATCTTTTTGGAAAAACTTATAAGGTAAAGGTATGGCATCCAGATCCAAGGAAATCATAGTCCCACTGTACTCAGCCTTCATTAGACCAGTAATTGAGTACAATGCACCATTTGGTATGTACTTGACAAGGCACATACAGCAGGTGGAGTGGAGTAACCTCAGAGGTTCTTCACAAATAAAATAAAGAGTGCAAACAGCATGAACTATGTGGATAGATTAAACGTCTTATCCCTTTATTGTGTCTCCTACCTCTGCCTGACCTACAAGATACTCACAAATCCAGCCCAGATGGAGCTGCTACACATCTGCAAGTCAAATAGCATGAGGGTCACCCAATTTAGGGCTCTAAAGTTAGTCAATGACTCAAATAAAACATGCTGGAAAGACAGATATGTGTCTCAGAGATTGTCCCTTCTTTGGAACAGGCTTCCTATTCACATTAAGCAGAGCCCTTCCCTGGCTCTCTTCAAATGCAATTCGGATCAATGGATGGGAATCGCAAATTTACACCTGGGGTGGTGCCTATGTTCATTATGGACAGGGTCAAATTGTAAGACACTCAATTCACAGGCACAAATCCACACCATCCTCTTATCCCTACGGGCCATATATTGGGTAAAATTAGATTATATTGACTAGTCTTGTGAGAGCCCTTGAGCTGTTAGCTTTGTAATCTCATATGTACCTATGAACCTGTGCTTCCCTCATTGGTATGCATGAAGTAGATTGACTTTTAATGATTGACGAGAACAGCCGACATGATATTCTATGCTGTAGTGGAGTGTCTTTGATTGTTATGCTCCTAGGGAAGATAGTGTTTTCCATGGTACAGGACACAGATTCCTATGGTGCCTTCTCCTTGCCTAATGCAAAGACAGTTTCTTTCGGAGAAGTAGCTTTTCTTCCATGCTGCTCTCTAGAAGACATTGCTGTATAATCAACTCTGGTATTTCACAGGATGTGATGACTTCTTCCCGAAGGTGTGTCATGAACTTTGCCCTCTGCACTTCTCCAGCATTTAGCGAGTGATGGTGGCCAGTGCTTTTCCTCAGTTCCTCAACTTGCTCTGTGGTTTATGTGATGGCACATCCCTTACATGCTGATATACATTTCAGATGGTAGTATTGGTAGGACTTATTCTTACAGCAGTACTCACGATAATAGTTGTGGTCCTCTATATGTAATATAGGCTTCTTCCTCCTGGATGTCACTGTTTCATACACTGTCCCCATTGCCCCTGGGCTATAGTGCTCCATTTCAAAACTGGTATGTTCTCATCCTCTAGCCATAGCTTTCATATGAGATGTCCTCTTCCTGGGGAACTGGCCTTTTAAATCTGTTGCTGTTCCCATTAGTTCTTGTGGCCATACTACTTTTCGCAGTCCATCATTCAACAACACGTAAAGCCATGACCTTACACATTACTAAACTCTATGTTTGTGCCATTTTGTATAGATTTTATTTTATTTCTCTGGATTCAGAAACATCTTTGTTAGTGAAGATGGCTGTGAAATTACATAGGTAACCTGGAAGTTTCTCCATACCATTAGGATCTCTCCCACTGTTTAACAGGAATAGGTGGCTTATCAAACATCTGTTACCATTTAGTTCTCAGAAAGTTGAAATTATTCTGCTACCACTGTATAAGAATCACAAACAAGTAAATAAATACTTCTTCGTGCATCACGTGGTCTGTAAAAATTCATGACAGGCACCTTTCAATGTTTACATTCGTATTGCCTGACATGGTTCTACATTTAATAGCCACCAAAGATCTCAACTGTAGATATTTCCACCATGTAAGAGTATTGTTATGTAACATGCTAACACATCATGGAAAATAAATACTGGTTCCTTGTAAGATGGCTATCAAGTCTCTCCAGTATATGAAACCCTTGGTTAAGCATGAGTACCAGAGTTCATTCTTGGTGTTAATACATGAAGTATCTGAGGACTGTATTCTTTCCTATAGCCAGAGTCCATCTGCATGCAATTATTCCTTCTTTATCTCCTTCCATACCTTATTCTGCAGACAGCGTGGGTCCCAGATCTTGCTACTGTACCTCCAGTGGGAATGCAGTCCCTTGTATCTGAGCACTACAAGTTCAGTGTATACCCAGATTGGTGTAGGGATACTTCTTACATGCCAGAAATTAGCTCTTTCCACTGCTATTATATTTGCCAGGACATCCAGTAAACCCAACCCACTTTCCTAACTGATGCACACAGTTGTTTACATATATCATTTTGGATGCTGTCCGTGCCCTATAAATGAGCCAACTAACATTTACAACTTAGCTGGCTAAGGGGAGATGGTGAGTTGAAGTACGTCTAACTAAAAACAGGAACTTGGGTAAACAGATCATATTTACCACTGGTATCTTTTCCATAAATGGAAGATTGAGCACTATCTACTATTTAACATGTACTGGTATGTCTTTCAAGAATGGGGTTCATATTTTGGCTTATTATTTGAGTCACATTATAAGACAGATTAATGTTCATGTATTTTACTAACCAAGCCAGGAGAAATGACGAGTTTGTCCCCTTGTCCAATGGTTTCCAGCCAATCTCATTTAACAGAAAAATAGCACTGATCTCTTAAACTATACGTTCAGTCCTGCTATCTCCCCAAATTTTTCAAGAAGGTCTATACATTTACCAAACATGGTTTGTTAATAAGCAAAAAGATGCCTAATCTACAAGACAGAGCATAAATACTGTTATTTTTATGAGAAGCTAGAGCATTTCATTTATATGTTACAAAAAGTGGCATTTGTGGTGGTGGGGGTTATTCTAATAGGTTCACAGAGTAATAGGCTTGGTGAACAAGGTCAAGACCTTCTGGGCACTGAGAAGCTGGAATCTCTGGATCCATACTGGAATTTTCAAGTGTCTATGTAGACATTATGGTATGAAATGGGTTGAATTTAATTGTGTGTGTGTATGTGTGTGTGTGTGTGTGTGTGTGTGTGTGTGTGTGTGTGTGTGTGTGTGTGTGTGTGTGTGGGGGTTATGAACTGATGGGTTTAATTTAATTGAGGGCGGAGTCTGTTCCACAAGCATGGAGACCATTAAGTGGTCATGTTTCACTGATTTAGTTACTAATTTTTAATGAGACTAAGTATCATCCTGTGTTTGGGTCTGCAGGAAGGTACTCTAAGCAAATGGTTTTAAATAATGCGTGTTCTTAAATAGTCTGCAAAAGAAGGTGATATGATACACAGAAGAGTATGATTTACTGTAGCAATCTTTGGCTATTAGACAAGATGCAAAGGCCTTTGGTTTTGTCTTTCTGAGGAATATCTGTGCCATCTCCAATTTCACCACTTGGCACATGAGTTGGTTAGAGAATATGGTACAATATTCTATAACTGCTCTTTTTAGAGCTGCTACAAGTGTCACAACTACTTTTCAGGAATTGCTCTCAACTCATGGAGGATCAGTGGTAACATATACAGGGGTATCTGAAGAAAAGTCATCATCTACAAAATCTCCAAGGTGTTTAGTTATTTTGTCAACTTTTATCTGTTGTCATCAATAGTGTATGAAGTGATGGGCTGGTGGTTGCCAGACAGATTGCCATATTTGCTGACATAGAAGACAAGATACTTTCTATTTTACTGTTTGTGTGTAATGTTAATTGTTATTTGAAAAAAACAGGCTTAAAGAATTCATTTCCACGTTTGTAGTCATCCTCTTATTTTGATGACCAAACTGTGGATTCAGATTTGATATCTGAGGAAAACAAATGCAAATAGGAGTGACCCCGGGACACAGCCTTGACATATTTCTCTGGTGGCAGGGGATGGTCACTACAGGACTCTTTCTATCCTTATCTTTTGTGTGTGACCATGTAGCCATTTGTGGACCAGGTTATTATGTTTTCATTTGCCTTCAGTCCTCTTGGTTTATATATAACTCTTTCATGGAGTATAGTACCAAATGCTTTACCTGAGCTAAATAAGCCCTGTGGACAGATAAATCTTTATTCAGTGTGGTGGTCACAGTCTCAAAAAATTATGAGGTTACACATACAAGATCTATCTTCATCAAAATGACACTGCATCAAGTCACAGAGAAGTAGCTTTCTTGTGTCAGAATAAGTTTGACGGTGATTCTGTCCATCACCTTGCACAATATGCTTGTGAGTATGATTGGTCTGTAGTTACTATGTGATATGGATGGGCTACCTTTGTCTTGGCATCACAGTAGCCTGCTTTCAGTTACCAGAGGTGTAAGCAGTTTTTATGATGCATTAATAATATGTGCAGTGGTAAACACCGGGATATTTTTTGATTGCACAGATTATGTTTCTTATCTCATCTGCTCCAATGAAGATAGTGTTTCTGACCTTACTGAGGGCAAATGTAACCATTTCTGATGTAACATTTGGAAGGGTCATGTTGCAAGGAAGAAAAGTGGATGTGACCCCTCTCTGGACAGGAGTTTGCTCCAAATCCGTATGCTAATGAGTTAGCTATACCTGGTGATCCTGTTAGGTTAGCACAATTTTGTTTTATCTTGTTATATTCTTGATTTCTGCCCTTCATTGTTTTTATGTGGTTGCCACTCAGCTTGATAGTAAATTTCACCTCAGATGAAGTTCTTATCTTAGATTTTTTTGATAGAGTGTATCTTCACCTTGCTTCATCAGCCTGATTGAAGTTTGAAAGCTTTGTATGCTTTTATCTTGGAAGCATAATAGGTGAAAGAAGGTACTTTTGACTAATGCAAAGATTGAATACTGTTTGCCAAAACAACTTTAGCCTACATTGGAGATTGCCTTTTTCTCTACTGTTATATGACCTCACAGTTGGTATATATCAGCCCAGAGGGTGTGGGGGTGTTTACCTGGTCCCTGTCAGTTGATCAAGTTTTCAGAAACTTGACTTCCATATGGTTGAGACCATATAATCGAGTTTTGAAAGCCTGAAGCTTTTGAATGGAGATGACAGTGCAGCAAGGATTGGGAAATTTACCCTTTACCTCACTGTAGTGCAGTCTTGGAGTTGGTATATATAATTTGCAGGGTGTGGGGGGTTTAGGGGCCAAACATAAAAATGGTAGATATATGTGTTTTTTTTTTTTTTTTTTTTTTTTATGTTCGAGTTTTCAGAAACGTGATCATATGGTCTCTTTGATATTTTTATTTGAGTTTCTGAAAAGTCAATCATCTTACATAGACCCATCTACCCACATGGGAGTGGCTTGTCCCCTGCAAAAAAATTCTTCCTAATGTTTGCTGAAGATGTTTTTTTGTGAATAGTTTTCAATCTTTTTGCACTAGCCAAAACTAACTTTGGTGACTCAACAAGAATCTATTATCTTTTGGTTTAATAATTTCTTGATTTTGTAATGCCACCATTTAAGTTTAATGCAAAATTCTCCAATATGTCTTTGCCACAGTTGGATAAATTTATTAACGCAGTTATTTAAAATGTTGCTGAGGCATACTGGGCAGCATTGCCACCTCATGGCAAGAAGTTTGTTGGCAATTCTTGGCTGAGGTGTATTGTGTGTGGAATCTACATGTCCTCCCTGTGTTTACATGGGTTTCCTCCCACATGCCGTAAGAAGGATTGAGGACTCTAAATCATCTATGTCTGATATGAAAGAAAGATCTGACCATATACTTTTGTCATTTACAACTTTGACCAAAAATTTCATGTGGCTCACTCTTGGAGTTGGATGCAACTTGTGAGCAAAAGTGCAATGCACCATTCACCAATAGGCTGTTGGGGGAGGAGCTGGAATGTTTTCTTAGTTGATTCATGGAGGGTGATTGCTCAGGATACCAAAGTTGCTGTTTCAAAAATCCTTAAAGATAGTATTATTTTCTATTAAGTTTGGTTTGGTGTATTTGAGGAAACATACTTCCTTACATATTGAGTGCAAACTGGGTAGGGTTCTATTTGGTTAGGATGAACTCACTGATTGGTGTTTATCATAGGAAATCAGTGCTGGTGTGGTTTCTTAATATTCACTTGCAGTGGTTCATTCATTTTCTCAGATTTCCCTTTCTTTGTGATTTACAATTTTGGAGTTGGTATACGTACGTTCTGGAGGCACATGGGGTGCAGGAGGACTTACCCGACTGTAAAAACATGCTTGCATATATTTATTTATGTATTTGTTTGCTTATATATTGCTTGATTATTTATTTATTTATTTATTGTTGGAGTGAATTCTCAATGAGCTGTACTGGACAAGATGGTTTCTCAAAGAGTTTATTTATGTATTTATTTTGTATTTATTTGACATTTTTTGACTTGGTTAGTCTGACTGGATAGCAGCCCTTTTTCAGTGGAGGCCTGAGGAGAAAAGCTCCAAAAAGTACAAGTAACAAAAGTAACCACATGACAAAGTTGTAACTAAAATTACAATGATTACAAATAAGTATGAGAAGTATGTTGAAAGAACATGCTAGAAAATGTGCATTAAATTGACAGCATAATAAGAAGTTTCATACAATAGTAAGCAGAATGCAGAAAATACAGATACGTTTGTAAAACAGAAAGTAACAAATATAGAAACAGGAGATAAGCCCAGGGCAAGAGCCAGTTTCCAAGACTACAGCTGTGGAAGCTGTAAGAATTATTGACTATTAGTGGACTTTATTAGAAGCAGAGGCAGAGAGAGGAGGGAGAAAAGGTTGCTGCAATAATATTATAGCAGAGGAGGTGGATTAAGGTGGGTTATTTATCTAATACTTAGTGGTAATTTATCCGAAGCATTTGCCACTGAGTAGCTGTAGAGGAGTTTACCAATGTTTCTGTTGGGTTCATAGACTTGCAGAAGATGCTGTTGGGAGCTACAGAGGGTGTGGTTGGGAGCATAGGGCTGAATGAAGGTATAGAGATAGGGACAGGAGGAGGGGTGCATGTAAGATAGAATGAGCTATGAGAAGCTGGGGTAGTAGGATTTGATGATGAAATACTGGATTGGATATTAGTGAGAATAGGGGAAGCATAAAGATGGGGAGTAGGAATGCATGTGCCAGAGAGAGTTGCAACTCAGCAAGTCATATGGGAACATGTGGAACATCATGGCATCATGTTTAAAGGTAAAAGGGTTTGGGTAACATTCAGCTTAACACAGCTAGCAGGTACATTTGTTAGGATGCTAGCCAATCTGTTCTTCCCTTGTTGACAGTTTTAACAATTTGCTTGAGATTATTATAGTTTGTGCAGTCTAGCAGATTTTCTACCCAGTTATTGACATGGGCATTGCTCTTCCTGTAAATTAAGGAATAATTCAGGTCACCTAGTGTAATAGTACTTTCTGGTATGGGGAGGTTTGAGTTTATCAAGAACATAGTCATGTTCTTGATGTGGTTTGGGAGGATGGGATAATTTGGTACAAAACTGTAGTTTACAGTGTTTTCTGTACCCTTTGATTAGAATACTTCATGCCCTTCTACCTCTGAAGGGTTGACTTATAAGACTGAGTACATTATGCTCAGTAGAGGGCCAGACCACATGCAAAGAATTGTTACCATTTATTTGTAAAAATGAATATTGTTATACAGAAAGTGATACAGAAAGAATTCAGGGGGATATGGTGGAAAGAATCTTCTATTTCAAATACTCTAGAAGATGTTAGCATCATAGAGGATAAAGGGGACCCTGAAATGGGTACAGAGATGAAAACTTCTTATTTGATATTTTTGCTTATAGTAATCCTTAAAAACACACACACGCGTACACAATCACACACACAAGCACACACACACACACACACACACACACACACACACACACACACACACACACATACATACATACAGAGTCACAGACAGTCTCACACACACACACACACACACACACACACACGCGTATGTAGGGTCTATATTAGATCACCGAATGCTTAGGTTAGCGAACCTAAATTAATTAATCGACCCCATGTAAGCTAAAGCTTACAAAACCGAACTGTCAGAACAGCTATTTTTTTCCAAGTAAAAATAATCGCTGTTCCAGCAAAAAAAAAAAGAAAACACTTTAATACATGATATTAAGTGGGGGGCATCGCCCCACACACACCCCGATGTGGGGGCTGTGCCCCCACACCCCCCTACTTAAATATACCAACTCCAAGACCGTACTATAGTGCCGAAAATAGCAAACTACCAACGCGGCCAAGCAAATTCTTTCCTAGGGAAAGAATTTGCTTACATGCTGCTTCAATATTTTGCCGGTTTGGCGTTTATAGCTTGACCAAGTTGCATTCGCTAACCTGCGACTTCGGGCAGCTGATAGGAACCCCGTATGTACATACTGATTCATAGGCAGTCTCTGACACAAACATACGCACACACACACACACACACACACACACACACACACACACACACACACACACACAAACACACACACACACACACACACGCACACAGATGTCCAATCAGTATAACCCAACAAAGACACTTGATCACACTCCTGGACACCCTTACTGAAACTAACTCACCCAATAGCCCCCCCCCACACACACACACACACACACACACACACACACACACACACACACACACACACACACACACATATGTACACTCACCCAAGACCAGTCATATCCCTGCAGACATGGTTACATGCTGCCACACAGATGTGTACATTCACAAAACCTCACCACTACCTCTCCGCAGTCACTTACCTGATCTTACCTTTCATGCCATCTTCCTCATTAACTACAATGGGGGATGCAGTATCTTTGTCCGAGTTCTTTAACAGTGCTGACCATGCCAAATTTACACTGCTGAGTGAGACTCTTAATTATTCAGCTGTGTAATTCTTTTACCATAGGCATTTTCTGGGAAGTGAACATAGCTAATTAGTATACTCTACTTCCCCAGAATCCCTCATTAGCATTCGGCATGGACATGGAGATTGCCCACCTCTGTGGTTCTACAAAACATGCAGAAGCACTGTGGTTGGCCTTGTCTATGAATCAGAAAGGGCTACCACTACCAGAAAACTGACCATGTTAGGGCTTACCACTACTGGTGGTATCCTTTTCTGAATAATAGCTATGTCATTGTGCTACAAGGTTAACAAAATACTTGTCTTTGTGAATGACTATTTCTTTATAATGTCACCAATGAATCAGGGAATTTGCATTTGGTGCTCATGATACAAGGGAATGAAGCTGCAAGGAAACATACAGGTATGTGTGTGTAGAGTTACTCAGGCTCAAACCATGTATCTTGGGTATAGGTAACAAGAGCCTGAATTCTCTACCCACCACCACTTGTGAAAAGTGTTCAGATTTTTGCCTCATATTTTTGTTCTTTTCTGTTCCTCATAAAATCTGTGGTTTTCTGGATTTTTGTAATCAGTGAAGGACTGAATTCACTAAATAATGACAGGCATTTGAATGTCAGACTTTATATTCTTCAGAAAATACATGGTAAAACCTTTTATTCTAGCTATTTTCTAAGTTTATAAGATCAGTATTTGAAATTTGTTCCCATTTTTGGGGCTGCATTCCCCCATTATTGGCTTTGTCCAGGTGTTTTGTGTTAAGAGGTTGAGAGCCATGGTGAGAACTGAATTCACTAAATGATAGTCATTTAAGTTTCAGTCTTCCTGTTTTTCAAAAACAGCTGATTTGGCATTGTGATATGTTGCTCTGACTATAGTGCACAGGGTCCTCAGTTCAAGTTGTGGCAGTGAAATGCATGGTGGTAGCACAGCATTTTATTCTAGCAACTTTCCAAGATTATACAAGCAATGTTTAAAATGTATGCCTGGTTTTTGGGCTTTTGCCCCCCCCCCCATAAATTGTGGCTTTTTCCAGATTTCTTGTGCTGCAAAGTTGAGGGATACCATTGAGTGTCAAGTAGATTTCACAAGGAGCTGAGAGCTTCAGGGGAAGAGAAGTTTAGTGCTGCTTATGCGGACTCTGTTTGCATTGCTGATAGCATAACAGGTTAAATACTTGCTTTTGATGCAGAAGGCTGTGGGTTCTACTCCCACAGTATTTAGATGCAGTGCTGATATTGTACTGTGTTCTGCTTTTAAAAGGGGTCAATGCTGCAGTCCTGAGAATGTCCTCTTTGGCAGAGATACCTAGTAACTATGAACCTGTTATCAGTTTGCCATCCATCCCCTATTGCAATATTACTAGCTTATCATTTTTTTAATGTAACATAGGCAATTTATTCCTCAAGGGCAGCAAGCACTTTATTTGTAGATGAAACAGTGAAATATAAATTTGTTTGTTCGCAGCAACCTCTTCATTACTTTCAGATCTGTTTAATGTGGAATCATTTAGATCACTTTTACTTCTGCAGAGATTGTGCATATTTACTGATACTGGTGGATTGTAGAACTTTGAGTAGACTTTTATGATGGAAATGTTCTGAATTGGACAGTTTTGTCATTATTGGTGCATGCATTTTGTTTCGTTGTTTACTGGAAAAATGTTCAAAACAATACATTTAAAATGCCCTCTAACAACTGTATGTATTATACAAGGAATACAATTTAATAAAACCAGGAAGGTGTTTATTGATTATCTGGTCAGCTCAGGTATGCCCCCTCCCAGTTCTTGGTTGGATGTGTTTGATTAGGAACCAGTTAAATCAACTGTCTACAAGCACAAACTTTTTTTGTTACTGAATATTTTCACTGATTGAGTCTGAATGCTACTGAAAGTGATGAAGCCAGATTGAAGCAATCACTTCTCTTAAATCTTTGTTTTTTTTTGGGGGGAGGGGGTTCTTATTGTCCACAAGCGGTCCTACACTGTTCTAGCACGGAAAACCGGCAACTATGAAAATCACCTCATTTGCTGGTGAAAACCATGCAAATGAGGTAATTTAGTGATTCACCAAGCTGACAGATCTCCGTGCTAGAACAGTGTCAGTGTAGAAATGTATTCAGAATGTAATGGAATACATTTCTGCAACTAACAAAAATGGAGGCATGACAGCTCATGAAAAAGCATGTATTATGTACATTAGACATGCCAATGGCCAAATACAAGGTCATTGGCATTAAAAAGTGATTAATTGTTATGTAAATTAAACTTTTTTTTGCCCAATCTTGGCTGTTTAAGCATAGGGCAGCAGCACACAAACAGGATCATGCCGAAAAAAAAATGTTAAAACTCAATTTTAAGTTAGATCTGCATTTTGCCATTATAGTCAATGGCATGCAGAATGTAAACAATACCAGCGAGCACTGGTTGTCAAGGGGAAAGGGTCTGTTTTAGTGCAGTAACTAATGACCTGCACACTGGGGTATGCAAATCAGGGGAGTTATACTGAATCACATATTTCTTCAAAGTGTCAGCTTGTACCTAACTGTGTAGGTGTGGCAATACAACAGTTCAAGTGTAAGAGCTGAATGACTTCATAAGGGTGTGTGTCATGCTTGCTGTAAGCTCTTTGGAGCTCTGTGGGTTGTATTTTCCCTTAGCTAGGCACAGCTAAGGAAGGGGGTGTGTCAGATGTGCCTGAGCAGTGTGTACATAGCCTAAATGGGTGTATGTGCCACACACCGGGTTTTAAACAAAAAAAAAAAAAAAAGAAAAAAGAAAAAAAAAGAGGAAATGGCAGCACTGTTTAAATTTGAGCACTGGGTATACGTGGCATGCATCGGGGCTTAAATAGGGAAGAACTGGGGAAGAGAAACAGCAGTAGGAAGGCAATCAAAGGAGAACTAGCATAGCTGGCAGGTGGAATGTATCAGAATCAACCAATTACACATGCAGCAGCCCAGCACACTACTATAAACTATGCAAACACCTTTCAGACTGTTTTTTGGGGAAACAGCAGTAGGAAGGCAATCAAGGAGAACTAGCATAGCTGGTAGGTGGAAAGTATCGGAATCAACCAATTACACATGCAGCAGCCAAGCACACTACTATAAATTATGCAAACACCCTACAGACTGTTTTTCCCCACAAACTCTACACCACCGGTGTACACAGATAGGGGATTTTTATCTGGCAAAACTAACTAAAAATGTTAGAGGCTGCTGCTGCTTTACTCCATCAATATGTGCTAGAGACTAGAGGAGAAAAGTGTACAGACCCCAGGGTAACCTACCAGCGCCTACATGAGCTGGAGATAGTGGAGTGCTATAGGATGGACGGGGGCATTCTACAGCAAATCATTGAGCTGTGCTGGCCACACCTCACACACAGAACTAATAGAGGGGAACTCACCCCAGTGGATACCATAGTATGTGTAGCTTGAGAATACTATCCACAGGTACCTTCCAAAGACCAACTGGGGATATCATGGGGGTCTCACAGACATCAGCATCCAGGGTACTTCACCAGTTCCTGGATGCCATGACACCACATGGCAATGAGCACATATATTTCCCCACCACCCATGAGGCATTGACCAGAAGTATGCATCTCTTCCACCGTATAGCAGAATAACCTGAGGTAGTTGGTGCTATAGACTGCACGCACATCCACATCAAAGCACCACCTGGTGAGTGGGGTAGCATCTACATAAACCGCAAGGCCTTCCCCTCCATCAGCTTCTAGGTCATGTGTGATGCCCAGGGCATTATCATGAATTTGTGTGCTGGCAGCCCTGGAAGCTATCATGACTCCCACATCTGGCATTGCTCACAGCTGTATCAGGCGTTTTCCAGGGGTGGCCATCCCATATGGCCATCTAGTGGGGGATGCTGGCTATGCACTGGAGCCATGGCTGATGACACCCATCAGAAATGCACACACACCCAAACAAGAACACCATAATGAGGCACACGCACAAACCAGGCTCATTGTAGAGTATGTGTTTGGGATGCTCAAGTCACGGTTCCGCTGCCTTGACATATCCAGTGGAGCCTTGCAGTACTCTCCAGCTACATGTACACAAATGTTCATAGTATATGCCATGCTACGCAATATGATCCTGCGGAAACAGCTGCAGCAGGAACAGCATGGAGTAGGGCCACACAGCCCCCCCACCATTACAAAGGCCAGCGCAGGCACAGAGGGACTTGGAGAAGGAACATCCTGAGCCTGCCCCTGTAGGCAGAAGGAAGCATGCCCAGTATGCCCATGTCTGCTGGGGCATACTGCTATGGTCATCCCACTCCCCAAAGGTTGAATGACTACAGACCCTGGGAACTACCTCCCCATTAGTCTGATGAGTCTGATATGTAAGGCTATGGAGCGCATCGTCATGGACCTTATAAATAAGTATATAGGGAATTTCCAAACTCTGGACCCCACGCAGTTTGGGTTTGTGAAAGGTAGATCATGCCTGCTCAACCTGATAGACGTCTTTGAGTCTTTGAGTCTGTCACCAGAGCTGTGTACAAGTGGTGTCCCACAGGGATCAGTCCTAAGTCCTCTCCTGTTTGGCATCTACTTCACTGAAGTTCAAGCCAACACAAAGGGACTCTGGCTGACAAAGTTTACAGATGATTGCAAACTGGGAGCCATTATTGATTCTCCAACTGATGTAGACATTCTACAAAAAGGCCTCACTGGCAACAATGACTGGTGCCAGAACCATGGCCTTAAGCTCAATGCCAAAAAGTGATTGTCATTCCCTTTGGGAAAAATGTGGTGCCCATGAACTACCACATAGGTGGTAGTCCACTAAACACTGAAGGTGTGATAAGAGACCTGGGGACCAAGGTTGACAGCAACCTCTCCTTTGATAACCACATTGCTACTGTAGTCAGAAAGTCCTTCTATGTGGCACATCTCATTAGCAAAGTTTTCTCATCCAGGAAGAAATAGGTCATAATCCCTCTCTCCTCATCCCTCATTAGACCTATTATAGATTACAACACCCCATTTGGTATGTACCAAGCTAGACACCGACAACTGGAAAGGCCACAGAAATACCTCACTAAGAGGATCTTAGGCCTTAGACACATGCCCTATATGGACAGACTCAAAAAACTCCAGCTATACACTGACTCTTATCACCTACTTAGAGGTGAGCTTTGTTTGACCTACAAAGCCATGTCTGACCTAGGGCTGCTAGATATGCTACACCTAAAGAAATACCAATCCCTCTGTGCCACACGCTCCAGGGAACTAAACCTCATTACCGCAATAAACAGAACATGCTGGAGGAACAGGTTCCTACACTCTGGAGCAAACTTCCCATTCACGTCAAGCAGAGCACTTCACTGGCTCTTTTTAAGAGAAATCTTGACAAGTGGATGGGCCTTCAGTGGCCTTGCTTGACAGGGGCACTGGAAACAAACTTTGGGTGGCATGATGCCAGGGAATCTTCTTGGACTAGGTTTATATAGGCTTCAGGGCCGTTAGTCTAGTAGACACCTATGAACCTATGAACCTTGGCAAAGAGGCAATGCATAGCACAAACACTTACACTGTAGAGAGCCAGGGACTGATACCTCTCTCTGACTCACACATACAGTAAAAGGGATGCCAAACATGACAATACCTGTGCTTTACCATGTATAGGGAGTGTACTATGTGCATCTGACATAGACAGCCCTCCAGTACCTTCCTCAATACTGGATCACCAACAAGGTAAGTCACCCTTCCTATCAATTACTGAATGGAGTAGTATGTTCTCGTAGTTGTATGTATGATATGGATGCAAGCACGCAAGGGAATTAGGTGGCTGAAAGGGATAGCAGCAGACAGCTGACAGCTATATGGGACAGCAGGACATTCATAAATACTGGGGTCAGCATACTAGGCAGTACTACACAAGGTGACAGCTCCCACTGCAGTACATGTGATGGCCCAAATAACTGTGGCTGTCAATAGGTCACTCACATGAATGTCAGTGAGGGTCACATACCCACCACCAGCCTCATCCAGCAGGACAGATGTAAATGACCATAAAGAAAGGCTGAGCTAAGGCCCCCAAATGATGGAAATAGTGAACAGCCCTCCACCAGAATTACACAGACATACTACAACAGGTCTGGCAGTTGTATTTTAGTTCTGAAGGGTAAGAAGTCTGAAACTGAAATTTATGCCATTACGATCTAACATGTGTACTCTAATGATGTGTCTCCTTTCTGCATGATAGGTCACAATACAATATGAAATGGAAGCCAACAGAGTAACCAAAATAGCAGTACAGTCATTGCAGATGTTTAAAGTCTTCAGGTGTGCCCCCCACAATCCCATGTAGAAATGCAGTAACATGTAAGTTTGAGGAGTAAAATCACTGGAGCACAGATTGCCAGAGCTGTCCCAATCTACATTGTTGCATGTGTACAATAAGCTGGGTCAGAGTGGTAAGTTTGTTGTGTGTTTAATATTGCCTGAAAGTGGTCAGCATGTGGGCCTGGATACTTGTGTCTCAATGTCCTAGGTACAGTACAGTGGTTGACAGGGCTATGTTCCAACAACTGCAGTGCCAACCACACTGCTTCTCAGCTACATCCATGTCAGCAGTTGTGCATACTTACTGTCCAGATGTCAATATCTGTCACCGTTGGAATGCTGGACACGCCATGAACAGGGGCCTATACATAGAAACAGTACACAGGTGGAAGTAACCTACACAAAGTGTGTATAAAATAACTGTCAACTGCACACAAGTTTGGAATTATACATAGAGGTTAACATCACATTAGTTGTCCCTTTAGTATGGAATACTGGTAGTCTGGCCAATCCCTGGCAGACCACAAAAGGCACAGTTATAAAGTGATGACAGGCTGCCCATGTCCACACACAAGCCAGCATAAGGGGAATGTCCCAGGTATAGTTGTGAGTCAAGTGCAAGTAGCTTCCATATTACACATGTACCTAGCTCACCCCACCATCAGCCACAGGTTTATCACAGGTCATATCCTTGCTGGAGGGAATGAGTACAGCATGAACTCAACTCTGTATGGGAACACATACATGATGCTGCATGCTGAATAGCTGTCCAATGCAGGTGTGTCCCTAGATGTAAGCAGAAACCCAACCACATCAGACTCGTGGATCAGTATGAACAGGAAGGAATGACAGGAACACCTCAACCACTCACCACTGTCACCCCAGGGTAATCCACTGTCTTGCAGCCTGGGAATGTATGACTGACAGAATGCACTGGCCTGCTACAGATGGCCTGCAGCCCTCTTAGATGGCCTACAGTCCTCTGGCAAAGTCCCATGCCTCACCCATAGTGCCAATGTATGAAACGTCAGGGGGTACTAACTAACAACCTAACACAGTAAACAGAAAACAAAGACAAGGCCATGTTGACAAATGCTAGTAGCATGCTTCCCCATGTCCTACTGCAAGGAGTGTGGACCAGGCCATAAATACTACTGGGATAAAGGCACAACTATAGGGATACCTCTGAGATATTGCTTTCATAATCTTATGAAGAGGAGAGAATAACAGATGTGGGTGGAGAAGCATGGATGCCATGGAGTGTGTGTGAAGTCTGAAACTCTAATGTCTGCCCATACTACCCCCAACTGCAAACCCATGAATGAATAGCCACAAAACTGCTTGTAAACCACAATGTGAAGGTAAACTGACCAGATATATGAGTCCTGCCTCTGGATAACCTGGGTGTATCTGTACAGCTGAGACATATGGTCCCAGCAGGATATGGCCATTCTGTTAAGTTGAGTAAAGCACAAGAAGGGGATCCCTAGCCAGCATACTAACAAGGTGCTGGACTATTTACATAGAGCCAGCAGTCTATTGTCTGTAGCTACCCCTCTACAATGGCAGGAGTGTGCTAGAATGTGCAGCCTATATGCCTCAGAATATTGGTCTCAGCTTTGTTCATCTTGTATTTCCCTGGTAAATAACGGTGAGAAAAGAATGATAACTGTCAGTAGTTGATGACATGATGCATCACAGTGTAAAACAGTACATATATCAGAAAATCTATGCTACAACCAACCATGTTACACAAGCAGTCCATACAGCAATAGTTACAGTATCCCCCGTACGTAACGCCCATTGTGTCTCAATATTGGCAACCTATCTACAGATATCCTGCAGAAACAGGTTGCAAGGTGTGGCTGTAGCAGTAAAGCCCTGAACTGGAGTCCACCCCTCCCTGGAATGGATGCACACACTCAATAGAGAAGGTCATACTGGGCAATGCTCCTACACTTAGAGAAATGAAGCCCATGTCTAGAGAAATGAAGCCCATGTCTGACAACATAGTGGACTACAGATTTCCGTTACTTGCAGACGTCTGTGCACACATACCAAATTGTACACCATTGATACTTCACATACACACACACACACACACACACACACACACACACACACACACACACACACACACTGGATAGGAATACTCACACATATCTAATGACAACATAATATAATATGTCAAACATACACACACAGAGACATGGGGAAGAGAAAGACAGACAGCAACAGAGAGAATGCAATTATGAGGCCTTTCCCACTCAGTACGCATTCCATTGGCCTATATCACATGATCTGCTGATGTAATTCACTTAAAAATTCCTTTGGTTAGCTTTCAGCCCTATAGTCTCAGTGGTGCACATGATAACTGTGTAACACTACAGTACAAATAAGCATGCATATAGCAGTTGCAATCTCAGTCCTTTTAAATGTAAAGTTGTGTGTGAGTGTGTGTGTGTGTGTGTGTGTGTGTGTGTGTGTGTGTGTGTGTGTGTGTGTGTGTGTGTGTGTGTGTGTGTGTGTGTGTTTCTAGAAGAATGTGGTTGAGGCCATTCACACTCACTACACTTCCCATTGCCTACTTTGGTATGCCTGCTAAAGTCATTCACCCTGAAATAACCCTTTGGGCAACTTGCAGCCCTATAAGCTCTGTGGCACTTGTGATAGGTGTGTAATATAGTGTAGCAAATTAGTTGGGTGGGAGTTTTAATCCCGGTCCTGGTAACTGTGAAAATGTTTGTGTGAGAGAAGAGTGTGTGTCTTTGTCGAAACCTGACTTTGAGACCATTCACACTCCCTGCACTTCCTTTACCCCTCCTTTATCACTGCTGCTGATGTCACTCACTTTAGAGATATGTTTGGACACTATTATACCAGTAATCTCTGACCTGGTGAATCTAGGAATACTGGGGCAATGCAGCAATTGCCTCGTGTACACAGACAACCCTCTCCTCCTACCACCCAACACTACAACCTGTGAGAGATGCACTTACATAGCCAAACTGGAAGCAAAGCTCTCTCCAGCCAAGATTGTGCTAGACAGTCAAGAGGAGAAGGTTAACACCTGCACTACACCTTAAGCAACACATAGCCCTTCAAAACCCACACCAACACCCACACATAGAAACACTAAACCCACATATGTGGAGGCCCTTACATTAACCTGCCCAAGCAACAAGGACCTCCGAAGCTGAAACGCAAACAAACACCAGTCACAACCAAAGTGACACATAGCTCACAACACCAGTGTGCCACCCAACAACAGCCCCTAAGGCAAGACAACATACTCAACACTTTAGTTATAGGTGACTCTATAGTCAGGCACACTGATGTCCCACTCATCAGGCTGAGCAAGGAGAAAATTACAGTCAGCTGCCAGTCGGGTGCCAGGATCCGCCACATAACACATGCACTCAAGTCACTTCACAACAAGTACAAATACAACTCTGTCATTGTCCATGTTGGAGTGAATGACTTGAGACGTACCTCCCTGGACAACATGAAAAGAGACATGGAAGAGGTCTCAAATTATGTGGCCCAGGCAGGTATGACCCTAGCCCTGAGTAGCATCCTGCTTTCACCCAGAATGATACCACAGTATAAGGACAAAATGATTGACTTCAACAATTGGCTAAGCTTCTGGTGTCATTCAAAAGGGATCCAGTATCTGTCTGCCTGGGACGACATGATCGACAAACCACGATGCTTTGCAGAGATGGTCTGCTCCTGTCACCCCTGGGATTTAGTTTACTGGCTAAAGCTCTTGCCACCCCTATAGTGCCATTTTTAGGCAAGGGTCAAAGGACAAAACCACCACTGTAACAGATACAAGCATGCAAAATCTGAAGGTAATGCTACTCAATGCGAGAAGTCTAAACCTCAAAATGCACTCTGTCAAGGCACTCTTAAAAAATGGAGAACAACGATATCTGTGCAGTAACTGAGACCTGATTCAAGACTCCAGTGAGCACCCCTGCAATACAAGGCTACAACACTTATCACACTTTTTGGCCACCAAACCAAGACCGAAACACTAAAGGTGGAGGAGTGCCCATATTCACCAAGGATATTCACACCTCCAGGCTAGTTGCCCAACACAATGCATCTGAAATTCTCCAGGTGCAACTAACACTAGGTGAGACTGCAATCCAAATTGTAGCTTGCTACAGATCCCCCACCATGTCCTAAGATTCTCACTACACCTTTCTAAACATACTGGAAAATATTAAGATACAACCAAACACCCTAATACTGGGTGATTTCAACTACCCTGCCGTTAACTGGGAAAACTACTCGGGTACCAACACCTTTTCCCAATGGTTCTTGGAATTCATAAATTCCAATGCCCTGGATCAACTAATCCATTGTCCCATCAGGGGCTCCAATATCCTAGACCTGGTCATTACCAACATGGGAGATAGATGCTCCACACCAGTGGTCACCCCCTCATTGGTCAGGTCTGACCATAAGCAAATCACCCTTGACATCCACATCCCACCCCCACCCCCCAGAAAGGAAACCTCCATAAAAAACTTCTCCAAAGCCAATTCCATGCTACTTAAGTCAGAAGTGATAAACTTCATGGCACCCATGCAGATGGGAGCTAAAAGTTCGACTGCTGAATCCTACACTAAGGCACTATACGAGCACATCCACTCGTGCATGAATCATGCTATCCCAAATAGAACCAAGACACTCTCCTCCAAAAAAAGGAAGCAAATCTGGTGGTCCCCTGCCATAAACAAACTATACAACAGAAGAAACTGTTGCAAAAAAGAAGAAAATTCCAGGATGCAAAAAACTCCCTTACCAGCCTCAGTAAGAAGCTGATATCCCTCATAAAATCCTCCAAAGCTAGTTATGAAAATAAAATTGCCAAAGATTCCAAAGACAACCACAAGGCATTCTATAGTTATGTCAAGAATCTAAATGGCAATGTTCAGATCTGCTCTGAGCTATAACAGAATGACATTAAATATACTGATCCCAAGGATATTGCCAATATCCTGGCAGATCGATTCAGTGCCAACTTCACCCCCTCTCACCCTCTAAAGGGCCCATCTCAATACCAAACAATTGCCAAATTCTGGTAATCATGGCCACACAGGTTGAATCCGCACTCTCCAAAGCTAAGAAAACAGCATCCATGGGACCTGATGACATCCCAGTCTGTGTACTACATGAACTACAAAATGAACTGGCACCTCACCTAAGTGTCATGTTTAATTATAGCCTTGCCTCAGGCTTTGTGCCCACTGAGTGGCGCACAGCTACAGTTATCCCACTCCACAAGGGGAGATCCACCTTGGATCCCAGGAACTACCGTCCCATCAGTCTGACGAGCCTGATCTGCAAGGGCATGGAACGTATTATCATGGAACTTATAAACAAAGACAATGGCACCTTCAAATACTGGACCTCACCCAGTTTGGGTTCGTGAAGGTCTGATCTTGTCTCCTGAACCTGATTGACTTCTTCAAATCAGTCTCCAGAGCTGTGGATGAGGGTAAAGTGGTCTACACAGCCTATCTGGACCATGCCAAGGCCTTTGATACCATCCCTCACTCTGGAATGATAGACAAACTTACTAAGCTGGGCATAAATCCATACCTCACTCGATGGGTTGCCAACTGGCTTACTGACAGAACCCAGACTGTAAAAGTAGCTGACTCCAAATCCAACTCTAGACAAGTGACAAGTGGAGTACCTCAGGGTTCAGTTCTGGGACCACTCTTGTTCGGCATCTACTTCTCTGAAGTACAGGTCAACACTAAGGGACTCTGGCTAACAAAGTTCACAGAGGACTGCAAACTGGGAGCCATTATTGAATCCCCAAATGATGTGGATATTCTACAAAAGGGCCTTACAGAAATAGATGCTTGGTGCCAGAGCCATGGGCTCAAGCTTAATGCCAAGAAATGTATAGTTATCCCCTTTGGGAAACAAACATGTACCCATGAATTATCACATAGGTTGCAGTACACTAAACACTGAAAGAGAGATGAGAGACTTCGGGACACAGGTGGACAGTGGTCTCACCTTCGATGACAACATCACCACAACAGTCAGGAAATCCTTCTAACCACATTGCCACAACAGTCAGGAAATCCTTCTGTGTGGCACACCTCATCACTAAGGGTTTTTCATCCAGAAATAAGGAGGTCATTGTCTCACTGTACTCATCCCTCATTAGACCCATTATAGAGTACAATGTCCCATTTGGTATGTACCTCACAAGACATATGAAACAATTGGAAAGGCTGCAGAAATACCTCACTAAATGAATCACAGGCCTAAAGCAGATGCCCTATGCTGACCATCTAAAAAAACTCCAGCTATACTCTGTGGCATATCGTCTACCTAGAGGTAATCTCTGCTTAACATACAAGGCCATGTCAAACCCTGAGCTGTTGGACATCCTCCATTTAAAGAAATCCCAATCCCTCAGAGCCACACACTCCAGGGATCTAAACCTTGTCATCACAATGAACAAAACATGCCGGAGGGATAGGTTCCTGACCCAGAGACTCCCCATACTCTGGAATAGACTGCCCATACATGTCAAGCAGAGTGCCTCCTTGGCCCTCTTCAAAAGGAACCTTGACGATTGGATGGGAGATATTGTGGGAAGAAATATCCGGGGAATTGTTTGGCTAGGCTTGTATAGGCCCTAGGGCTGATAGCCTTGTACCAACCTATGAACCAATGAATAAATGCAGAACACTGTAGTAGCAATAACTACATTGGTAGGGGTTTGAATTTCAGTCCTTGCAAGTGTTTGTGTGTGTCTACATATATGTGTCCATACCTTAAAGATTTTGGCCCCATTTACACCCATTTACACCCATTACACTTCTCAGTGCTTGACTTTAGCAGTCCTGCAGATATCATTCACCTTAGAAGTCCCTGTTGGCAACCCTAAGCCATGTAAGGTCAGTGGTGAGTGTAGTAAATGCGTAACATAAAGGTCTGAAAACATAGTTAACTCCTGGCAAATGTAAATGTGTCTGTAGGGTTAAATGTTTTGTAAAATCTCTCATCCACTACATCACCCAATGCCAGTATTTACAAGGGTTGGTGATGTTCCTCACCTTAGAAGTTACTTGGGACAACATCCATCCTATAAGCTCCGTTGAGCATGCGATAAATGGGTAACACTGTAGTAGCAATCCATAGCAAGGTAGAGGTTCAAAACTCAGTACTGGCAAGTTTTTGTGTGAGTGTGTGTGTGTGTGTGTGTGTGTGTGTGTGTGTGTGTGTGTGTGTGTGTGTGTGTGTGTGTGTGTGTGTGTGTCATCAGTATTCTGTGTTGGTGTGATTGTGTAATAACAGGATCCATTGGAGGTGGTTTTTGCTAAATTATTATATTGAGGACCTAGTACATGTCCCAATGTCCACATTACAAGGTCAACAGTTGTCAAACACCATAGAGGTTGGTGTACACAATCCACAGCCCTAAATGTGTAGTGCCATGTGCAATGATTATGTTACAGTATGGATTAGTTAACAATATAGGCAACCCTTCTAATACTTACAGACCCAGGAATCATACAAAAACACACTTGGTTAGGCAGCAACCACTATATCAGTAGTTCTGCAAATTGCCTCACAGATAGTAGCCACGGTGGGATTGCAGTGGACTCCATGTCAGACCGATGACCAGATATGACTGGTGTCACACAGGGTATGGACCCTTGTCCACTCGTCTTTGGGATCTACCCTTCTGAGGTGCAGGATAACACAAAGGCACCCTGGCTGATAATGTTTGCATACAACAGTAGGTGGTGGTAGCATTCCCAATCTATGTGATGTTGACATCACGCCCAAAAGACACCTGACACCTATGACTGTTGTTAGACCCCTTGACATTACCTCAATGCCAAGAGATGTGCCGCCATGACCTTTGGGAATATCATGGCTCACATGAAGTAATACATTGGTGGTAGTCCACTAAACAGTGATGTTATTATTACAGAGTGGGGAACACAGGTTGACAGTCAGCTTCCTGTTGACCACAATGGTGCCACTGATATCAGAAAGTACTTTGATGTGTTACATCTCTTGAATGAGTGTGTGCTATCCAGCAAATAAAAGAACATGGCACTCTGTTCCATCCCCTCAGTAGCCCGATCAATGTGTGCAGTGGTCCTTTTGCCATGTTCAACACTGGACACCTGCAACAACTGTAGAGTCTGCAAATGTACCCCACCAAAGGAATACCATGCCTTATACACATGCCCTGTATGGACAGACTCCAATAACTCCAATGAATCCCAGTATCATACTGTCTATGGAGGTGCAATCACTACCTCAGTTACTCAGCCATGCCTCACCAAATGAAGTCAGGAATGCTACTTCTGAAGATAACAATCTGTCCACACAACATGCCCCAGAGGTCTCTAGCACACTTCCACACTTAAAAGAACATGCATGTGGGACGTGCACAACCCAGACACAGTACATGTTATGGAATAGAAATAATATACATGTGAAGCAGTGTATATCACTGGCCACCCACAATAGAAATCTGGATGAGTGGATGGGGAATACAATACCCACTCCTGGGGACCACTCCATTGAATATACTCCTGAGCCACACTAGAGACTATTTTCATGTGGCCTAATGCCAGGGTATTCCTTTGGGATAGCCTTGTTAAGCCTTCACCTATGAAGCAATGAACCTATGGATCTCAGTACTGGCAAATGTGTTTTTGTGTGTGTGTGTGTGTGTGTGTGTGTGTGTGTGTGTGTGTGTGTGTGTGTGTGTGTGTGTGTAGTACCCCGTGGTCTTGCAGGGCCACATCCTGGTGACACACAGATGCCTAGAACAGAAATGTGATACAGCATGTGAGAACACATTCACTCAGCACTTCACATGTGGGGGGACAGAGAGGGTAAAGCTGGCACTGAATGTGTTGCCAAGATTGTGGCCAATATCTGTTGTCTCAGGATAGGTATTACCATTGTGCAGTAACTTACAGCACTTGCGTTTGATGCTGTGGAGGTTGCTGTTGTGATTGTCGTCGGTGTGTGTTGCATGTCTGCTATCATAGATGCCTGTAGGGGATTCCATGAGGGATCCAAAGATGTGTTTGATGCTAATAAGGAGTTCAACAGTCATCAGACACCACCTTTCTCTGCAACAGTGTCCTCCTTCTGATGTACACTTTAGTAATGGCAGGGGACCATCACATTGTCTCCTAGTGTTTGGAGGACAGTGTCTGGGTTCTTTTGGCTCTGGCTAGCATCATGCCTTCATGTACCTGTTTTTAAAGAGCATATGTGTATGATTCCAATGTCATGCAGTTATTTCCCATTGCCATGGGTACAGTGTAGTCATCCACCCCTGTTTGTATGGCTGCAAAGTCAGCTTTGGAGAAGTATTGCAAGGTGGTTACCTTTGTTGGGGGTGTGGCTGACATGTTGAGTTACATGTTGATTACAGCCTGTGTGGATCTCACCATGCAGGGATTGACATCTGTGGATGAGCAACAGTCCCATATTTAAGTAATCAACACAGGTCAAGGTTATTGCATCCTCTTTCGTGGGTCAGTATGAGCTGGTCCAGGGCATTGAAAATGATGAATCCCAGAAGTGTTGGGCTACTGTACTGGCACTTGGCTACATTCCCCAGTTGATAGAGGGGTAGTTGAAGTCTCATACTATGTCAGTGTTGTGTTGGACCATCATAGATGGCAGGGTGTTGAGGAATGTGCATTGACAGTCTAGGGACAGAGATGTGGACCCATAGCAGGCTATGGTCTGGATTGCACTATTACCCCAAGGCAGTTGTACCGGAAGTATCTCCAATGCATTATGCTGGTATACTAGTCTGGAGCAATAATTAATACAGAGAAAACACCACCTGTGGAGGTGTGGTGAGGTCCATGTTTAGGGGTTGACAGCTGTGGAATGTGTCATAGCCTGATACTGCAGGTCTGCTGTCTGCTGCTGTGAACCACCTCTCCATTACAGCAGACATGTATCCTCCACTCTGAGTGTTTTGAGTGACTGCATCCTGACAGTTAGATGTCTACTGTTGAGCATCATGACCCTCAGATTGCATACATATCTAGCTGTTATGATGGTAATTACATTAGAAACACTGCCTAATAAGGCATCATAGGGGTGCCAAGACACTTAGCCAGTAGCTGGAAACCCAGTGCTGACAGATGTAGGACATCTCTGGCAAGTCATTGGGTTTTGTCAATCATGTCATCCCAAGCAGAGAGGTACTGAATCCCCTGAGAATGACACAAAGCAAGTAAGCCAATGTTGCAGTCAATCATCTATTGATAGTACCGCAGCAACATTCTAGGTGATGGTGGCGCACTGCTCAGGGCTACTGTCACACCTGCTTGGACCACATAATCAGAGAGTTCAACCATGTCTCTTGTCATGTAGTCCAGGGAGGTGTGTCCCAAGTTATTCACATCCTCATGGATACAGAGTGATACACATAGTTGTTGTGGAGTGCCATGACTGGCTGTGTCATGTGTTGGATCTAGGCATGTGATAGATATTTGGTTGTTACCTGCTCCATATTCAACTTAGTGTGTGGGATATGTGTGTGCCTCAGTATTGAGTTACCCATGATGACTGTATTGTGCAAGGTGATTAGCCTTAGGAGCTTAGGTTGAGGGGCACACTGTGTAGGTTAAATATGTGTCCATTGGCATGTGCCATATCATGGTGTCTGAGTGGGTGGGTGTCTGTCTTGCTGGTCTGTGGTGTTTGGGTAAATGTCCATTGAGTGCTTCTGGGAAGGTGGGTGTGTGGCGTTTACTGTATGTCATGGCTGTCAACGTGGGTGTCATGGTGAGCTGCATATTCCACATGGTGTGGTACAGGTGTTGATCTTATCCTCTTGACCTGCTAGTTCAGTCTTTGCTGGAGAGTGCATATCTCCACATTGGGTGATATATGGGTAACTATAACAGGTCTGAGTGTTTGGGTGGCCACGGTGGTGCAACGGTTAGCGTTGCCGCCTCACAGCAAGAGGTTCTCTGGTTCAATTCTCGGCTGGGGTGCCTTCTGTGTTGAGTCTGCCTGTCCTCCCTGTGGTCGCGAGGGTTTCCTCCAGGTGCTCTGGTTTCCTCCCACATCCCAAAGACATGCTGTAGGTGGATTGGACACTCTAAATTGGCCCTAGGTGTGAGTGTGTGCATGTGTGTGCCTACTGTGGAAGGTTGGGCGCCGGGCTGGCAACTTGACACTGTAAAACTCCACTGCCAATCATGAGCGGACAGGTGATCCGCTGTGGTGACCCCTAACTGGGAAAAGCCGAAAGAAGAAGAAGAAGATCACAGGTCTGAGTGTTTGGAGTTTAGAGGGGAGGATTGTCTGTGTACATGAGGCAGTTGCAGCAGTGCCTCAGAATGAACAAGTGCACCAGGTTAATGGGTGAGAGCACAGAAAACTACCCTTCAAACATGCCAGGAGGGGAGGATTTAGCTAGTAAGTACTGGGGCTACATCTGTGATGAATAAGTACTGCTGACGGCTCCCAGGTGTGCCACACTTCTTGATACAATAACCTGGTGAAGTGCCAAGCCATAATGCTAGCTGAAGTTCAAGACAGAAAGAACTAGCATTATGTGAGGTTGGAACAGAAGGCAGACTGTCTGCCACCTGTAATACTTTACAGCAGCTGTGCAGTTATCAGCAGCTTTGGCCATGTGAAAGCTCAATAAGCTCTGTAGCAAGTGCGGTAATTGTGAAATACTATAGTAGACATAACTAAATAGGCAGGAGTTCTAATCCCAATACTGGCAAGTGTGTATGTGTGTGTCATGTACTGTCTGGCTTATACAATTTTTGACTTGTGTACTAGCCTTCACACTTCCCCTCACCCCAATCTAGTAGTCCTGTTGATGTCACCCACCTTAGAAGTACCTTTGGACTAGATGGAAATATATCACCTAGTGGCATGCCTGATAACTGCGTAGCTTTATAGTAACAATAACTAGATGGGCAGGAGTTCTAATCCCAATACTTGCAAGTGTGTATGTGTGTGTCATGTACTGTCTGGGTTATACCATTTTTGACTTGTGTTCTAGCCTTCACACTTTCCCTTGCCCCAATCTAGTAGTCCTGTTGATGTCATCCACCTTAGAACTACCTTTGGAATAGGTAGACAAGTATAAGCTCTGTGGCGTGACTGATAACTGCGTAACACTCTTGTAGGAATACCTAGATAGGCAGGAGTTCAAATCTCGATGCTGGCAACTCTTTGTGCATGTGAGGATCTTGTGTGGCTTATACCATTTTGATGTGTATACCATGCATGGCTGGTGACCACCTCCGACTGCCATTACTTTATATAGTGAGGTAACATCATCTGCCTCACCTGCAGCAGGTTCATAGGTTCACAGGTTCATAGGTTGGTACTAGGTTATCAGCCCTAGGGCCTATACAAACCTAGCCATAACAATCCCCTGGCTATTTCTTCCCACAGAGTTAAATCATTGTACAGTCCTCTGTACAGATGTGTCTGGAATATCCGTATGTTTGCAACCTACACATGGTCGGAAATGGTCTGTGTGTCTTAACAATGCCCATGTATGTGATATTGTAGCCAAATAGGCTACAGTGAGTGTACTGACACATACGGCAGCATAAGGTATCATGCCTAACTGAAACATCATGCTGATACGATGTCTGCCGCCCTCACAGGTGGCCAGCCTTGTAGATGCAATACATGAGTCCAAATGCTTGGTTTTACAAGTGAAGTTTTCCTGTTAAGGGTCACATTAAAGCCTAGAAAAGGTGTGGACTGACATATCGTGGTCCTAATTAGTATGTAACAGGAACACCTTTCATCTTAACAAGGGTGTGTACACAATTTATATCCACTGTATACCACTAATGTGTCACACATGTCCTACCTTAGGCCATTTGTCCAGCCCATTTTGCTGGCCTCTGTCCAGACGTCTTGGCACTGACAAGTTGTGAGGTATGCTACAGGAATGTTGAATTCATGTCAGATAGCCCCCCAGTGGTGACCACTGTGATGCAATGCAATTAAACCCAGCACAAGTGAACATGCACAAAAAGAAATATAGCTATTATATAAAGCAATATAGCTATTACTGATGGTTGTGTGCATGGTAAATTGCATGCCCTTTACATGCCTGGGGTATTGCCAGGCAACAACTGAATACTGTTGCACTCACCAGCTTCAGGCTGCTGTCCCATATGCAGACCAGAGGGTCCTAAGTAGTTGTGAGAGGGAGTTATTGTCAGGAGGCTCACATGTGGCCTTGGTACAGGATGGATGCAGCATTTCTGCACATCTACAGTACTAACCCCAATAATGCACAATGTCCTGTCCTCACCATAGATGCGCACCTCTGTGCATTAGAAAACCCCATCCACAATTGCAATCGGATCTGACACATGGATATAGATACAGTACAGATACATGTATGTCTGATACATTAGTGTACTAATCCTCACTGGGCCCTTACCTACACGCTCCTCATCCAGTGTGTGTGTGCAACCCACCTCCAGAATGCTTCCCTTAGCTTCATGGCTTGGGGGTTGGGCGGGTGCCCCAAGTTTGGCGAGGAGCTCCTCAGTAGTTGTTAGTGGGGGCTAGATGGCTGGGCCCCCACCTGTGGATAGCCGGTCCCTCGCTTCAGCTGCAGCCCATTGATGGGCATGCTGGATGAGGTCAGTGGCCCAATGCTGCACATGCTCATAAGTTCTGCTGTGCAGGCTGGCATCATTTACCCTGTGGACCACACTGTTCCACAGGGTGGTCCTCTGCAGCACATCTGCTGTCTGTCCAAATAAAAGGGCATAATGTCTAATCACATATTGGGTGATGATGTCAGTTTCTCGAACAGCGAATGCTGGTAGGTGAGCCCTCTGCATGTTACCTGGAAGTCATAAACAGGAAAAAGGTCACAGGACCTCATACAGTTGTCAAATTGCACATCAACAGTGGATATTACTTGCAAATAATCGAAACTACACCATAACTCTCCAAGCTGTCATGGTTATAGCAGCTTGCATTACACTCCTGGCCCTGAGCTATCTTATTCCCCCCAATGTTGGACACTTAATTTCATAATCCTCTATTCTCCATTCATTTCTGTGTAGAGGGTTGACAGTGTCCATCTTCCATGTGGATGATGTATGGATGGTGACAGGTCTGTGTTTGACTGTGGTGTGTGATGCAGCTGTGAGCGCATGCCTGAGTTCATGTAGGAAGCAGACAGTGATGTTATGCCCCATGGAGATATGCTGTTGTTGCCATCAGTAGGCAATATGTACATGCTCACCATTGCTGAGGGGAGGAGTGTGGTTGATGTGCATATCCCCCTGTACAACTGGGGTGGACATGGTGGCGATGTTTCCACCAAACCTATGTGATGGAGGTTGACTATATCCATGGCATGTGTGTATAAGGTGTTCTTTACCCCCAATACAGGGTCAATTGTATTGTTTCCTCTGAGACTTACAACACATGTGGAGACACAGTTGCAATTGTCCTTGGTGGTGTGGATATGTCTGGTTTTTAGTCATAGCCTTGCAGGAAGTCACCTGTGAACTTACATGCTTGCTCAGATATAGCTGGACTTGCTTCCAAGTTTTTGCCTGCACCTATGTGTCCCAGTACAGCCAATGTAGCAACCTATTATGTGGTTTGTGTATTGCTGCTAGTCACCAAAGGGGATTACTCTACCTTGGTGAAGGCTGGTTATACAGGTCAGATACTGCTGAGTCCATATAGCTACAGCGGATATAAAGGGTACACACCCCTGTTACAATGCCTGGTATTTGTGCAATTACACCAATAACTCATTTCAAAACAATTCCCACCTGTAATGTGACCTATAGCCTGTACAATTGAACTGAAAACATAACAATCTAGTCTGTGAAAACATATAGAAATAATAATCAGTACAATAAGCCAGTTGAATGACTGTACACACCCTTAAACTGATATGTTGTGTATGCACCTCTTGAGATGGTTACAGCATTCATTTGTCTTGGTTTGGACTCTAACATTATGGCACATCTTCACTTGGCAATAGTTGCTCACCTTCCTAGAAACACCTTTGATTGTATTTCAATGGAATTGTACAGGTTAGGGGTCACATTAAAGATGAGAAACATTATGAAATGATCTTCTGTGGTCTGATTGTCATACAGTACACAAACCTGGCATTCGAACAGGGGTGTGTACACTTGTGATATCCACTGTATATAGGTGTTGATGTAGCTGGTAGTGGTAGGCATGTACAGCGGGTCATAACACAGTTGGACACTTCTCTGATTAATACCTGATAATCATGCCTACTCTATTACCCATATCAGTGTCAGGGCAATGCAACAACCAGTAGCTGTACAAATTTATGTCTGTTGTATGCACTGACACTGATATTACACACATGTGCAACATGCACAACCTATGTACCTGACTGCTTGAAACCCATGTGATTAGTTTTGTGCCTTCCAGCTAAACATATGCATACATACATGTGCTCAGGGGATACCTGATATACATTTTGTTCTATGTTAGTATGGCACACTGTATTTACAGGCTTGCTGCTCAATCATACTTCTCAACCTGTTATAGCAGTATGTCTGGACGATAGCACACATAAATGGGTGAAAAAGGGACACCAATATTGATACTGTATTAATATAGCTGCACCATACATTAGTACATTGATTGCACAGTAGACTTTGACATCACTGTGATAACCTGGAAGATGTCCAACAGTCATAAGTAGGCTATTATGTTACAATGTCATTGCTCACTGACCTGCCAATGGTTTGGCTGACATAACACAGGTATATGTGTATGTGACTACAGATATCAGTCACAAATGTGCTTATTGTCCAGCAGAACAGTGTACAGTTGAATGTTATCAATTCAATATATCACATTCAGTTCAACACACATCTGCAACTGTACGTTACTATGCACATGCCCTATATAGGTCTCTTAGGTATACAAGACAAACGTGTCATACTCATATTCACAGGTAACATGGATATGGACAACATCCCATTAACTGGCCTAGCAGTGGCAAAGTCACAACTGTTTGACAGACACCCCAACAGTTGTCATAAATGAGCTGTCCTTTCAAAGGGTGAGTCAGGCTCCTGAGCTGTGATCCTACCTCGCAACCTCTCAGAGCATCACACCTGGACAAAGCCTAAAATGATGGGGGGATAAATAGGGGAAGACTTCAAATATTCCTGTTACAAACATAAAAATGTGTAGAATGATACATTTTGCATTACTATGAATATTCTTAAGGATGTAGAGTCTTAAACTCAAGTGTTTGTCATTACTTGATGACTTCAATCCTTAACTATTTGCCAGAAAAGTACATATTTCAGGAGGAACAGACAAACAACTATGATGGAAAAATCTGGACATTCTGTGAAGATCTGTACAGTTGAGAGGTATGTCTGTGATCACTCCCGCTGCAGAGAGGGCCAGATGCTATGACCAGCTGTTCAGCAGGATATTAGTACAGCAAGTCTTGTTGGGACATATATTCCTCCAAATCATTTTCCCATTATTACAGACCAAGTACTACATTCAATTACATGCTTACATGTTCTACTTACATTTTTTTTCTTTCTTCTCTTTTGCAGTTTATGTTTTATTTGTTTTCTCTGTCTCTCTTTCTCTCTCTGTGCACTACAGGGATAAAGCTGGTTTGAACAGCTGGCAACATGGCTTTTTTAGGTGATGCTAATAACCAGGTTTTGGTCTGTGCACCTATTGGGGTTCCCCTTGCTAATTGCATGCAGAGCAGCTGTGTAGTTCTTCCAAAAGCCAATGGCAACACACTCCTATAATAAAGTGCTCCATGTGGGCTTTGGCTCTTTCCCTTAATTGTGAGGAAGACATCCTGGAGTAGTGTGAGCTACTACCTCTTACAACAAGTCTAGTGGAGACAAGCCAACTAAATGGTGGAGAAGGTTCAAGACTTAGGGGCAGAATGTGAGTATTGCTGTTATATGTTTGGAATACTGCTAGTTTAACAG
>NC_056737.1:1225888464-1225910964 GCF_019279795.1 Protopterus annectens
TTTATTGCTCATATTTCTGGTCTGTTTTACAGATTATTATTTCTGTGGTAAATCATTGTAATGATATGATTGTTGTCAGAAAATGAGGAAATATATTTCGTTTACATACCTCACATCCACCAGAATATGTATGCTGAAACAAACTCTGTCACTCTGTCAAGAAGAGTACAGGGGGACATTGACCTCTTCTTTCCTAGATGCTAATGCATTAGTACTGAGATATGCCACATAGAAGGACGTTGTTACCACAGTAGCAATGTGCTGGTCAAGAGACATTGCTGTCACCCTGTGTACCCAGATCTCTTATAACACCTTCTTTGTTCAGGGGACTACCATCAATGTGGTAAATCATGGGAACAGAGTTTTCCACAAAGAGGTTGACAACACATTTTCTAACATTGAGCGTAAGGCCGTGGCTCTGACACCAGTCATTGGTCTCAGTGAGGCATTTCAGTAGGTTGCCAACATCACTTGGGTAGTTAATAATAGCTCCCAACTTGCAATTGTCTGCAAACTTTGTCAGCCAGAGCCCCTTCATGTTGGCATGGACATCAGAGAATTTGATACCAAACATGAGAGGACCAAGGTCAGAACCTTGTGGGACTCCACTTATGACTGCTCAGCATTCTGACTTGGAGTCAGCTATTTCCACACTGTGAGTCCTATCTGTGACCCAGTTTGCAAACCACCTACTGATATAGGGGTCGATACCTGGCTTAGTGAGTTTTTGCATGATTCCTGAGTGGGGAATGTTATCAAAGGCTTTGGCCAGATCAGGGTATGTTGTATGTGCCACCTTGCCTTCATCCACAGCTCAGGTGACTGACATAAAGAAGTTCACTAGGTTGATTGAACAGGTAAGACCTACCCTTCACAAAAGTAAACTGTGTGAGATCCTGAGTCTGCAGATTCCCATATCCCTGTTTATTAGGTGCATGATGATGCATTCCATAGCTTTGCATAAAAGACTTGTCAGGCAGTTGGGGCAGTATTTCCAAGTGTCTGTAGTCGCACCTCATTTGTGGAGAGGGGTGACTGTAGCAGTGCACAATACAGTAGGGACAAAGGCTGAGGTGAGGCTGTGCTTGTAAAGGGCACACAAGTGAGGTGCCAGGTCCCTCTGTAGTTCATGTAGAACACAGCCAGGGATATTGTCAGGCCCCATAGAAGCTGTATTCTTGGCTTTGGACAGTGGTGTTTTAACCTGTGCAGCAGTAATACTGGGTGACTGGCAGTGTACTGGTGTTGTGATTGGTCCTTTGGGGGGGTAAAGTTTGTGCTCAATATGTCAGCCAGTGTATTGGCAATATATGTTGGCTCAGTCTAGGAGGTACCATTGTCTAGTAGCTCAGAACAAATCTTGGTATTGCCATGGAGATTCTTTACATAACTGTATGAGGCCTTGTGGTTGTCTTTACTATGTGCCCCAATTCTGTTTTCACAGCTAAATTTGTAGTATTTGATGAGGGATCTCAACTTTTAATTGAGGCTGATAAGGGTTTTTTCCAGTCTTGGGACGTCACCTTATTCCATATCAGTTCCTTCCTTCTGCTGTACAGTTTCTGTATGGCTGGGGACCACCAGATCGGCTTCCTTTTTTTTTGGAGGTGAGGGTCCTGGTTCTATTGAGAAAGCCATTATCCATGCATTTGTGCACGTGTTCATTGTGCATTGTTGTTTGATTCAGCAGTCATGCAACTAGTTTCCATTTTCATGGCTGCCATGAGGTTAGCCACCTCTGTTTTATGAGGCCATAGTTAGCTTTGGACAGGCTTTTCATGGTGGTTACCTGTGGAGGGGGGAGGGCTATGGATTTCCAAAGGTGATTGATTTGTGTAAAGATATAAGAAGGGAGGAGTAGGCTATTGCTGTAGAGCAACAGACGCCCATGTTAGCAAGGACCAGGTCAATGTGATGGGCCTGTGCATCGGTCCATGAGTAGTTTTCCCAGGTAATGGTGGGGTAGTTGAAGTCAGTCAGTATGACCGTTTTAGGTTGGACACTAATATTCTCCAGGGTGTTTAGGGACATGGAGTGTAAGTCATGGGACATGTTTGGGGACCTATAGCAGGCTACAAACTGAACCACTTTCTTACCCAATGCTAGCTATACCTGCAGGATCTAGAATGCATAATGTTGTTTGACCACTCTGGAGGTGTGTGTATCCTTAATGAATATGGAAATATCACCACCGTTCATGCTTCAGTCCAAGGTCTGCAGCCAAAAGTTGTGGAATGAGTTATAGGCTGGTAGTGCAGGGATGCTTCCTGCTGCCTTTAACCAGGTCTCTGTTACAGCACAGGTGTGATCTTTCCCCATTTTAAAGAATACTTCCAGTGAGTACATTTTCGGATTTAGACTTCTAGTGTGCAGCAGCATGACCCTCAGATTGCATGTGTTTGTAGCTGTCATATACATATATATATATATATATATTTATATATATATTTATATATATAGATATATATATATATATATATGTGTGTGTGTGTGTGTGTGTGCGTGTGTGTGTATGCATATATGTAGATATAAACGTGGATGTATATCTCTCTATATATGTATGTATTATGTAGACATTTGTCCACATATATGCATCTCCATACAGAAAAAATAGGTTGGGAGTGTGGCCTAATGGTTAAGGTGTTTGCCTCACAAACACAAGGTGCAGGGCTTGACTCTCACAATGGATAATTGGCAAGGCATTAACAAAATGGCTCGCAAGGTGAGTTAGCCTAGTACTAATCTATGAACCTATCTCTCTATATATATATTGATAAAATTTGTTTTACGTACATACTGAGATATTTATATATATGTATGTATAAATTTACTTTTTATATATATATATATATATATATATATATATATATATATATATATATATATTTATATCTATATAAATTCTAAGCTTGTTTCCTGCTTTTCCTGTAACTAGTCATGTCCAGATACAGACTTGCTGTATCCAGGACTGTTGGTAAGCTTCTGAACCCTCCAAGCCTTTCTGTGTTGGAAGGAAGCCTTCTAGCTTATTAGTGGGAGTGGAAAGCACTAGGTAGCCTATCTACCACAAGAAGAGTGGGTTTTGGCTCTGAAATTGTAGTTCCTTGGCCATTTGGACAGGTTTTCCATCTCTTTTTACTTTCTGGTTAAAAGCCCGTTTTGTGTTTGGTCGCTGCCTTTCCTATAACTAGTGTAGTCCAGGTACAGATTTGCTCTATCCAGGACTGTTGGGAAGCTTTGAGCCTTCCCCCCAAGTCCTTCTGTGTTGGAGAGAAGACTTCTAGCTTATCAGTGGGAGTGGTAAGCACTAGGTAACCTATCTACCACAGGAGGAGTGGTTTCTTGCCCAGAAATTATAGTTTATTGGCCATTTGGGAAGCTTTTTCATCTCTTTCAACCTTCTGATTTAAAAGTCTGTGCTTGCACTTGTTTCCTGCCTTTCCTGTTACTAGTCTAGTCCAGGTACAGATTTGCTGTATCCAGGACTCTTTGTAAGCTTCTCAGCTCCCCAGGCCTTTCCGTGTTGCAGGGGAGCCTTCTAGCTTATCAGTGGGAGTGGTAAGCATCAGGTAGCCTATTGACCACAAGAGGAGTGGTCCCTGGCCCAGAAATTGTAGCTATTGGCTGTTTGAGCAGTTTTTTTTCTATCTCTTTCAACTTTCTGGCTTGAAAGCCGCACTTGTGCCTGTTTCCCGCCTTTCCTATAACTAGCCTAGTCCGGTTACAGAGTTGCTGTATCCAGGATTGTTAGTAAGCTTCTGAGCCCCCCAAGCCTTTCTGTGTTGGAGGGAAGCCTTCTAGCTTATCAGTGGGAGTGGTAAGCACTAGGTAGCCTGTCTTCCATTGGAAGAGTGAGTTTTGGCCCAGAAATTGTAGTTTATTTGGCCGTTTGGTCAGTTTTCCATCTCTTTCAACTTGCTGGTTGAAAAGCCTATGTCTGTACTTGTTCTCCGCCTTTCCTGTAACTAGTCTAGTCCAGGTACAGATTTGATGTATCCAGGACTCTTTGAAAGCTTCTGAGCCCCCCAAGCCTTTCTGTGTTGGAGGGAAGCCTTCTAGCTTATCAGTGGGAGTGGTAAGCATTAGGTAGCCTATGTACCACAAGAGGAGTGGTTCCTGGCCGTGAAATTGTAGCTATTGGCCATTTGGGCAGTTTTTTTTACATCTCTTTCAACGTTCTGGTTTAAAAGCCACACTTGCACTTGTTTCCCACCTTTCCTGTAACTAGCCTAGTCCAGATACAGAGTTGCTGTATCCAGGACTGTTGGTAAGCTTCTGAAACCCACAAGCCTTTCTGTGTTGGAAGAAAGCCTTCTAGCTTATTAGTGAGAGTGGTAGGCACTAGGTAGCCTGTCTACCATGAAAGGAGAGGTTCTTGGCCCAGAAAGTGTAGTTTATTGACCATTTGGACAGTTTGTCCATCTTTTTCAACTTTCTGGTTTAAAAGACCACATCTGCGCTTGTTTCTCATCTTTTCTGTAACTAACCTACTGGGTAACACTAGAAAGCCTTAAACTGATACAAGCCTTCTTGCTTAGAAGAGAGACTTTGGATTGATTAAGTATCAGTTTTCTGTACTTTCTTGCTGTATTTAATTGTTTTCCACCTAAACACTGATTTTCCAGCATTTATTGTGATTTAAAATCTTGTTTTTTTCACATATTATACTTATTTGACTGCCTGCACTTTTAAAAAGTTGTTTTTTGTTTAAATAATTTGTTTAACTGTTGTAGGCTACACACTAAAGTGCGATAGCCTTTTCTGGTCGTTTGTAGTCATTTAAAGCTGTTTTAAGTGTATTTGTACTGTTTTTGCCTTTATCTTTTCAAAAACACACACACAAAAAAAAAACATTCCTTGTTTCCCACCTTTCTAAGCTAGTATAGTCCAGTTTTCAGGCTAGTGCTGAATTCAGGGCTGTGATACTAGTTTCTGAGTTACCCATACCTTACTTGGATAGAAGGAAGTTTCTCTGTTCACCTGTGAGTGAGGGGTGCTTTGAGCAACCTATCTGTCCCTGGAGGAATGGTTCCAGCCCAGAAGTTAGAAGTTTATTGGCCATTTTGGGCTAATTTCTATCTCTTTCATTTCCCTACTATAAAAATCGTGTTTGCACGGTTTTGTGCACCGGGAAGTGCCGGTTAGCTATGGTTAAATTATTCCCGGCTCCAATAAGTCTCCTCTTCAGTTTTTCCCTTGAAACTAGTCTAACTCTCAACCTAAGCACTCAAAAAGCATCTTACAGCCCAGCACTTGCACAGACCTAATAGCAAGCATTAATATACCCTGACACTGATTGCCCAGCAGGGCAAGGCTCTTTATTCACCCCTCACCAACCAAGCGACTAACCAGCTCACCCTACTATTCAGGCATGACCAAAGGGCAACTTCAGGTGCGCTCTCCAGTCCAGCTGGTGAATCTGGGTATCCTGAGGCAATGTTACAACTGCCTCATGTTCATAGACAGTCCTCTCCTCCTACCACAAAACACTAACATATGCGAGAGATGCAATTATACAGCCAAACTGGAAGCTAAGCTGCCTCCACCCAAGACTGGAACAGACAGTCAAGAGGAGAAGGTTAACATGTGCACCACACCTCCAGCCACACACAGACCTACTAAAACAGTACTGGCAAGAAATACACATAAGTACACAAAATCATACTTGGAGGCTCTAAATAAAAACCTGCAAAAGCATCAGAGACCTCCAAAGCAGACACCCAAACAACCTGCACTTCCCGTCACAAAGCAGACAACACATAAAACACAAAATCAGTGTGCCACACAATCACAGCCTTTAAGGTGAAATAACATACCTAACACACTAGTAATAGGTGACTCTATAGTCAGGCACACTGACGTCCCACTTACTAGGTTGGACAAGCAGAAGATTACTGTTAGCTGCCTGTCAGGAGCCAGAATCTGCCGCATAACACAAGCACTCAGGTCACTCCAGAACAAGTACAAATATGACTCTGTCATTGTTCATGTTGGTGTGAATGACCTGAGACGTACCTCCCTGGACTACATGAAAACAGACATGGAAGAGCTCTCTGATCATGCAGCCCAGGCTGGCATGACCCTGACCCTGAGTAGTATCCTGCCCTCACCAAGAATGATACCTCAGTATAAAGAAAAAAATGATCAATTTCAACAATTGGCTAAGCTTCTGGTGTCATTCAAAGGGGATCCAGTGTCTGTCAGCCTGGGACGACATACTCGACAAGCCACATTGCTTCGCAAGAGATGGCTCGCACCTGTCACCCCTAGGCTTTCGAATACTGGCCAAGGCTCTTGCTGCCCCCATAGTGCTTTTTTAGGCAAGACTCATAAGTCAAACCCACCTCTGTAAACAGCACAATTAGCAAAAAACTGAGGGTTATGCTACTAAATGCCAGGAGTTTAAATCTCAAAATGCATGTGCTCGAAAAGCTCCTCAGTATGAAGAATGTCGACATCTGTGCAGTAACTAAAACCTGGTTCAAGGCTCAACAGAACACCCCAGCACTACTGGGCTACAACTCATACCACACATTTCAGCCACAGAACACGGACCAAAACACAAAAGGAGGGGGTGTACCATATTCATCAAGGATACCTACACCTCCAGGTTAGTGGCGCAGCGTGATACCTCTGAGATCATCCATGTGCAACTAACATCGGGCAAATCTGTAATGCAAATTGTGGCCTGCTACAGATCACCCTCTATGACCCAGGACCACCACTCCACCTTTCTGCAGACACTGGAAAACATGAAGGTCCTACCGCACACCCTGATATTGGGCAATTTCAATTACCCTCCCATTCACTGGGAAAACTACTCGAGTATAAATTCCCAGGCTCAGCGCTTCCTGGAATTCATCAACTCAAATGCCCTGGATCAGCTGGTAAACTCCCCTACCAGAGGTGAAAACATATTGAACCTGGTCATCACCAACATGGGCGACAGGTGTTCCACACCGGACGTCAACCCGTCACTGGTTAGTTCAGACCATAAACTAATCACTCTGGATGTCCACACCCCATCACCACCCCCAACTAAGGAAACCACAGTAAAAAACTTCTCTAAAGTAAACTTCACCTTACTTAACACAGAGGTGGTAAGTTTCACAGCCCCCACGCTAAAAGATAACGCTGCCCAAGATGCAGAAACCTTTACAAATGCACTCTATGTGCACCTACAAGGATGCATGGATCATGCCATCCCTAGCAAAGCCAAGACTCACTCCTCTAAGAGAAGGAAACCAGTTTGGTGGACCCCTGCAATAAACAGGCTATACAACAGAAGGAGGAAACTAGTTCAGAAAAAAAGTAAATCCCAAGAAGGAAAGACATCCCTGATCAGTATCAGTAAGAAACTAAGGTCCCTCATGAAATCATCGAAAGCTAAATTTGAAAGAAAAATAGCCAAGGATTCAAAAGATAACCTCAAAGCCTTCTTTAGCTATGTTAAGTATCTAAGTGGAAACACGCAGATATGCACTGGACTAGTGCAAAATAGCACAAAATATACTGAACCTACTACTGATATTGCCAACATCCTGGCAGATAGATTCAGTGCAAACTTTACCCCCCTCTCACCTCCAAAAGAGCCCACAACAATACCGGAAAAGTGTAGTGCCCCAGAAATCACAGACGCACAGGGAAAACAGCTATTTCCAAAGCCAAAAACACAGCGTCAATGGGACCAGATGGTGTCCCAGGCTGCGTCTTGCACGAACTACAGAATGAACTAACCCCCCACCTAAACATGCTGTTCAACCTCAGCCTCTGCACAGTCTACATGCCCATAGAATGGCACACAGCAATGGTTATTCCTCTCCACAAAGGAGGGGCCTAACTGACCCTGGTAACTATCGCCCCATAAGACTGACTAGCCTGGTCTGCAAGACTATGGAGTGCATCATCATGGAACTCATTAACAAAGACATTGGGAATCTCCAAACACTTGACCCAACCCAGTTTGGCTTTGTTAAGGGCAGATCGTGCCTACTAAACCTGGTTGACTTCTTCGAGACAGTCACCAAGGCTATAGATGAGGAGAATGCAGTTCACACAGCCTACCTTGACCTTGTCAAGGCTTTTGACACCATTCCCCACTCGGGAATTATAGAAAAACTCACCAGCCTGAACATAAACCCCTACTTCATGAGATGGGTTACCAACGGGCTTACAGACAAAACTCACATGGTAAGAATAGCGGGCTCCAGGTCCGACTCTAAACCAGTCACAAGTGGTGTCCTGCAAGGCTCGGTCCTGGGACTCCTACTGTTCAGCATATACTTCTCAGAAGTACAGGCAAACACAGGAGGACTATGGCTAACCAAGCTCGCTGATGACTGCAAGCTGGGAGCTGACAAGGACATCCTCCAAAAGGGCTTTAATGAGATGGACACCTGGTGTCAAAGTCATGGCCTCAAGCTAAATGCCTAAAAATGCATAGTCATCCCATTTGGGAAAAACAAAACACCCACAAATTACCACATAGGGGGCAGCCCCCTTAATTGAAAAGAGGTAATAAGAGATCTAGGGACCCAGGTAGATAGTAATCTCTCCTTTGACAATCATATTGCCAAAGTAGTTAGGAAATCCTTCTATGTGGCCCATCTAATTACTAAAGGGTTTGCATCATGGAGAGAAGCCTTCTCGTTTATCAGCGGGAGTGGTAAGCATTAGGTAGCCTATGTACCACAAGAGGAGTGGTTCCTGGCTGAGAAATTGTAGCTATTGGCTGTTTGGGCAGTTTTTGTCCCTCTCTTTCAACGTTCTGTTTTAAAAGCCACACTTGCACTTGTTTCCCACCTTTCCTGTAACTAGCCTAGTCCAGATACAGAGTTGCTGTATCCAGGACTGTTGATAAGCTTCTGAACCCCACAAGCCTTTCTGTGTTGGAAGAAAGCCTTCTAGCTTATCAGTGAGAGTTGTAAGCACTAGGTAGCCTGTTTACCATGAGAGGAGAGGTTCTTGGCCCAGAAATTGTAGTTTATTGATTATTTGGACAGTTTGTCTGTCTTTTTCAACTTTCTGGTTTAAAAGACCACATCTGCACTTGTTTCCCATCTTTCCTATAACTAACCTACTGGGTAGCACTAGAAAGCCTTAAACTGATACAAGCCTTCTAGCTTAGAAGAGAGACTTTGGATTGATTAAGTATCAGTTTTCTGTACTTTCTTGCTGTATTTAGCTGGTTTCCACCTAAACACAGATTTTCCAGCATTTATTGTGATTTAAAAGCTTGTTTTTTCACATATTATACTTATTTGACTGCCTGCACTTTTAAAAAGTTGTTTTTTGTTTAAATAATTTGTTTAACTGTTGTAGGCTACACACTAAAGTGCGATAGCCTTTTCTGGTCGTTTGTAGTCATTTAAAGCTGTTTTAAGTGCATTTTTTACTGTTTTTTCCTTATCTTTTCAAAAAAACAAAAAAAAAACATTCCTTGTTTCCCACCTTTCTAAGCTAGTATAGTCCAGTTTTCAGGCTAGTTCTGAATTCAGGGCTGTGATACTAGTTTCTGAGTTGCCCATACCTTACTTGGATAGAATAAAGTTTCTCTGTTCACCTGTGAGTGAGGGGTGCTTTGAGCAACCTATCTGTCCCTGGAGGAATGGTTCCAGCCCAGAAGTTAGTAGTTTATTGGCCATTTTAGGCTCATTTCTATCTCTTTCATTTCCCTACTATAAAAACCGTGTTTGCACGGTTTTGCACACCGGGAAGTGCCAGTTAGCTATGGTTAAATTATTCCTGGCTCCAATAAGTTTTCTCTTCAGTTTTTCCCTTGAAACCAGTCTAACTCTCAACCTAAGCACTCAAAAAGCATCTTACAGCCCAGCACTTGTTCAGACCTAATAGCAAGCACTAATATACCCTGACACTGATTGCCCAGCAGGGCAAGGCTCTTTATTCACCCTCACCAACCAAGCGACTAAGCAGCTCACCCTACTATTCAGGCAGGACCAAAGGGCAACTTCAGGTGCACTCTCCAGTCCAGCTGGTGAATCTGGGTATCCTGAGGCAATGTTACAACTGCCTCATGTTCATAGACAACCCTCTCCTCCTACCACAAAACATAAACATATGCGAGAGATGCAATTATACAGCCAAACTGGAAGCTAAGCTGCCTCCACCCAAGACTGGAACAGACAGTCAAGAGAAGGTTAACAATTGCACCACACCTCCAGCTGCACACAGACCTACTAAAACAGTACTGGCAAAAAATACACATAAGTACACAAAATCATACTCAGAGGCTCTAAATAAAAACCTGCAAAAGCATCAGAGACCTCCAAAGCAGACACCCAAACAACCTCCACTTCCCGTCACAAAGCAGACAACACATAAAACACAAAATCAGTGTGCCACACAATCACAGCCTTTAAGGCAAAATAACATACCTAACACACTAGTAATAGGTGACTCTATAGTCAGGCACACTGACGTCCCACTTACTAGGCTGGACAAGCAGAAGGTTACTGTTAGCTGCCTGTCAGGACCCAGAATCTGCCACATAACACAAGCACTCAGGTCACTCCAGAACAAGTACAAATATGACTCTGTCATTGTTCATGTTGGTGTGAATGACCTGAGACGTACCTCCCTGGACTACATGAAAAGAGACATAGAAGAGCTCTCTGATCATGCAGCCCAGGCTGGCATGACCCTGACCCTGAGTAGTATCCTGCCCTCACCAAGAATGATACCTCAGTATAAAGAAAAAATGATCAATTTCAACAATTGGCTAAGCTTCTGGCTTCATTCAAAGGGGATCCAGTGTCTGTCAGCCTGGGACGACATGCTCGCCAAGCCACATTGCTTCACAAGAGATGGTTCGCACCTGTCACCCCTAGGCTTTCGGATACTGGCCAAGGCTCTTCCTGCCCCCATAGTGCTTTTTTAGGCAAGACTCATAAGTCAAACCCACCTCCGTAAACAGCACAATTAGCAAAAAACTGAGGGTTATGCTACTAAATGCCAGTAGTTTAAATCTCAAAATGCACGTGCTCGAAACACTCCTTAGTATGGAGAATGTCGACATCTGTGCAGTAACTAAAACCTGGTTCAAGGCTCCAGAGAGCACCCCAGCACTACCGGGCTACAACTCATACCACACATTTCGGCCACAGAACACGGACCGAAACACAAAAGGAGGGTGTGTATCCATATTCATCAAGGATACCTACACCTCCAGGTTAGTGGGGCAGCATGATACCTCTGAGATCATCCATGTGCAAATAACATTGGGCAAATCTGCAATGCAAATTGTGGCCTGCTACAGATCACCCACCATGACCCAGGACCACCACTCCACCTTTCTGGAGACACTGGAAAACATGAAGGTCCTACTGAACACCCTGATATTGGGCGATTTCAATTACACTACCATTCACTGGGAAAACTACTCGAGTATAAATTCCCAGGCCAGCGCTTCCTGGAATTCATCAACTCAAACGCCCTGGATCAGCTGGTAAACTCCCCTACCAGAGGTGAAAACATTTTGGACCTGGTCATCACCAACATGGGCGACAGGTGTTCCACACCGGACGTCAACCCATCACTGGTTAGTTCAGACCATAAACTAATCACTCTGGATGTCCACACCCCATCACCACCCCCAACTAAGGAAACCACAGTAAAAAAACTTCTCTAAAGTAAACTTCACCTTACTTAACACAGAGGTGGTAAGTTTCACAGCCCCCACGCTAAAGGATAACACTGCCCAAGATGCAGAAACCTTTACAAATGCACTCTATGTGCACCTACAAGGATGCATGGATCGTACCATCCCTAGCAAAACCAAGACTCACTCCTCTAAGAGAAGGAAACCAGTTTGGTGGACCCCTGCAATAAACAGGCTATACAATAGAAGGAGGAAACTAGTTCAGAAAAAAAGTAAATCCCAAGAAGGAAAGACATCCCTGATCAGTATCAGTAAGAAACTAAGGCCCCTCATGACATCATCCATAGCTAACTTTGAAAGAAAAATAGCCAAGGATTCAAAAGATAACCACAAAGCCTTCTTTAGCTATGTTAAGTATCTAAATGGCAACACGCAGATATGCACTGAACTAGTGCAAAATAGCACAAAATATACTGAACCTACTACTGATATTGCCAACATCCTGGCAGATAGATTCAGTGCCAACTTCACCCCTCTCTCACCTCCAAAAGGGCCCACAACAATACCGGAAAAGTGTAGTGCCCCAGAAATCACAGACGCACAGGGGAAAACAGCCCTTTCAAAAGCCAAAATCACAGCGTCAATGGGACCAGATGGTGTCCCAGTCTGTGTCTTGCACGAACTACAGAATGAACTAATCCCCCACCTAAACATGCTGTTCAACCTCAGCCTCTGCACAGTCTACATGCCCACAGAATGGCGCACAGCAACGGTTATTCCTCTCCACAAAGGAGGGGCCTAACTGACCCTGGTAACTATTGCCCCATAAGACTGACTAGCCTGGTCTGCAAGGCTATGGAGCGCATCATCATGGAACGTATTAACAAAGACATTGGGAATCTTCAAACACTTGACCCAACCCAGTTTGGCTTTGTTAAGGGCAGATCATGCCTACTAAACCTGGTTGACTTCTTTGAGACAGTCACCAAAGCCATAGATGAGGGAAAGGTAGTTCACACAGACTACCTTGACCTCACCAAGGCTTTCGACACCATTCCCCACTCGGGTATTACAGAAAAACTCACTAGCCTGAGCATAAACCCCTACGTCACGAGATGGGTTGCCAACTGGCTTACAGACAGAACTCACATGGTAAGAATAGCGGGCTCCAGGTCCGACTCTAAACCAGTCACAAGTGGTGTCCCGCATGGCTCAGTCCTGGGACCCCCTACTGTTCAGCATATACTTCTCAGAAGTACAGGCAAACAGAGAAGGACTATGGCTAACCAAGCTCACCAATGACTGCAAGCTGGGCGCTGACAAGGACATCCTCCAAAAGGGCCTTAATGAGATGGACACCTGGTGTCAAAGTCATGGCCTCAAGCTAAATGCCAAAAAATAATGCATAGTCATCCCATTCGGGAAAAACAAAACACCCATGAATTACCACATAGGTTGCAGTCCCCTTAATACAGAAGAGGTAATAAGAGATCTGGGGACCCAGGTAGATAGTAATCTCTCCTTTGACAATCATATTGCCAAAGTAGTTAGAAAATCCTTCTATGTGGCCCATCTAATTACTAAAAGGTTCACATCAAGAAATAAAGATGTTATAGTGCCCCTCTACTTGTCACTCATTAGACCCATCATAGAGTACAATGCCCCATTTGGGATGTACCTCACAAGACAATTCCAACAGCTGGAAAGACTACAAAAGTACCTCACCAAGAGGATTACTGGCCACAAACATATGTCCTATGCAGCCCAACTGAAAAAACTCCGGCTGTACTCAGTGGCATATTGCTTACTCAGAGGTGATCTCTGCCTGACTTACAAAGCCATGTCCAACTCAGAATTGATGGATATGCTCCACCTAAAGAAATCCAAGTCACTGCGAGCCACGTGCTCTAGTGAGCTAAACCTCGCCACAAGAATAAATAGAACATGCTGTAGGGATAGATTCCTGTCACAGAGACTCCCCATGCTTTGGAACAAAACTCCAAATTACATCAGGCAGAGCCCCTCACTAACACTCTTCAAGAGAAACCTTGACGAGTGGATGGGTAACAGAAAATACACCCCTGGGATCACTTCATTGGCTCTGCTTGACAGAGGATCAGTTAATTAATCAATGGAGTGTCAAAAGCCGACACACTCTGGCTAGGCTTAGAAATGCCCTCGGGCAGATAGCCTAGTACCTACCTATGAACCTATATATATATATATATATATATATATATACATATATCATATATGTGTATATTCTATATGTATATCTCTACATATATTACGTATTAATGTTTATATATATATATATATATATATATATATATATATATATATATATATATATGTATGCATCTCCATACACATATACATTTACATCTATGTACAACACATGACTAACGTTAACAAACCTTTTCCCTAGTGTTGAATGACCCTGCTGCATGATATGTTTGAAAAAAACATCAGACATATCAACATTTCAGATGGCTTAGTTGTAAATTGCTATGGTGTGTAGGGTCTTGGGTTCCCTATTAGAAGACCGAAGATGCATTCTTTCAAATGTGTCTTGGTCAAACTCAAAAGCCTGAAATGGCAAAATATCGAAGCGGATTTTAAGCGAATTCACTTGGCCGCTTCATTACTTTGCCGTTTTTGGCACTGTAGTGTGGTCTCTGAGTTGGTATATTTAAGTAGGATGGATGTGGGGGGTGCAGCCCCTCACATCGGGGATGTGGGGGCGAAGCCCCCCACTTAATGTAATGTTTAAAGTCTTTTTTTTTGTTGGAACAGCAGTTTTTTTCCCTAGGAAAAAAAATTGCTGTTCTGACAGTTCGAAATTGTAAGCTTTCACTTACATAGGGTCGATTAATCACCGTTCGCTTTTTTAAGCATTCGGTGATCTAATATAGACCCGGGCCCTGTGTTCAAGCCTTGCATAGGCTGATTATTTTGTTGCTGGGCAGAACAAGGGCTGTTGGATACAGTGATTAAGGCACTTTTAAGCAGTTGTAAGTGGGTTTGTGTGGGTTTATGCAGCGGTAAGCAATGCTAACTTCCGGTTAACTAGTCTGACAGACAGTCTTAAAAGTGCTTAATTTGTGTAGGCATCACTTAGCACCATGCAAACAGGCTTAGTCCAGCTTACTACTGCTTACCCCCGCTTACCCCACGCTAATTTCTTTAAAAGAAAAGAAAAAAGGGTTGATAGAAAAGTGGTGAAAAAGGGGGCATGTAGAGGGAAAAACAATATGAAAGATAGCTAGAGATGTGCAGGATGGGTGTAGGGAATGCCCATAGCTCTCCATTTCTTCTAAAGCAACAGCTGTGCATATCTACTGAATTTGGAGGTAAATTTGGACACTCAAACCCCTGGGAGAAGGGTGAGGACAGCAATAATGTGTTGTGAAGCCAATTAGACCAGATTACATGAGTCCAGTGGACACATGTGCGAAATGGACAGCTATGTATGGGGCGACAGTTTTTTGGTGCAACAGATTGCCCTTTTTTTTTTAAGGTGAAAGTGGGATGTTGGGGAAGGATAGTGTGTACATTTGGGGAGGTAGGTTGGGTAAGAAGACAGACAAGACAAACAAGACAGCATACAGGAGTGGTATATGACACATGTGGGAGATAAACACCTTGGACTGGGAGGGGTGTTTGGTAATCGGATGCCCACAAGCCCCCAAATGAATACAGTGGGACTGAGATCCCCATCCTTGGGCAGTCACCACTCCACCTTCATGGCCCCAAAGGTGGCTGTGCTGGGCGCTGAGCAGGAGGGGCAGGTTGACCCTCTAATTGTGCCATGTGGCCCCCAAGCTGGCATAGCAGATCTCCCAATTCCTTGCAGAACTCGCTACACACCAGACCCCGGACCTGGCTTCAGGTGACAGGATCCTGTCCATGCCCATGCCCAGGGTGGGATGAGCTCCATTTCCTGAGGCTGTTCCACCCAAAAGGTGGTGCAGGACTAGTGGATGAGGACATCCTGGGGTGCCTCCCAGACGTGCCGGGGCCTAGTGCCATGGCCAGATGAGGCAGGAGAGGAGGATCCACTGTGATCGGCCTTCCCAGACAAGCTATGGTGTTGCAGTTTTAGAACATATGTTTGTTAGTAATGGTAAACACATTCCAGGATTAGTTATAACAGCATGCATGAGTATTCCTATTAACCCAAAACAACAGATTTGGAACATTTGCATAACAAACAAAACACTTGCATATATGGAACCACAGTGGGCATTACACCGGCATGCATTTTACATTGATAGCAACAGGCCACCATTGATAGTATTTAAACAGGTAACATTAATTGGAATATATTTCAACATTTGTAGAACAACAGGGTACATGTCCCAACAGTAGGTTTGGTGGAAAACATACCCATTCATTTATTTGTGTAGATTATTGGTGAAGATAAGGTGGGGGAGAGAGAGGGATGTCAATTAGCAAATGTACATTCTTGCAGTGGTCACAGCTTTAATGATCATTGCTCTAATCATTACTCTACAGGTACTATTACAACAACCTATGGCCTTGGGTTGGGCAGTGTTATGTTTGCACACAGTGTATAATTGCAGCATTTTTATAGCTACTTTATACCTTCTCTTACCTGGTAGACCTGTGGAGGGAGTGTTTGTTAATACTACCTGACTGTTTCTACCCATATTCACATAGTCAGGGTTACATATGTACACTCATACTGTGTGTGTGTATGTGTGTGTGTGTGTGTGTGTATGTGTGTGTGTGTGTGTGTGTGTGTGTGTGTGTGTGTGTGTGTGTGTGTGTATGTGTGTGTGTGTGTGCTACTGACATACTCTGCCTTGATTTCTATCGGGTCACCCTGGTTGTTGGTAGCAGGGACTGGTAGCTGTGAAAGCATGACACCTTTGAACATTTCTTGGTGGGTGACCACTTGGTGTATGTACTTATCCTGCTGTCATTTGCAACCTTGGGATTGGACCATGGGTATTGGACACAATATAACTACAGCCTTCTTATAGCTACTTTATACTTTCTCTTCCTGGAATACCTGTGGAGGGAATTTACATTGACTCGACCTGACTGTTTCTACACATGTTCACAAAATCCTAGTTGAAATTATGCATGCAGCTGACTACCACTCCCGGGATTCGAACCGTGGCTTTTTCTGCTAAAAATTCAACAAGCTTGTGTTTCATCAGAACAAGCCATTGAGAAACTGCTGTTTTTTTAATGTTTTCTGTCTAATTCTCTCTTGGTTGTACAGTCTGACCTTGTGATTACAACATTCTTATATATACACTCCTATACATACATTTTGACATAGCACAGTGTGGAAAACAATGGTTAAGACAACATTGCTATTCTGATATCAGATCTTGGTGCATGAAACAATTCAAGCCATACATAGGTTCATAGGTTCATACTAGGCTATCTGCCCTAGGGCATTTATAAGCCTAGCCAGAGTGTGTTTGGCTTTCGCCACCCATTTTAAATGAATTTTGCAATGCCCTTTTTCGAGGTTAGTATACTGTGCCTCTGTCTAACAGTGACACAGAAGTGATACCCGGGGTAAACCTACGATCTCCCATCCACTCATCAAGATTCCTCTTGAAGAGAGTCAATGAAGGACTCTACCTAACCTGGACTGGGATTTTATTCCAGAGTGAAGGGAGCCTCTGGATTATGAATCTGTCCCTCCAGCATGTCCTATTTATTTCAGTGCTGAGGTTCAAGTCTCTCAAGCACGTAGCTTGATGGGATTTGGATTTTCTGAGGTGCAGCATGTCCATTAATTCTGGGTTGGACATGGCTTTATACGTCAGGCACAGATCGCCTCTGAGCAGGCGATATGCCACTGAGTAGAGCTGGAGTTTCTTTAACCGGGCAGCATATGGCATCTGTTTGAGCCCTTTGATCCTCTTGGTGAGGTACTTTTGGGGTCTTTCCAGTTGCTGCAGGTGTCTGGTAAGGTACATCCTAAAAGGGGCATTGTACTCAATTATGGGCCTGATGAGGGATGAGTAAAGAGGCACGATGACCTCCCCTGATCTAGATGTGAATTCCTTCATGATTAGGTGGGCTATATAAAATGTTTTTCTAACCACTTTGGCCACGTGGTTTTCAAATGCGAGATTGCTGTCAACTTGGGTCCCCAGGTCCCTAATTACTTCTTCCGTACTTAATGGATTACCACCTATGTAGTAATTTGTGGGCACTTTGTTTTTGCCAGAGGGGATGACTATACACTTTTTGGCATTTAGCTTGAGGCCATGGCTCTGGCACCAGTTGTCTGTTTCTATGAAGCCCTTTTGTAGGATGTTTGTGTCGGCTGGAGAGTCGATTATGGCGCCTAGTTTGCAATACCAGGCTAAATACAACCAGTCTGGGGTTTTCACTTTTATTGACAAATACTTGCACTTTTATTGATATATAACCTGTATGTCACTATTACTCTCCTACTGGCTTCTTTAGTCATTAAAAACCATACCCATTTTTAAATACTGCAAGGTGACATTCTGCTACTTATTTATTTGCTCTACATAATACCAGCAGGATTGTTACTCACCAGCCTCGCGACACATCCTTAGCAGCCTGCTGGTATGGGCTTCCAAGTTCACAGCCCTCTCATCTGCAGCTGTACAGGAGATAATAAAAAACATTTATGCATATCTATCCATCACATGCACAGCCTGGACTTTGGAGAACACTTATTTTGACTAATACTTACACATGGCTGGAGCATTCCCTGCCCAGGCATCTTGGACCTACTGGTCCAAAAGGTCCCTCTTCCTCTTCTTCAAGTCTGCAAAGTGGTGCCGGACCTGCTCACCAGTCCAAGGGATGCCAGTGGCAGTGGTGAGATCTTGGGCAAGATGGTTCCAGGCCTCTGATTTGTATTGGGAGTCCTGGTACTGGTCCTACAGCAATTGCCCTTCATAGTCTTTAATGAGGAATCCGACCATGATCCTGGACTTCTGAATGCCCCAGTGCTGCCCCCGAAAGCGCACACCTTAACCTACACCAGCCATAGTGCCTACAGTGGGGAGCTACCACTGGTTATGAGCTGTATTCCCACCTGTGAGGTTTAAATAGGGCTAATTACCCACCCTTTACTGTGATTGGACAGTTTGGAAACTGCTGAGCTAAGCTAAGCATCGGGCAAACTTGCTTAGCTAAGATAACTATTGCTTTAAGGGGTAGATGCTTAGCCCTGCTTACCAGTGTGCATATCTGCTTAGCTACTCTAATTCGTGCTTAAACTTTAAATTTCACTGACACCTCACATTTGGAGCTGCTACACTACCCTGGTTAACATTTACATAAAATGCATTTTAGTTGTGTTTCACTTATGAAAATGCATGAACTCCTGTAGGGCTCAAACCATGATTGACTGCATGCTAGGCAAACGGTCTAACCACTATGCTAGTCCACTTTCACTATTTTGACTGTATATTTCTATTTAGCTTCTTTTGATGTTTGAACTCTGCTATGCATAGCTGTGAGACGGGCACACCAGTTTAGCTATGGTTAAACTTTATTGGTTTAATAAAAAAAATATTTTCAGGATTAAATGATATTTAACTTTTTTGAAATTTAGGAGTATGCCTGCCATAATGGGGGAACAAAGGCACAACACTAAGGACAATTTTAGCACTTTAAAAGTGCATGGGATAATGGGTTGTGTGTTAGCATGTATTGGGAGGTGTATTGGAACTCAGGAATGTCAGTGTTGTGTTTCTACTAGTATTTTATTTCTTCATTTAACATTTGTTGACAGGGTAAGTCCAACTAGGATGGGAAGCCTATTTTCAGCAGAGGCCTGGGGTGACACGCTCCAGATTCATATCTGTTACATGCATTCTATGGATATACTGCACAATTGTGTAGTATATCCGCAGACAACTATGTTTTTGCTTTTAAAGTAATAGCACTTTCTGAGTGAAGGCGGTGTGTTACATGTGCGGGCACTGCTGTAACATGCCCCCTGCACTCGTTCACAGATCATGCCCGTGTAGTTGTTACAGCAGCGTGCTTTCATGAATATGCAAGGCTCGCTGCTGTGCTGCATGGACATGATCCATTCCTTGCAAGAATAGTTTATTTTTTACTTTACTGAATCCAGGGACATGTTTTGCAACATTTAACCATTAGAGGCTCTAGACCAGATTCATTAACACCTGTACTAAGTGTACATGGCCTATACTCAAGAAAATATTTACCACATTGTTAATGTTTTCTAGTCACTCTGAAAGATTAAGCTAAGTGTACATGTAGTCTACACTTTGTGGTAACCTTTTTGATTCTTTCTGCAAGAAAATTGGTAAGAGAAATAAAATTAGAAGGATAAAGGTGTAAGTTATGCTTGTGTTGTCTTTAGGCATTAATGAATCCCAGGACCTGTGTTGTAACCCTTAACAAGGCATTACTGTGAAAATGGTATACTGCCTTAATGCGTTTATATCACGTTATCGAAAGATGAAAATAGCGAACGCTATTTCATCGGCCCTAAAACATCTAAACATGAAAATATCGAATATTCAGAACAGTGAATTTTTTCCCATGGAAAAAATCTGCTGCTCCGAAACACATGCACACAACACAAGCACATCAAACAAACAGCAACCACACACATACACTTAAATTCCTACATCTAACGCTACACTAAACTAAACATACACTACTATCTACCCACTTACCTTAACCCAAACCCTAACCCTAAGGACCGTCATTATCGCACACTCACCTAACCCGCACCCTAACCCTAACTCACTTAAACTGCCTCTAACCCTAAAGTCTGTCACTATCGCACACACACCTAACCCATGCCTAAACCCTAACTCACTTAACCCGCCCCTAACCCTAACGTACAAACAATCACACACTTATCTGAACCCAACCCGTAACTTTCCACCACAGCGCTACGAATAGCAAAGCCACAGAGACGGCCAACCAAATTCTGTCCCGAGGAAAGAATTCGCTGTTCTGCAGCTTCGCTATTCTTGGCGATTGCTGAATAGTGTTTGATATCAGAACATTTGAAGTTTTAATACTTTGATGTTCTGATATAGACCCGCCTTAATGCATCACACCACATAGGTTGTACAGCAAGATAGGTCTTTTTGCATTATTTTATTACCCCTGAATGGTATTCCTTTTCATAAGCAGAAGGTGACATAACATGGTATGGGTAACATTTATACATTCCAAAATATTTCTGAAATTCTGATAGACCTGCATTGTGAAATTGTACCACATAACATGATGAAGTTATCCCATGCAATGTTCTTGTGTTCCACATATTTTGCATTTGTAGTCTAGATGTGTGGTACATTTGTAGCTCAAGAAGTTCTGGTTTACCTTCATTTTGTCAGACATAGTATGTGTGATCGTCCTGTTGTTACGACCCATATTACCGAAATAAGGAGGACTTCGAAGGATCAAATGTCGAAAATGGTTTGCTGTAAAGCCATTTCTGACATTTGATCCATGTATTTGAATGGCAAAAAAGCATTCACTTATTTGCCATTCAAACACATGGTGAATCGGCATTGTTGTTTTTTGCAACCGTACTTTCAGCGTTATGCATGTCGGACACACGGCAGACGACAATTCAAAGGTAAGCTAGAAGTTCTTATTTTGGACATCAAAGATAGTATTAAAGTTGTACACTTGACACTATTTAGCTGTAACAAGCTTGGAATCAGTGGTTTGACAAATGTACTACTCTGAAATGTAGTGAATTGTTTGCTTTATCCACCCTGGAAATGCTCGTAGTGAAAATATATTTTTATCACTAAAGTATGTGATATTCTCTTGCATTTATGGAAACCCATACATATGCTTTCCTTTCTCAAACCAGAATCTTAGAAATGGATACATTCTTTCCATATTGCTGGATTTCCACTCACTTTGGAGATTGTATAAAACAGTGAAAGATGTTAAATGTTTGCTTTCAATTTTATTGTGCTACAGTATGGAATAAGTTTATACTTTGATGGACATTGCTCTTATACAGCTGAGCAAACAGAGATATAGTGAAATGCCATTATGTGTATGCATAATGTATTTTGTCTATAACAGTGATGATCTCCATATAAAGGAAGATAGGAGCAACTTGTGACTTTTGTTGCACTGATGCAAGGATATCTCAGTAGACAGGAATCTATGGCTTATGCTGTGGTATTGGAAAACATAGCAGAGGACATCACACTACTCTTTAAAAGTTGCTCATTCCATAGTAAAAATAATCTCTGTGCATTAGTACTGTAAATGTACACAATATCTGTTGTTATAGTAAGGCTGTATAGCATCATACCTTTGTGCTATGTTTGCTGAAATGTCAGCACCTGTGAGAGTGAGTCCTGAAACATGGAGACTGAATGGCAGGAAAATAGACTTACATATACTAAGTCTAAGATGGACATTTCCCAGAATATTCCAGTTTTTCTGAGGTATGGCAAACTCAGAGTTAGTATATATAAGATCAAGTGGGTGGGTTGAGTTTGTTCCCCACATTGGGGGTGCAGGAGAGGTTTCCTTACCCTGTAAAAAAATTAAAGATTCATGCTTCTCCCAGGTTTTCTATCTTTTTTCTTTTGCTTATCGCCAATTGGCATTTTAAGTGTTGACCATTCAATAGGGAGCCATTTAAACATGCTATGAACTGACAGTCAGGGATGTGGCCTTTTAATTTGTAGTTCTTAAAAAAGGACAAAGCAGAAATGCAAAGAATATGTTGCTATGCAAGAGTCTTGAGAGGCTGTATCCATCCATTCAACTATAACCCCTTTTTCCCATTTCTGAACATGTCACTTCAACAGAGCCAATGTTTACACTACCTGGACATATTATTTAAGAAAGAAGAAAAGTGCTATCACAGATTTGTTTGTGGT
>NC_056737.1:1225915964-1226033114 GCF_019279795.1 Protopterus annectens
TCAGTCACGTGACATAGACTCATATCTCTGTCTCTAGATAGATAGATATAGATACAGATATATGGATCTACTTTTCTTTATCGAAATTTCACAATCTCGAACAAGAAAAGTAAAACCCCACTTCCGTGAAAGTGCACTACACTGAAAGTGCACTTTCAAGAAAGCCAATTCACAGAATCAGAAAAAAAATAAAAAATTACTGTGCCCCCACACCCCCCCCTACTTAAATATACTAACTCTGAGATCACACCACAGTGGGAAAAAGGGTATATTTCCTTATCCCCACTGTAACGTGCTTCAGCGAACCGTCTTTCACGAAAGTGCACTTCCGATGAAGTGCACTTTCGCTTAAGTGGGTTCAACCTTCTGTTTCTTGATAAACTGTGTTTTCAGCAAACAGTAGAAGACCCAGATATAGATAGATAGATAGATATAGAGAGATAAATATAGAGAGATAGGTGTAGATCATCATCTTCTTTCGGCTGTTCCCGTTAGGGGTCGCCACAGCGGATCATCTGTTTCCATTTCTTCCTGTCCTCTGCATCTTGCTCTGTCACACCAACCACCTGCATGTCCTTTCTCACCACATCCTTAAACCTTATCTTAGGCCTTCCTCTTTTCCTGTTACCTGGTAACTTCATCCTTAGCATCTTTTTCCCAATATACTCAGCATCCCTCCTCAGCACATGTCCAAACCAACATAATCTTGCCTCTCTGGCTTTGTCTTCAAACCTTCCAACTTGGGCTGACCCTCTAATATACTTATTCCTTATCCTGTCTACCCTCGTCACACCCAGTGCAAATCTTAATATCTTTAACTCTGCCGCATCCAGCTCTAACTCCTCCCTTTTTGTCAATGCCACTGTCTCCAACCCATATAACATAGCTGGTCTCACTACCCTCTTGTAGACCTTCCCTTTCACTCTTACTGGTACTCATCTGTCACAAATCACTCCTAACACTCTTCTCCACCCACTCCATTCTGCCTGTACTGTCTTCTTCACCTCTCTTCCATACTCACCATTACTCTGCACTGTTGATCCCAAGTATTTAAACTCATCCACAATAATTATCAATGCATAGTCTAGATATAAATAAAGCCTTTAATTCTGTTGACTGTTTCTATTTGTCTTTTATATATATATATATATATATATATATATATATATATTTGATAATTTTATGCAGCTTATTAATCATCTCTATGAAAACAACTTTGTCAATGTTAAAAAAAATGTTTTCCAGCAGGTTCAAATCTGGAAAGGCACTAGACAAGGTTGCCCATTACCTTCCCTATTATTTGCTTTGGTAGTTGAATCCTTTGCCAATTTTATAAGGTGAAATATAAATATAAGGAGATTTAAAATAAAATATCACTATTCTTCTAAAATCCAGCATCTTGCACATATTTTAATGACAATTGGTAATACTGATATGTCTCTTGCTTCTTTAATTAAACCATTAATATGTTTAGAATTTATATCATGACTAAATTTTAATTAACAGTAAAACAAATATTTTATTAATTAATAAAAAATCAAATGACTCATTAAAAAGATTATTGAATTTAATTGGCATAAAACAGATTAAATATTTAGAGATTACATTTGGCATATAATTCTAATTAAATGACATTGATTAATAATAGTAGCATTTGGGAGCCTATTAATATTCCAGTAAACAAATCAAATATTTTTTCCATGAGAATAGATCAATATTAATCAAGATGATTATCTTGCCAAAAGTATTATATATTATTCAGTCAACTTTTCTTCTCCCTTCTAAATAATTAAATAAACAATTTATTACATAACTTTTAACATTTATTTGCTTCTCAAATAAATCCAGATTCACTTTAGGTCATGATAAGCACGACAGACTTAAGGGTGGAATGGGATTTCTTGATATAAAATTGTATGTGTTACTTTCAATCATCAAAACTGTAATGTTATGGTTAAATTCTAATTATTCTGCAGGATGGAAATAACTTTGTGAGATTATTTTGTTAAATAATAATAGCAACATTACTAGGAAATAGCTTTAAAACGTTGTCAAACAAATACTTTGCTACAAATGTAATAACTGTCTCCCTCATGTTATATTAATAATAATTGAAATATATTTAGAAGCTTTATTTTATAAAAATCCTGATTTGAAAGATTGATTTTTTACAATGATTCCTATAGCCTTCACTGTGGATTGTATTGATACTTTAAATTTATCTAAAATACTAGTCTTAAAAAAAATCAAAGCCTAGTTTTTTTGTATCAAATGACGAATGGGGAAAATTACTTATATCTGACTTAATAATGAGCAAATATTATATTTATTTGAACAAGTGGTTAATTATACAAGCTAATAGACAGTTTATTAATTTTAAAATCATTTATTACCCAATACATTAAGGAGTACATTTCAATAGTTAATGATTTTCTAAATATATTTTTTATTTATTTATTTATTTGACATTCGGTTTTCGGGAAAGTTCGACAGGGCATGGAACCCATTTTCAGTGGAGGTCTGGGGAGAAAAAGCTCCAATACAAAGAAAAAGAAAAAGAAAAATATACAGTTTTTACATAAATTACAGCAAAGCAGAAGACAGAAAAAAATGAAATCTACGGTCAACATAAAAAGCAAATACAACTTTTTATATGGGGAAAATAAACAGGCTTGTCTAAGCATTTTTGATAAACTTAAGTTTTGGAGAGACAATTCTCATTATTTCTGCAGATATACATTAAGCACAAGAAGTTTAAACAAAAACATGGCTGATAGGAATAACTTATGGAAGGGACAGTTGAAAAATAATAAAACTAGGATAGATAGGTCAGAAGGAAAACAGGCAAAGCAGTATAGTTAACCAATTTAGTTAAGTATAATACAGTCTCATTTACAGTTAGAAGGTGTAAATAAACTTAGTATGAGCGAGAGGTAAGGAGGCGAGGGATGGTTGCAGTGTGGAGTGGAGTGGAAGAAATAAGATAGAGAGTTAGATAAGATGAATGGTAGATAGATTTATCATCACAGAAAGTTGTGATTAGGCAGAGTTGAGTAGGGGTTCTAGGATGGAGTAAGAAAGGTTAAAAAACATAGCAGCTGGTAGCTACAATTCAGATAAAAGTAGTAAGACAGGGGACAATGGGGGAGGGGATAGAAAAGATATAATATAACTAGGATGAAGTAAAAGGGATGGATGTCAGTTTGGTGTGGAGCATGGAGAGGTACATGACCTGAGTAGGAAATCCTTTAGTGTGAACTTGAAATTCTTGAAATCGGAGCTAATTTTGATCTTATAAATTATCTTTAAAATTACATTTGTCTAATATATATATATATATATATATATATATATATATATATATATATATATATATATCTTAGCAAGAAATATAAAATTACATGTTAAACATAATTATTGTGATTCGTTTACTTTAATCATACAATTGTAATAGAGGATGATAAGAGATCAATATTAACATCATTTGGGAAAACTATATCTTTCTTATACTGGAGACTATTTTTGTGGAAATGTATACACAGAACATTTATTACTCCCCACAAAACAGAGCTCATGTATAAAAGGGCTGCTAGATGTTAGTGATATAAATCTATATTAAAAGTTCATTTGCAATATAAGGTCATTGATTGTGATATCATAAAACCCTTTTGGAAAGAAATTAATAGTTTTCTTCAAGCTCTATGGACAGATTAATTTGAATTATCTAAATCATTAGTTTTGTTTAATGTTTGAGTTCCTGGCAGTGTTAATAGAATGTGATACCATCTTCTCTGGGGTCTGTTAGTTATTGCAATACTTAAAAAAAATCACTAAACATCACCAAGTACCCAGTCACCCCAGCTATCTTAACACAGACATATATATATTACATTCCTACACCTGAACAAAAACAAAACTGTTTGTTTTGCTGTCATATATATTCCCCCAGGAAACACCATTCCCATTCTTGAAGACATCCTGCAATGGTTTTCCACTAATATGGAACCTGAAACCTAGCATGTGACATCAACAGGACTTGCTGGAGAGACAAATATGTCTCCCAGAGGTTGCCTTTCCTCTAGAATAGATTTCTAGTACAGGTTAAGCAAAGCCTCTTGTTAACCCTTTTTAAGCATAACTTAGATGATTGGAAGGGAAACCAAAAATTCATCCCAGGGGTTCACCTGTGTCCTTGTTGGGTAGGGAGAGTCAGTGCTGATTTAGATCTGCTTATAACATATTCCATATCTCCAGACCCTTAAGGGGCCAAGGGTCGAACTTGGCTAGGTTTGTAAGGGCCCTAGGGCCATTAGTCTAGCAAACACCTATGAACCTATGCATGTAAATAATGAAACTATTATACTTAGGGATATCAATGTCAACTGTTTACTTGTAAACACTTACTCCCCTACCTCTCTATTAAACCTATTCAGTTTCATTCAAGTAATCATCTCACCACTAAAATAAATAAACACAGCAACAGGCACTCACTTACCAGATTGGATCCTTATACCTCACCCTCAAACATAAACACCTTTGGCTGTCTCTCAGACAACATCAGGGACCATCTCCCTGCATTTGTTACAAGACAAACTTATCACAGGTCCAAACATACAGTATTAAAAAAAGCACATAGACTCTTATCTTTTAACAAAGACACCTTTATAAAATACATCGCCAAATAAAATTCAAATACTCTAAAAAACACCACTAGAAGATTCCGTTAACCATTTCAGTAACAAATTCCTTAACATATTATATAAGTTATCTGCAATAAGAACAGAAAAACAAAACAAAAGAAAAAAATAAATAAAAAAAAACAAAAGCAACCCTGCTCCATGGCCTAACATATAAACTAAACAGTTCATTCTGAATAGTGACAAATCCCAGAAGGCATGGAATACAGCTAGAAAATCACAAAATTTTTAGAAATTGATGTAAACAACAGGTAAAACTAGACATTACATTCTTTCTCTCATTTCTAGGCAAACACCACAATCTCAAGTAATTCTAGAAAATCATAAAAAATGTACTGTACCCCGTTCAAACAACTACTCCATCTCCTCCCACAATCAGTGACACAAGCCTCATAGCCACCCAATTTAATGCACATTTCATTCAATCTTTCATCTCTTTACTTGAATTTAATCCACCCTCCCATCTCTCTGTCTCACCAAAAATACTCACAATAACCCTCTCTTTTCTTTCCACCAAATACCTACCTCAACTATCAAACATTTTACCTTCAAAAACTGAAAATCACTGCACCAACTACTGGCAAACTCCCACCCAAATACCTTAAGTTAGCTGCTGATGTCCTGGAATATCCCATCTCAATACTTATAAATAGATGTATCACGGAAAACTATGTACCCACTATCTGGAAAATATTTGACAACTTCACACAGGTGGATCAAACAAAGACTTCTCCAGCTACCATCCCATTGCAATTTTCTCCTCTATCTCCTAAAGCATAGAAAGATGCATACACTCCCAACTCCTAAAGCATCTCATAAACAATAACCGACTCTCCCCCACACAAAATGACTTTCAACCACACAAAAATACAACAGCAGCTGTGCTTAGTTTCTTTGAACCCAAAATACCAACATAACTAATTATAACCTTATATATTCTCTGTACCTGGATCTGTCAAAATAATTTGACATAGTAACCCACCAACTCCTAATCAATGAACTGCCTTCCATATCACTAGATCACTCAACTCTTACTTGGTTCTGTAGCCCACTCTCCAACAGACAACAGGCTATAAAATGGAATCAGGACCTATCCCCCTTCTTGCCTTTTTTCATCTGCATACCACAAGGGTCAGTTCTAGACCCAGTACTTTTCATTATGTTCACAAACAACCTGCTCAAAGCCAACAAATCTGTGACCTTAGTACAATATGCCAATGTTGCAACCATCATCTGCTTAGCTCAGCCCTTCCACTACTTCAGCAAATGACTTAAGACTCTTTCATTTGCATAGAATCATGGCTAAAGGCTCAGCAGATAATCTTAAATACCAAAAAAAAAAAAAATGAATGCTTTTCACTCCCAGATCTCTTTCTACAAACAGTATACCCTTTAATATCACCTCAACAAGCAACATCACCAGAGAAACTGTAAGAAATACCAAACTACTAGGAGTCATAATAAACAATAATGTAAAATGTGACTTGCATAACATCCAGGCCATCAAGAAAACTCATCAGAAACTGGGTTTCCTCTACTGAAACAAACCCTACCTCACAGACTTCTCAAGAAAATCCTTCACATAATCCTGCATTCTCCCCTCGCTTCTCTATGCATCACAATTAACCAACATTCAAGCCACCATACTAAATAAATCAGAGGCATGCTTTAACAAAATAGCCAAATTTGTAGCTAATGCATCCAACCATATGCACCACTGCTTAACACTAAAGAAGCTCAAATGGCTAGAAATACCTAATCACCTTAGATTCCCTGAACTTCAAATTGCCCACAAAATAATACACAAGCCATACACATGCCCGTCTCTACAAAACATTCTGAAGCACTACTCCCCAACACGTTGCCTTTGCTCAGGCAGCCAGAGCCTACTAATAACTTCCAAATACCATAATACAGCTGGAGACTCACTATAATCATCCTATCTCACCACCAGACAGTGGAACTGTCTGCCTGTCCCACTAAAACAGGACACCTGTCCATCTAGCTTTAAGCACAACCGAGAATAGCATTTAAACTCCTCCTGGCTCTGTGTTTGCTCACATCCTGACTAACCTTCTCTCTCTCTCTCAGGCTATCAACAACAGCTAACTCTCCAGCACCCCTAACTTATCCTGTAAATAATGTAAATAAATCATATCTGCATGTATAACTATATACTGCTTTTCATCACTTCCATGGAAATGAATTGTGTATATCGGTGTATGTAAACAGTAAATGCAACCTCTTTATTATTGTATAACACTACTACAGAAATCATATTTTATTTACCTCTGTCTTGATTGTATTACCCATTGCATGATTCTACAACCCCATTTCTACTGTTAAAAAAGAAAGTGATTTTTTTTCTCTCTGTAAATTTTTTATAATTCTTGTAACTTTAATGGAGCTTTTCTCCACTGGCCTCCACTAAAAATGGGCCAGAGCGCCCAGTCAGACTTTCCTGGTAAACAATAAAATGAATAAATGAATAAATATATAAATAAATAATATTGTAGGAAAATTATTAAGATAAACTTGAAAACATGTATTACTCTCTATGTAAGAAATTTATAAATATTGTTAATGTTGTAGGCCAAAATTAAGTAATCACTATTAAGATGAGACCTGATAAAAATACTAACAACTGGTTTAAATTGTTTTATGAGAAAAATAATGATTTAAGATTTCTATAATAGTATATGTTTAGTTGAGTTTTTTAAAGGGCATTAATATGCTAAATATTTGATTTAGATACTACTATAATTTGTTGTTCTTTGTTGTTTCTTTTGAATGGTACGATGTTGTTTTATTATGTTTAAAAATTAATAAAAAAAAATAGTTTGTGGTCACTTTAGAACCCAGTTTTGCAATCTAAGAATCATGTGCATTAAGCAGTTCATTGTTTTACATTTGGAAACACTCTTCTGCTTAGTGTCATTTGAAGGGCTGATCTTTTGCTCTTCTACATGTAAGTAGTACAATGACGTACCAAAATAAAATAAGAAATCATGTATTCTGTGTAAGCGACAGCATTCTTGTGTAAAGAACTGTGTAGCTCCTACACAGTGTAAGAGAGTTACCTTTCTCCATGCTCTGTATGTGTTGAACTTAGCTTTGCTTTGAAAATCATTTATGCATATTTGTCTTATGATGTGGATGGGAAGGAAGAAACGTGCAGTTCAGTTCTTGTGAATGTTCCTGGGTAACACGGTGTTTATCTATTCATGCTGTAGACTGATTTATTTTGTGTGTGTGCGTGTATGTGTGTGTGTGTGTCTGTGTGTGTTTGTGTGTGTGTGTGTGTGTGTGTGTGTGTGTGTGTGTGTGTGTGTGTGTGTGTGTGTGTGTGTGTGTGTGTGTGTATTTGTGTGTGTGTGTGTGTGTGCGTGTGGGCATGTGTGCGCACACGCGTGCACATGTTCATGTGTGTAAGTGGGTATGTAAGTATATAACAAATACAGCAGGCTGGATGCATCCTAAATAATTTATATTAAATGTTTTTTTTTTTTTTTTTTGCTTCCTTCTATCTCTTATCCTTTATGAGTACCAGCCTGGCACCCTGGATTCTGTTGTCCATGCTAGGTCTACCAACTCTCTTTCCTTGCTCCCTTCCAGACTTAAACTGGTATGTTGGGGGCCATTCCTGGAACAAGGAAACTGAGGGCTCAAAATGAATCTATCCAGGGGATCTTTTTACTTTGGATCTACATGCCCCCCTTGTGGTCCCAAGTGGTAGTCTTTTTTACTTTGGATCTACCTATTTCCCCCATGGTCCCAAGTGGTATACCTGAGGGCCATGCATGCAGTGGAGATATGGTGTATCACCCCAACTTTGCAGTAGCTCAGCCATGTCTCCACCCTAATCCTCTTTGCTAGGCATACCTACTACGCGATGTTCCTTGCCTCCACCAGATATCATCACTGTAAACACACATGGGACTGCCTACCCACCTGGGATGGCTGCACCCATCCCTCCCTGCTGCTCTATCATGCACCCAAGCTGCTAATTGCATCTAAGCTGCCTGGGCTATAGTCATGGCTTTATCCCTCTAAACCACTGGAGCAGTTCAGAATAAATTATATTAAATGTTTAATGCAGAAGCACAGGTATTAGTTAACTAAGATTGTTATTAGAACTCATTAAATTGTTAGAATACCTCATGGGAATATGATTACTTCATTATGTTTGCTATCGATTCTCTTTATGCAGAGGTTATATCAAAAATGCATGATGGCCCAGGAGAGATGGGGCGAGCAGTACTTATTCCTAGGAAAGACCAAGAGAAGATGAAGGAGCTATTCAAAATCAACCAGTTTAATCTAATGGCAAGTGATCTGATTGCATTAAATAGAAGCCTACCAGATGTACGTCTAGAAGGGTAAGTCAGTCATTTAAAAATGTGCACACATTTGTTATAAACCATATGCTTATAACACATTCATGCACATATTTATGCACATGCATGCATGCATATGTACACACACTCACACATGCCAACAAGCTTGTTAGGTTTTGACTTTGTTATTTCTTACTCACTGTGCTGAGCCATGGCAGAAGACCAAAAGGAGGAGGAGGCAAGGTACTATACATAGTCTGTCATAACCGAGGTAATTGTCCAAGATGTGCATATCCCAAGATATTCTATGTTGCTGTGCCGATTAGGCACATATTTATTTATTCATTTATTTATTCATTTGCTATATATATATATATATATATATATATATATATATATATATATATATATGATATATATGTATATAAATTACAGATACACAGTACACAGACACACACACACACACATGGCACTCACTCCTCCTATCTGGGCCTACTTGACTCCATCAAGGTACCCCCTAACACCCTGATCCTTGGTGACTTTAACTACCCCACCATAGACTGGGTGAACTATTCCTGCACTAATGCACTCACCCCACTATTCCTTGACTTAATAAATTCTAATGCACTAGAGCAGCTGGTCTCATCCCCTACAAGGGGAGATAACATACTGGACTTGGTTCTCACCAACATGGGCAATCACTGCACCATTCCCATAGTATGTTCTTCCCTGGTGAGATCAGATCATCGGTCTGTCTCATTCAAAGTTTCTATCCCACCCAACTCCTCCTCAGCCATAACCAAGCTAAAAAACTTCTCAAAAGCTGACTACAACCTCCTAAGGGAGGGTATCTGCAGCTTCATATCACTGCCCCCCTCTTAGAGGATACAGACAATTATGCTGAACTACTCAGTGCAGTATACAAGCACCTGTACAACTGCATGGACTTAGGTGTACTCAGCAGAACTAAAATCTGCTCCTCAAGGAAACACAAACCTGTCTGGTGGACATCCTCTATCAACAGACTTTACAACAAAAGGAAGAAACTGCTGTCCAAGTGTAAAAAGGAACAAATTCCAAATTAGAAAAACTCCCTCCTCTACCTCAACAAGCAAATTAGATTACTAGTGAAAACCACCAAAGCCAATTATCAGTCAAAACTAGCCTCTGAAACAGAGAGAAACCACAAGTCCTTCTTCAGTTATGTTAGGAACCTCCATGGCAAAGTCCAAGTTTGTTCTGAATTAGTAATTAATGGTACCACTTACCCTGATCCTGTTGACTTAGCCAACCTGCTAGCTGATAGGTTCAGTGCAGACTTCACCCCCTATCGCTCCCCAAAGGCCCAGTCGACATCCCTGATACTTGTCCCACACCTCACATCTCCACAGATCAAGTATTAAAGGCCCTATCCAAGGCAAAGAACGCAGCTTCTATGGAACCTAATAGTATGCTAGGCTGTATTCTGCACCATCTCCAGCAAGAACTAGCTTCACCATTGAGCACCCTGTTTAACCACGGGTCTACCTGATAACACCGACATGCCAAAACACCGACAATGAAATAACCGACACAAAAACACCGAAAAAAAAAAAAAAGTTCAAAAATACGAAACTTCACATGCCCGACAAACCAAAATCCGACAAACAACAAAACAAATACCTTTCCCAAAAAACACACACACAACACAAGCACACCAAAAACCTTACAAACCTACACTAAACCTTACATACACAACTATCTATGCACTAAACTTAACCCAAACCCTAACCCTAAGGTCCGTCACTATCGCATACTTACCTTACCCGCACCCTAACCCTAACTCACTTTATCTGCCCATAACCCTCAAGTCCATCACTATCGCACACTTACCTTACCCGCACCCTAACCCTAACTCACTTAACCCGCCCCTAAACCTAAACTCCGTCACTATCGCACACTTACCTTACCCACACCCTGACCCTAATGTCCGTCCCTATCGCACACTTACCTGAACATGTCGGTGTTCTCAGCGTCGGGATTCTCAACTGTCGGTCTTCTCTGTTGTCGATCTTCCAGTTTCGGTGTTCTCATTGTTGGCGTTCTGCGATGTCGGCATTTTCAGGTAGACCCTTAACCACAGCCTAATTACATGTTTCGTTCCAGCAGAGTGGAGAACCACCATTGTCATCCCCTTCCACAAAGGTGGTGCCACTACTGACCCGGGAAACTATCATCCCATTAGCTAGACAAGCCTGATCTGTAAAGCCATGGGGCATATTATTATGGATCTCATAAACAAGGACACAGGCAATCTCCAAGCACTTGACCCCACCCACTTCGGATTTGTCAGGGGTGATCTTGCCTATTGGACCTAGCTGATTTCTTTGAGACTGTCATCAAGGTCCTGGATGAGGAAAAGTCAGTACATGCAGCTTACCTTGACCTGGCCAAGGCATTTAACACAATCCCCCACTCAGGCATCATCAAAAAGCTAACATAACTTGGTGTTAATTCCTATCTCATCAGATGGGCTGACAGATAGGACCCAGAAGGTCAAAACAGGTGCCGCCATCTCTGATAGCAGATCTGTTACTAGTGGTGTTCCCCAGGGATCTGTCCTGGGACACCTACTGTTTGGCATCTACTTCTCAGAGGTCCAGGCAAAGACAAAGAGCCTGTGGCTGACCAAGTTTGCGGATGACTGCAAGTTGGGTGCTGTCATTGACTCCCCAAATGATGTTAACATACTGCAAGAGGGCCTCACAGCTACAAATAACTGGTGCTAAAGTCATGGACTTAAGTTAAACGCAAAAGAAATGTATTATCATACCATTTAGCAAAAACACAGCCCCTGCTGATTACCACATCAATGGCAATCCCCTAAGCACTCAACCTGTGGTGAGAGACCTGGGTACTCAGGTTGACAACGATCTCACATTCGACCATCATGTGGCAGCAGTGGTCAGAAAAGCCTTTTACTTGGTTCATCTCATAGGTAAAGGGATTGGATCCAGAAAAAAGGAGGTTATTACCTCTCTGTACTCCTCCCTCATTAGACCTATAATTTAGTATAGTGCCCCGTTTGGTGGTATGTACCTCTCCAAACACCTGCACCAACTGGAAAGGCCACAGAAATACTGCACAAAGAGAATCCATGGCCTCCAATACTTCTCCTATGTGGACAGGCTGAAATCACTATCACTCTACTCACTATCATACAGATTGCTCAGACATGACCTGTGTCTCACCTACAAGGCAATATTGGACCCTGTCCTACTAGAGATGCTCCATATCTGTAAGTCTAACTCCTCACACATCACCCACTTGATAGGCCTAAATCTAATATGCAACATCAAGAAAACCTGCTGGAGAGACAGGTTTGTCTCCCAGATGCTGCCCTGTCTCTGGAATACACTTCCCATACACGTCAAACAGAGTACCTCACTGACCCTCTTCAAGCACAACCTTGATGAATGGATGGGAAACCAACAAATTTGTCCCAGGGATTCCACCTCTGTTCCTCATTGACAGGGGTGACAGGTGCTGACTGAGGTTTCTTTTTTGGGGATAATCTCTTGGCTAGGCTTGTTATGGCCATATATATATATATATATATATATATATATATATACACGTCTATTTGAGTCTTAAGAAGCACTGTACTTTTCTATAGTCTTTTGTCTCCAGTGCTTCCTAAGATTTTCTGTAACTATATATGTGTGTATATAGCTATATACATATCTATCTAAATATCTATCTATATATATATATATATATATATATATATATATATATATATATATATATATATAAAATCTAATATATATATATATAAATCTAATAAATATATATATATATATATATATATATATATATATATATATATATATATATATATATATCCAGCTATACATATATACTGATATATTATTTATATAGGTTCATAAGTTCATAGGTAGGTACTGGGCTATCTGCCCAAAGGCATATATTAGCCCAGCAATGTTGTGCAGTATTCACCGCCCCTTTGGTTAGTTCCCTAGGCCCTTGATCTAGCAGCTAGTACCCTTGGTCCCTATCTAGTAGAGCTGTTGGTATGATCCCTGGTGTGAACTTTCTGTTACCCATCCACTCGTCAAGGTTCCTCTTGAAGAGTGGTAGTGAGGGGCTCTATCTTATGTAGATTGGGACCTTGTTCCATAGCAAGGGAAGTCTTTGCGAAGGGAATCTATCCCTCCAGCATGTTCTATTCATTGTTGTGCTGAAGTTTATATCCCTAGAGCGTGTTGCTCGAGTAGATTTGGTTTTGCTAAGATGGAGCATGTTCAATAGTTCTGGGTTGGACATGGCTCTGTATGTTAGATAGAGATCACCTCTGAGAAGGCGGTATGCAACAGAGAAAAGCCTTAGTTTTTTCAATCGTGCTGCATAGGGCAACTGTTTAAGGCCAGTAATCCTCTTAGTGAGGTACCTCTGTGGTCTCTCCAGCTGCTGGAGATGCCTAGCCAGGTACATTCCAATTGGTGCATTGTACTCAATAATGGGTCTGATGAGGGAAGAGTAGAGGGGCACCACTACATCCTTAGATCTTGATGCAAACTCTTTCGTGATCAGATGGGTCACATAGAAGGATTTTCTAACCACCTTGGCAACATGGTTAACAAAGGAAATCTGACTTTCTACTTGGGTCCCTAGATCCCTTATTACTTCTTCAGATTTCAGGGGGTTACCGCCTATGTGGTAGTTCGCGGGTACTCTGTTTTTTCCAAAGGGGATTACTACGCATTTTTTAGCATTTAGCTTGAGACCATGGCTTTGACACCATGCATCAGTCTCATTAAGGCCCTTCTGGAGGATATCCGTGTCAGCCGGAGACTCTATTATAGCACCCAGTTTGCAGTCGTCCGCAAAATTGGTCAGCCACAGCCCTTCATTGCTTGCCTGTACTTCTGAGACATATATGCCAAACAGGAGGGGCCCCAGGACAGAGCCCTGAGGCACACCGCTCGTTACTGGGCTGGATTCGGACATAGATCCCACTACTCTTACTTTGTGGGATCTGTCTGAGAGCCAGTTTGCGATCCATCTTGTGATGTAAGGGTTTATGCCCAGGTTGGTGAGTTTATCAATAATACCCGAATGGGGAATGGTGTCAAATGCTTTAGCAAGGTCAAGGTAAGCCGTGTGTACCTCCTTTCCCTTATCCATAGCCTGATTAACTGTCTCAAAGAAGTCCACCAGGTTCAGGAGGCATGATCTGCCTTTGATGAAGCCGAACTGTGTGGTGTCAAGTGTTTGGAGGTTCCCAATCTCTCCATTTATGAGTTCCATAATGATTCACTCCATTGCCTTACAGATCAGACTGGTCAGGCTTATTGGTCGGTAGTTCCCAGGGTCGGTTGTGGGCCCACCCTTGTGCAGCAGAACCACCATTGCTGTGCGCCATTCTGTGGGCACATATCCTGTTGAGAGGCTGAGACTGAACAGGGTATTCAGATGTGGGGTTAATTCATTTTGGAGCTCATGTATGACACAGCCCGGAACACCGTCTGGTCCCATGGAGGCAGTGTTTTTAGCTTTAGACAGAGCCTTATTAACCAACGTATCAGTAATAATTGGAGTTACACAATCCCCTGGAATAGTAATAGGCCCTGTAGGTGGTGAGGGGGGGGGGATTTGCACTGAACCTATCAGCCAAGATGTTGGCAATGTCAGTCGGGTCAGTGTATTTTGTTCCATTTTGTACTAGCTCAGAACAGACCTGAGCGTTGCCATTTAGGTTTTTGACATAACCATAGAAGGCCTTATGGTTATCCTTGGCATCCTTGGCAACTTTCTTTTCAAAATTTGCTTTAGTTGACTTGATGAGGGCCCTCATTTTCTTACTAATGCTGATCAGGGATGATTTTTCTACTTGAGATTTGGCCTTTTTTGTGTAAGTCTCCTCCTTTTATTGTATAGTTTGCTTATGGCCGGGGTCCACCAGACTGGTTTCTTCTTGCTTGAGGAAGGAGTCTTGGTTTTATTTGGGATAGCATGGTCCATGCAATCCTGAAGATGTATATAAAGTGCCTTGGTGTAGGATTCTGCATCCTGGATATCATTATCCTTCTGCAAGGGAATAGTGAAGCTTTCCACTTCTGATGCAAGTAGTTTGAAGCTTGCTTTGGAAAGGTTTTTTACAATGGTTTCTTTGATTGGGGGAGGTGGAGGGGTGAGGACGTCCAGGGTTATCGGTTTGTGGTCTGATCTGACCAGAGAGGGAGTGATAATGGGTGTGGTATAATGGGCGCCCATATTTGTGATGACTAAATCCAATATGTTGTCCCCTCTGGTGGGAGAACATACCAGTTGTTCAAGGGCATTTGAAGTTATAAATTCTATGAACCGCTGGGCATAGGAGTTAGGAGTTTGGTAGTTCATCCAGTCTATACCAGGGTAGTTGAAATCACCCAAAATGATGGTGTTGGATAGGACCTTTATATTTTCCAATGCCTCAAGGAATGCTGAGTGAGCATCTTGGGACATGGTGGGTGATCTATAACAGGCTACGATTTGAAATGTGGTTTTGCCTGCAGATAGTTGCGCATGGATGATCTCTGGGGCATCATGCTGCGCCACTAACCTGCAGATGTGGGTATCCTTGATGAATATGGATACACCTCCGCCCTTTGTACTGCGATCCAGTAACTGAGGCCGGAAGGTATGATATGAATTGTAACCTGGTAGTGCTCGGGTGCTGTCTGGAGCCTTGAACCAGGTTTCCGTCACTGCACAAACATCGATTTTCTCCATACTGAGGAATGCCTCGAGTGCATGCATTTCAAGGTTGAGACTTCTGGCATTGTGTAGCATTACCCTTAGTTTTTGGTTATCTGTGCTGGTTACGGTGGTTGGTTTATATATATGGTGGTATATATCTATCTACATATATATATATATATATATATATATATATATATATATATATATATATATATATATACACACATACACACACACGCACACATATATATATATATATATATATATATATATCTATATATATATATATATATATATATATATATATATATATATATATATATATATATATATATATATTTTCTTGGATTCAATAAACTCCTTGTAGTCTTAGCACAAAGCCGACATGGAGTTTGTGTTTGCGTGGTGACCAGCAACTCTAATTGCCTATGCATATCGCTCACTGTGTTTAAATGTAAATAAGCACAGTTTCTTGGCCAGCATCAGTGCTGCCATCCAGGAAAACATGAAAGGTAAAACAGACAGCAGAAGTCATGTAAACCTGTTTACCTATGGATAAACTAGGTCTGCGTGTTTGCACAAAATGCCACAGTGATTAACAGGGTTTTCAATAAAGCAGTGCATTTATTTCCAACACAGACTCAACCTCTACCAGTGCAGCCATCACCGATGGGGCACCACAAGGATCTGTGCTGGGCCTTTATTGTTCAGAATCTATTTCTTGGAAGTCCAGGAAAAAGTAGATGCCCTTTGGCTTACCAAATTTGCCGATGATTGGAAATTGGGTGCAATCAATGAATCCACCAGTGATGTTAACATATTACAGGAGGGGGTAAAACAAATGATTGGTATTAAAGCCACAGTGTACAACTAAATGCAAAAAAGTGCTATTATGATTGTCTTTGGCAAAGTGTAATTCCCTGCTAATTACAATATTAAGAGCACTCCCCTGTAAGTGCAAACCAGTATTGTGAGACCTGGGAACACAGGAAGATAGCAATCTGAACTTCGACCACCAAGTTTCCAGAGTGGTAAGGAAAGCCTTCTGCATTGTGCAACTAATAATTAGGGGCATTGCATCCAAGTCTGAGGACTTTATAACACCATTGTATTCGACCTTCATCAGACTGCTAATAGAGTACAACGCTCCCTTTTGCATATACTTCACCAGACACCTGCAGGAGCCAGAGAGACCCAGGGGTTTCTCACCAAGACAATACAGGGCCCTCAGACCATGCCATGACATACACGGATAGACTGAAAATTCTGTCACTGTACTCTGCATCATATAGGCTGTTGAGATGCGATTGATGCCTAGCCTACAGAGTAGTCTCTGATCCTGTGCTAATGGAAATCCTGCACATCTGCAATTCAATGACATAAGAGTCACTGACTCTAGGGATCTTAACCTAGCCTGTGACATTAACAGAACATGCTTGAGAGACAGATATTGGACATGCTCCCAGAGACAGCCACTCTTCTGGAATAGACAAATGGATGGGGGACCCCAAATTCACCCCGGGGGAGGCACCCATGTACCTCATTGACAGGGTAGTTGGTGTTGACCACAGACCTATTCTATGAATTATGTCCACCTAGTAAGGGCAATTGGGGCTACTTAGTATAAAGATGGCTAGGCCTGTAAGAACTGTAGGGCTGCTAGCCTTGTAACCTCCTATGAAAGAATAAACCTATGTCAAAATTTCTCAAGGGGACATATTGCTACAGTTGTTGTAGAAGGAGGATGTAATGCAATGGCAGCAATGGCCATCAATACATTAGTTCACATCAAAGATTGTAATACCCTCTTGTAGCCATACTGAACATCCACACCTCAATATAACACATCAATGACAGCAACGTTGACACGTCAACTTTTCATAGGGTCATAGGATATCATTAGGCTAATGGCCAGCATCAAATGAAATCCTAGCCATTAGTATACCATTGAAAACAAAAATACTATATCTATATTATGAAAGATAGTAAGACTGTTGTATGTATGTATATATTTATTGGATTGCATTACATACTGCCACCATTCATATGAGATGTGCACCACACCATGACAGAATTAGCAATCACACATGCAGTGATCTGGAGATGGCTTGCAGAGGCTCATGGAAGGACTCTGATTCATGAAGTGTTTATCTATATTTGACATGAGGACATCCTCCACTCCTCTGCTGGGAGGATATCATGTGGCCAGAGGAAAAATGAGGCTGCAAGGGGCTATGTGAAAGATACCCTAAGTGGTAGTGAAATGAAGGGCTATTCCAGAGATCATACAGTGACCATAGTGTGCCACCAGCCATACATACATACATACACACACACACACACACACACACACACACACACACACACACACACACACACACACACTCACACAAACACACACACACACACACACACACACACACACACACACACACGCATACACACACACCAGTAGACTGAGCCTGATTTGAACATTACACTTGTGTAGGTTTAGAATATGAATGCCATACAATGTTACAGTAGCGTCACCACATGTGTCTGACTAAGACTGTCATGTTGCACTTTATGGAGTACAATAATATCATTGTATGCTGAGAAGAACATGTTGGAAGGAATGTAGGGAATGGATGTGGAGTGACATCCCTTTGTAAAATTGTCTCAAAAGTGATAACTGCATGTATAAACATGAAAGCTGCCTGCTGTCAGATTAGAACATCTATATGTGTAGGAAAGTAGCTTGGAAATACAGGATTGTCTTGGGTGCTGTCAGAGCCCATGTTATACAGGACAACATCATAACTGTATACTACAACAAGATGTTCAGAGAAGGGTTTGATGTAGCTGTGGACTCACATATTGCTCAAAAATTATTGTCATAGTGATTGCTGAATACACACATAGTTGACTGCAGTGAAAACAGAACCTCTACCTAAGTATTTACAAAGCACAGTACTTAACACAAGTTCCACAGCACAAGTCTTGTTTTTACAGTGTTGGGCAACACTTTATGGCTGATGATATCAGCAGAGTCTGATGTGAAGAAGATGGTAATAGCAGTATCCCACATGCATGTAAAAAAGTCTCTTGAATGTCAACTAAGTGAATATATACACATACACACAAGTTGACTGAATTGAGAACATAATCCCTACCTAAGTACACCAGCTAGAGACTGCAGTACTTAATGCAAGCAGCACGGCACAATTCTGACTTTTACAAGGCTGCAGGACAATTTCTAGTGTATGACATCATTACTGGATGTTGGAGAGATGTTGGGAGGCCTGAATGAAATGGATGCGAAGGCACATACAACTGTCAAAATACTGGTACTCCACGGGATTGGAGTGATGACTGCAGGATGCACAATTATGGTCTTCTGACTAGATAGACAGAAAAACACAGACACCAGTTCATTGGAGTGAAATTAGAACCCCTGCCTAACTAAGCAAACAGACTAGAGAACTCAATACTTAATGCAAGTTCCATGGCACAAGTCCAATTTTCACAAGGCTGCCAGACAATTTCTAGTGTTTGATATCATCATTGGATGTTTGAGAGAGAAGATGTTGTGAGGCTGGAATCAAACAGGCCATGTACAACTGTTAAGATATTAAAGATGTGCATGTTACCAGATTGATGAGGTTGCAAGTGTAGAATTTGCTGTTGTGTTTCCAGTGTGCAGGTAGATCTTAAATAAACAGCTTTGCAAATTATATGCAAACAGCTGTCCACATTGCTACAAGTATTGGAAAATCTGAATGTGCATTGTCAATACAAAGATGTCCATGGTCTATAATAAAGTATTTTTTTTATTTATTTCTGTAGTGTAGTTGATATATTTGTGAACAAGTACTGACAGACCAAGTTTCAAGTGCATGGGTCCATATAACACATGGCTATAGTGTAAATATGTGTTCTTTCCTTAAAAAGTGCTTTCCCCTTGTTTGTGCTTTAACATGTATTCTCATGGGATGAAGACTAAATGAACAGAAAACATACATAATACATGCTATTATGCACGTTTCATAGCACAATGCCAAGCAGCGGGACTGTGCAGTCAATTTTAAAGTCTTTGAGCTTGTGAGCTACACAGTTCTATTGGTTTGCTTACCCCTGTGCAAACATGTTAAGTGGAGAGGCACGGCAATCAACCGTCTGTATAGTACTGAAAGAAAGGAACACAACTGCTGCCTAGCTGACTCTGTGGCAGCAGATGTAAATGCATTGACAGATTTCATTTTTATAAACCAGATGATGCAAGGTTTAAATACAGGTGTATCTAATAGTTTTAAATGGGTCTATATCAGTTTGATGAATAGTCTATTCAGTGCTTGAACCCACTTAAGGGAAAACTCATTTTAACAAGCTTTTTCACAGCCCGCTACTGACTGTAACAAACACTACACATTTTAAAACTCAGCAAAGTGGTGGGCTTTGCCCCCGCAGCCCCCAATGTGGGGCTGCACTCCCACATCCCCTAACTAAATATACCAACTCCAAGGTCACACTAAAATTTGGAAATGGGCAAATTCCCGATGATGGCCAACTACTTCCATTCCCTGTGAAAGAATTTGCTGAAATGATCTTTTGCTAAAATGACTTTTCACTTAAGTAGATTTGACAAATAGTCTTTCGCTGAATAGACTATTTGACAAACTGATATAAACCCATTTGTAATATGTAGTTATAAGGCAATGAAATAATTCTTTATTTTACACTTACTGTGTGTTGCATTAGCAGTGCGTGTTTAAGTGGTATTGCATGGAGGTAACTGCACCAGTGAAGAGCTGTTCACCGTCACTTGACATTGGTATGTGATGCCAAACTTATCACAAACACAGAGACCAAAAAGTGAAGGGAATCTACTGTTTTTTTTTTACTTATGTGTTGTCTGTGTGCTTTTCTTTTTTGACCAGACTCATCATCATCATCTTCTTTCGGCTGTTCCCGTTAGGGGTCACCACAGCAGATCACCTGTTTCCATTTCTTCCTGTCCTCTGTATCTTGCTCTGTCACACCAACCACCTGCATGTCCTCTCTCACCACATACATAAACTTATCTTAGGCCTTCCTCTTTTCCTGTTACCTGGTAGCTTGGGGTAGAGAGGAAAGTGCTGAAATGGGGGCAAGTAGGGGAAAGACAAAAGGGAAAGCAATATAGGAATGTGCAAGAGGGAGATATGAAAGAACCATAGCTATCCACATCTTCAACAGTGTAAAATTAAAATATGTACAAAATATTAGCTGAATGTGGACTGTCACCTCAACAAATAGGGATGACAACAACACAATTATGTTGTATAGCTAGTTGGAATGAATCAAGTGCATCAAGGAGACGTGTAAAGTGGAGAGCTATATATGGGAAGATATTTTTAGTGGGACAGGTGCCTAATTTTTTTTCTTCAGTAAGAGAAGAATGTTGGGTAAGAGACATAGATATTTCTGGGTCAGATAAGTAGGGTAGGTGAGGAGCAGATGCAAACAAACAGGACAAACAAGAAATGGCACAGGGACAGTTAGGGACAGAGGTTTGGGGACAGCATGGTTGGGGTTAGGAAGGGGACCACAGATACCCATGCCCATCAAGCATGGGGACAGTGAGAATCTAGTTCTTACCCACAGGTCTATCATCACTGTTCCCTTACTCCATTGGCTGTTGAAGTACTTGATGTCTTCTCCTACAGACCATAATTGAGAGTAGCCCCACCATCTGGTGTAGGAGTATAACAATGGTGCTGTGCATGACTCTACACACCAGTCCTAGCATCTCCTGATGGGTGATAACATCACAACCACCTCCACTACTCTTGGAGGGTATCACAACACCAGCTACTGTGGTAGTGCTACCTGATGTAGAGTGCCCAGATATTGCATCAGCAGCAGAGGCAGTGCCGTCAAGTTGGATCCCAGATGTGCTGGGCATCATTGCCAGAGCCAGTGGAGCAGGGGCCGGCTGAGTCATGGGGGGGTTGCCTACCTTCATGTGCTGTAGAGTATTTTGTGAGTTGTCAGAGATGGATGACAACATATAGCAAAAAAAGAGATAAGGGTTGGGTTAAGAGAAAAAAGAGATATAATGATTTCCATATGTGACATGCAATGCATTATCACAATAATAAAGTATTTTATCTCTACTTTTACATTTAAGTATACTCCTTAACAACTACAAACTATAAGGATTGCTCAAAGTAATCCATGCAATGTGCATATATTGCACATATGCTTGATCCAGTTATGCAGATTAATTTAACAGCATGACATTTATGCCACTTGTGTTGAAATTAAATGATGTAATTTTTTAAAGGATTTTGCTAATTTATTACTTGTGGTATTTGAACCCACATCATCTAACTACAGTAGTAGACTTGACTCCTACAGTTATCTTGTGCTACAGACTAAAGCATGCATGCTTGTTTGCTACAACTTCATAGAAAATAAATGATTTATCTAAAATAATAGTTCAGCTGTGCTGTGTACATACCCCTTGCTTCCCGTGTCTATGTTCACTTACCAAATGAAAATAACATTGAACCTTGAAACAACAAAATTTCAACATCAAACTGTAAAATTCTTGAAAACCAACAAATGCAAAAAAAAAAAAAAAAAAAAAACTTTAAATAGCCATAGTTGGTTGACATCGCACATACAACCTCCACCAATGAGGAGGGCTGTGCTCCCCAAATCCTTCTAACTATATATATCAACTCTGAGATCACACTACAGTGGGGAATAGTGCAAATATAAAAGGTTACCTTTCACTTACCTTATACATCACATTACTTCCTGATTGTTAGCCAACTATGGCCATTCGCTGAATTTATTTTTATTTTCACAGTTGTCAGTGTTCGTTGCTTTTCCAGTTTGCTGTTTTACTTTTGTTCTTTTGTGGTTCAATGTTTTTAAAATTCGGTAGCTGAACACAGACCCTTGCTTCTCTCAGTCTGTCTAGATGCGCAGCATGGGCCTCTCTATTCACCATAATCTCTGGGTTGAATGTGAAATAAAGAGAAGAGAACAAAATAAGAACATTATGCATACTGTTATTACCTATATGTAGCTTTCTATCTGCTATAAATTATCTTTATTAGTGTACTTATATGTTTGTGGGATGTCAGCAGTCCTGAATTCATTCAACCATTAGTTGAGTGGGATCTGTATTAGATAAACAAATGTTTGAAAGTTTGACTGTCATTTGGTCGACACCATATGATCAAACTTTCAAAAGTTCGATTATCTAATAAAAAATAAATAAACTACACAAAACACCTACCTGAACGTTTTAAGCAGGGGTAAAGTCCCCCTGCAACCCCTCACCCCCACTCTTTAAATATACCAACTCTGAGATTGCACTACAGTGCAGAAAAGGGAAATCTTCCATTCTGTGCTGTATGGAGATCTCCGTTACAACGTTCAAATATTCAAAAATCTGATTATATGGTGTCGACCATATGACAATTGGAATTTTGATTGTTCGAACATTCAATATAGACCTGGTTGAGTGTATCCATCTTGTGCCTTTTCAAGTCATTAAAGTGATGCCCACACTGTTATCCAGTGCTTGGAATGCCAGTTGCACTGGAGACAGCCTTGGCCACACTATGCCAAGCCTCAGACTTGTACTGCGAGTTGGTATAGCCCCCCCCCCTGCAAGAGCCTTTGGTTGTATTGCTTTACAAGGAGTCCAGTGAATATTCTGGACTCCTCAACACCCCACATGGGTGCCCTTAATTGGGCAACTTACCTTCTACCACCAAACATGACTGACAAGGGAAAACAGCAATAGCTAGGAATGATTTCCCGTCAATGCCTGTTATTGCATTTACTGGTAGTGTGCAAAACAAACTATGATACCTTCAGTCACACAAATAATTCGTAAAAGCTCCACTGCTATACATACTTATTGTTATTTATAATTATGTTTAAGTTTTTTATGTGTTTATTTAAACTGAGCATACAATCATTAAATACAATTGAGAGTGTGTAATTTTTTTTCATATGAATTTTAATATAAAGTAGAATGGAACAACAGTAAAAATATTTGGGAATTGCTGTATTAGAAGCCAGGATCATCTGCATTGGATCCACACACACACACACACACACACACACACATATATATATATATATATATATATATATATATATATATATATATATATATATATATATATATCAAATAAAGAATGTTATAAAATAAATGTTAGTACACTTGAAAGATTTTTATAAAGGTCTGGTTTTGAACTCACACCAGTCAATCTACAAAACACGGGAATTATATCTTATCCTTGTCTGCCATAAAAACAACTTTTCAGCAAGTCCAAAATCATCCACAGTATTAACAAGACATATGGCACTTGGACACTTATGAGTTTTTTGTACATGTGGTAATTTCAGATATGCAATGAGAGAGCAGTAATCTGAGACATGTAGTCTGTAAGGCATTTTGTATTATTATCCTTAAATGTTTGAAAATACTTCTTCTTTCGGCTTTTCCAGGTTAGGGGTTGCCACAGTGGATCACCTCTCCACTCCTGATTGGCAGTGGAGTTTTACGGTGTCAACTTGCCAGCCTGGTGCCCAACCTTCCACTAATGGCACATACATGCACACATTCATGCCTATGGCCAATTTAGAGGGTATAATGCCAATAATATACAGTTCTCAACAAATGGAGGGGAGTTTGGATATTACTGAACAGAAACTGTGAAATGTGGGCTGCTTACTTACATTTAAAACCTTGATAAAATTACTTCTACACTTTGTAAGTCTAACCTGGCTGACACACCCACTGCAGGTAAGGGAGTCTGAATTGCTGTTGTGTTTTCCTTCTCCCTATCAGTAATCATTCACAGTTGCAATCCATTAGCAACAAACACAGAGGGAGTGCTTGCCCTACGTTTATATCTGCTACACAGAGCCAATAATTTGGGACTTAGTAATTCTAATGAATTCACACCTCATTTGCATCTTCACTGTGCTCACAGGGCTGAATGTACACTAAAAAGGGAACCTTGTAGCTAGGGAACCTGAAGGTGAGGAGAGTTGTGTGTGTGGATAACAAAGAAAAAGATTGCTATTATTTTGGATTTATCTGCACAGAAGTCTACTGAGCTTGATAATGTATGATTGCATTTTTCAGTTATATACTGGAATTGATCACATGTCACTAGCAAAGGCTACTTTTATTTGTATGTATGTCTTAGAAGTTTACTGATAGCATAGGCATTTTTGACAGGGCATTTTACTTTCTCAGATGCATAGCCTTATTAACTTTCATCATAAGTGTTAATGTTAAAACTGTTTCTCTTTACACTCTTCTATTGTTATTTCAGTGAACTGTAAATGTCCTATATTGTCAATGATACAGGGGTGTTAGCCTTCTAGGATGGCCCACAGACACCTCTAGGGGAGTGCTAGCCACAGACAGAGATGAGTGATAATTGTATAAAAATTATGGTTCTGTGGTAACTGTGTACACATTTTTGGGATAGTTTGTTTGATAGCATTTAGAAACAAACACTGCTGTTTTATTTTTCTGTTTTTGTATAAAAAAATGTCATTTGCCTGTTGTTTTGTGGGTGGGGGAGCCAAGTTCCATTTCTCTGTTGGCCCAACCAAAATAATTTTAGAGGTTTACTTTGCTATTCTTACTCCTTGTTTTGGGGTTCCGTAGCTACTTGACAGATAGACAGCAAGCTATTAAATTGTTAGACAGTATATCCTCACTTTTACCAGTCTCAGTAGGTGTACGCCAAGGTTCCTTACTTGGCCCACTTCTCTTTACAATTTATACAAATTATCTCAATTCAGCCACTATATCAGCTAACATTATACAATATGCGGATGATTCTACACTCATCTGCTCAGCCACCTTAATCCCTGAATTCTTTCAAAAAACAAAAAAAAATTATAAATGATGAACACTACCTATTTGCCAAACAAGTAATTCTCAACCCCAGCAAGATGAAACTACTATTATTTACCAACAATAAAATATCTCAACCCTCCATTCCATTCACTATATACTCCACTAACACACCAGAATAGAGCCAGTTGACCATCCCAAACTACTAGGTATCACCATTGACAAATCCCTCAGTTATGATATGCACATATTTCAAACAATTAAAAAAGTCCATATCAAACTCTGGGCACTATATAGAGTTAAACCTTTTCTTACCCAGACTACCAAAAGAGCCATTGCACAAAGCCATCTATTATCCACTCTGTTATATGCCTCTCTGATATTTACTAATTTAAGGAAGACAAATCTAAATAAACTAGAAGCCTGCTACAACAAATTAGCCAGGTTTTCCACCAACAGCCCATACAGATTAAATTCACAAATTAGACTGGTTGGAACTCCCACACCTATTATGCCTCAAACAACTCACAGTTTTCCATTATATCATCTACCTACCAGATAAATATCTAGCCCTTAAAAACTGAGTTAAACCTTACACTAGCAATAGAGCTCTCCACTCTCTGGCAAGCTACTTCTTGATGTCTCTAAAGCCAATAATAGCTGTGGGGATTCCTTGTTCTCAAAGCACATCTCCAAAATCTGGAAATCAATTCCCCAGCCCATTCTTTGTACAACTAACCTCTCCAAATTTAAAATTCTTCTCAAGGCTCATTTCACCAAAATCTGACTTTGCTCCTGCTCAAAACCAGGTTGACCCCTCAGTAACTTCTTCTTTAGCAATTAAATCCTAGTCTGTTCTTCACTAATGCTTTTTTTTCTCTGACTGTTTCCTCTGGAACCTATCCCCAAGTCTACTCTGTATATTTTTATTCTAATTGTTTTATTTGGTAAGGCTAACACCCCACCCCTAAGTAGAATTACAGTAGTGTTTTGTTTCTAATATGTTGCATTCATTGTCCAACTATTATAATGTGTATAAATGTGTGATTTACCGGTTTTACTGAATTATTTGTGTTACTATTGCTAGTCAATTCAATTGTATCACTGTTTACTATGTAACCTGCTAACATTGTTCACTATGTATCTTACCACTTTTCCTCCCTGGGCCTCCATGGAAAAGGGGCCTTTTTTTGGGCTCAGATGGACACTCCCAGTAAACAAATATAAAATAAATAAACCTTGGTTTGTGTGGGAATATGATATGTTACAACCACATCATCCCTATTTATATTTTAATTTGAATAACTGAAAAAGTTTTTTGTTCTCCACTGGGTAATATTGAAAAACTAAAAATATGTGTTATATCTAAGCAGGGCGTTTATTTATGTATTATTTATGTGTAGTAATCTTGTTTTGTGTTTTATGTCACCTAGGACTATGGCACTCAAGCGTCCCAATCCCTGCAAACCCCCTTCAGTGACTCAGAAAATGATGTGAACACACAAGCATTTCGGTGACATGGTGACTTTCTGCTTGAGCCAGGAAGTGGGGTATGTCTGGAAGTGAATGCTGGTGGTGGACACAGCACAACATATGATTAGGTGCATCATAGCACCACTGACATCATTTCATTGGCCCAGAGGAGAGCAGCTGCAGTGGCCCATGGACAGCTGGCTACTGGGGGGGGGGGGCTGCTACAGAGTCATCACTGACACCAGATGAAGAGTTCCTGTCCACTGTCAGGGATCCAGAGAACTCATTGGAAAGCGCAGAACAGCATATGATTTATGTTGATACTGCTGTTTCAGGGAGGGAAAGTATGTCCCGGGAGGAGCTTCCAGGTAGACTTACATATGCCAATGTTTTAATATTTCTTGTACAGAAAAATATTGAAAGCAATAGATAAGTTGGTTTAATTTTTTTTTTTTTTTGAGGGGGGCTAGTTATAGATTGATACAGTTAACAATGCATTCTGATTCATTACACATGGGCTTTGGGTGGATGTGTCATCCAAGTTTCAGTTAAATGCATTGTTAATGTATGTATAAATGCCAAACATTTTCCCCTTGTGTTATTGTTATTGTGATGATGGTGTCCTTACATTTTGCTTAACTTCTTCCAGGACCATACTCCCTAACAAGTGTGGAGTCATCTGCATGTGGTAAGCCAAACATTTTTATTTCAGTACTGATAAGCATTTCACAAAAATATTCATTTATCCATTTGTGTGAGGTGGGTGTCAGGACTGTGTGTGTATTGCTGTACCATCTGTGGTAGTGGCATCAGTGTTAGCATATATCCAAATGTAGTAGTGTAGCTATTAATTTCTGTCCTGTGCTTGTTGTTTATTATCACTGGTGATCCTGACAGTGGAAGTGGAAGACTCTTACCACCTGATGTTAGAGTATTGGAAGGCTCTGTTGATGATGGTGGCCAAACACTGGCACATTTGGGGGGTACAGAGGTTGAATCTGACACTGAGTTTTATATTCAGCCATCCCCTGTAATCTCACTGGATACAACCAGTAGGCTATGCAAACCCATTCCAGTGAACCCTCAGATATTTGACAGGTGGAGGCTGAGACACGTGATCAGGGTAGTGTGGTTACTGTGGCTTCAGTGCCTCTTGACTCTAGCCATAGCCAAAATGTGGGCAAGGTGCCACACAGGAGGTTATTAGGGTTCTTAAGGAGGCCTGCTGTCAATCCTCCACCTGATCCACGTGTGTCCTCTGTGCACATTCAATGTATGTTTATGGCCATCATGGAGGCACAGGCACAATCCAGTAGAGCCTCAGAGGAAAGGCTTAGAGTTGTAGATGTGGCACAGCTGCCATATGTGACTGCCTCCACCATGTTGCCAATTCAATGGATCAGATGAATGACATGTTGGAAAGGTTGGTGTCTTTGATAGAATGTCTGCTGGGGGGGTAACATCCACATGGGTGTAGGTTAGCCACATCATCCAATGTTAACCAACTTGGCCATGCCTGATCCTGCTCCTGTAGTTGCACTACTTCCTCTGCTATATCAGTGGTTGAGGTGTTCACACCCAGATGTGGTAGGCCATGGGGTCATGGTCCTCAGCTTACTCATGAGGAGAGCTCATCCAGCAGACATCAGTCATGTTCAGGTAGCAGCAGTGCATCTAACCATGGGTGTGGACATGCCAGTGCAACTTCTGGCAGAGCCAGTTCTCGGGGTTGGGAATGACAATGATGAACTGCCACCTCTACTATGCACTGCTCACACTGTCCAATGTACCAAGACAGAGAGCTAGCACAGACATTGCCTGTGTTCCTGCAGACACTCACACACCAAATTCACCTGGAGGACCCATACGGATACAAACACAACAGTTACATGGTTCAGCAGTGAAGCTTAAAGCCCATTTTGTCTCACTGTCCCTTTGTTACTTTATTCAAATGTCTACCTGCTTTTCTTTCTTACTCACACACTCACCCACCTTTTTTGTCAGCATAGACACCCCCCCCCCACAACACCCTGTGCAAGTGATGATAACTGTGCCATATCATTGCTTTCTATCTTTTGGATTCAGGGATACATAACATTTGTGTCTGATGCTCAGGGTGCATAGCTGACTTAGTGCTTAGTAACTGGTAATCATACCTTTGACTTACATTGGTCTTAGAAAGTTAGGCAGTTGATAGCATCAAACATTTTGTGCATCAGTATTGTTAATGATCTTGTGAGGGTTGTGAAGTCTGAAAATGAAATGTGTATCATTATGTCTAACTTCTCACTTTAATGATTTTCCACTACAAAGGTATGGTGTTAAACTGAGGACATTTTGAGAGGTATGACTGTCTGAATCTTTGAAGCCTGAGGTCTATTATTTGATAATAGACAAATATATGTCAGTGAAGTCTCTACTGTCACATGTTAAAGTTATTTCTGTACAAATCACCCACATTTTACTTACTTACATTATCAAATAACAACATGCAAGGGTATGCCATTCCTTCATATTATTAAACATTACACTCCAGGTTCGACACTTACCTTGTAAATCTAGCAGTTATAATTGTTTTACTTCTTGGCAGACTTTATCTGATTATAGCAGTAAACAACCATTACATGAGTAGGTAAAGGTTGCGAGCATTGCCTGGCATCAATGTTACTATATGTATGTGTGTAGAAAGAAGGTGTTAGCTCCTTAGGTGGTGAGTGAGTAGCCAATGTGAGGGAATATTGAGCATGCCTATGTCTGCCTATACCCACAGCAGCTACTTGGGATTCTCTCTGACTCCTCACCTGCATGTGACTGTGATGACCTTGCCATTGGTGGTGGGATGTGTGCCCCTTCCCCTTGTTAATCCTGCTGAAGCTGTTTTCTCAGGATGAGGTTGTTTAGCATGGCACATGCAGTGAATATTTTAGTACCTGTAAGTAGATTGTACTGCAGGGCTCCCCCAGATTTTTTGAGGCACCAGAAGTATGACTTCAGCAGCCCAAACACACGCTCTGTGATATTTCAGGTTTGTGCGTGTGCCTCATTATGGTGTTCTTCAGTGTGTGTGTGTGTGTGCATTTCTGATGGGTGTCATCAGCCACGGTTCCAGTCCATAACCTGTATCCCTCAGTAAACAACCCTGTGAGATATCCCCCTAGTGAACATTTGATACAGCTGGGAGGTGTGCCAGATATGTAAGTCATGGTAACTGCTTGGGTTCCCAGCACACATGTTCAAGATGATTCCCTTGACATTACACAAGACTTGGCAGTTAATAGAGTAGAAGCTTTTTCTATTTATGTAGAGACTTCCCTGTTCCCTGGGTGGTGCCTTAATTTCTACATGTGTGCAGTCTGTGGCATTGAGTACTTCATGGTAGCATTAAGAATTCCACCCCTGTTAATATATATAGAGCCATCCATCCATCCATCCATCCATCCATCCATCCATCCATCCATCCATCCATCCATCCATCCCATTTTGCACATGGGGTTGGGGTGTCATATGCAGATGACCTTATAATAATTGAAAAAAACAAAAGCTGGATAAAATAAGTAATACTTTGCAAAATTGAGTGTTTGGAGATAACAGGGACAGCTTTAAATAAAGAGAAAAGCAAAGGTGTGATTGATGTAGTAAAGATCAGGGATATATATTTTACAATTAATTAAATTTCTGTGTTAGGTATAAAATTTGGGAATAAAGATGTAAGTAGAATTGAATGGGAAAAAACAATAGAAGAAATAAAGTGTGTCTTTTTTGGAGAACATATAAATTATCATTCAGAAAAAAGGCTTATTTCATTAATTCAGTACTGACAGGAAAAATAGTATTCTTCCCAAGTGTACTTATGTTGCCGACAGTATTTCAAAGGGAATAATTGCAGAAGCGAATGGTGTAATCAGAAAGTAGGATGCCAAGATTTTTCTGTAGAGACTGTTAATAGATTAATTGCAAGTAATTGTAAATTTGCCATATAAAAAGAAACATGATAGAATATGTTTACATTGTCAAGAAGAAGAAACTACAGAACATGTGTTTTTGAAATGTAAAAGAATAAAAAGTTATGGGGAAAACTATATAAAGAATTTTTTGAAGATATAAAATAAGTGGAAAAAAATAAGAATGGATATGATTGAATGTGGATATTATAAGAATGCGGTGGTGGTGCTGCGTTAGTGTTGTCGCCTCACAGTATGACGTTGTCCTGTTTGATTCTCAGCTAAAGCGTCTTCTGTGTTGAGACATGCGTGAATGGGCGTACCTTCGTTGAAGGTTGTGCATCAAAGCTGGCAACTCGGTACATAAAAATCTACTGCCAATCATTAGCGGACCGGAGTTCCGCTGTGGCGACCCCTAACTGGGAAAAGCCAAAAGCTACAACATTTACCTGCGGTAGTGGTGCTGCGGTAGGGTTGTCACCTCACAGCAAGACGTTGTCCCGTTTGATTCTCAGCTAGACCGTCTTTTGTGTGGAGGCATACGTGAATGGGTGTGCCTTTGTTGAAGGTTGTGCGTCAGGGCTGGTAACTCGGCATGTAAAAATCCAGTACCAAACATTAGCGGACCGGAGTTCCGCTGTGGCAACCCCTAACCGGGATAAACCGAAAGACACAACATAAGAATAGAGGTAAAAAATATGTTTAAAACAGTAGATACAAAGTTATTCTATGTTATATTGGTTATATGGAATGAAAGAATAAATGAAATTATGTTTAATGGTAAATGGATTTTAGCACAATATTAAGTAAAATCAGATCTTGGTTATGGAAAAAGGAGTGGAAGGTCTAATAAGGATGAAAATTTAGCATGATTGTACAGAAAATTATGTGCAAACAGTTTTGCATATTTATATATTTGCACACAAGTAAATATTTATAAATATGGAAATTTTGTAAATAAGAGCTATTTTGTATATAAATAAAAGAGCCCTACTGCTACAACATTCACTGTGCATATGGCTGATGAGTGATAGCATCTGTTCAGTTCCTGGTGAAGTGGAAGCTGGGAGAGTGGCATGCAAACATGATGATTGTGAAGCGTTGAGTAGAGGTGAATGTCAACTGTTTACTTTTGTTATCAAAAAAGGAGATATCTAGCAAAGAAAATCATGAGGGTGACGAGATAGAGGATAGTGAAGATGTTTTCCAGCATAAATTGTTTAAGGATTCAGGGAAGACAAGTGACAATAGGAAGAGGTTATTATTACAACACTTTAGTCAGGACGGGTGTATGATGATTTATTGGTAGAACTAGTCAATCTCAGTGAGCCAGAGATAGGGAAGGATGTACCTTGAGGTGAAACAATGGCAATAATACATATAGACGCAGGACAAACGCTTAAGAGAAAAACATTTGCAGAAGTAGTCAGAGAACAGAAGGAAGAAAGAAGAGAGATGAAAAAGAGATAGGGAGATTGGCATAATGGTTAAGGTGTTTACCTTACAGACGCAAGGTGCAAGGTTTGATTCTTACATACAGTAATTAGCTAGGCTTAAAATATCCACAAGTGCAGTTAGTCTAGTACTAATCTATGAACCTATGACAGAAGAAATAGAAAAGAAAAAGTACATAGCTAGAATAAAGAATAACTAGAAATGGACAGGTACAAAATATGGGACAAGATATTTGTGCCTTTGGGAATCAAGGCACTGGAGGTAAGAGCTTTTGTTTTGATTTGAAAAGAGACTTGTGATATTTTATTTGAGAATGCTGAAATATTAGAAACTTTTTGGAAAAAAGAAAAGAAATGTATCCATGGAGTAAATATATTGTAAAAACCTATTGTGAATCACAAAAAAAGTTAATATACAATTTTGGACAGAAACTAAAAGAGTAACTATTAAAAATATTTATTGAAGAACTTTTGCAAAGAAGCGAAAGACATTTCCAAAGTGTTTGATAATAGAGGACTTTGGATACATGCTCGGGATTGTAATGTGATTTTGAAAATGGAAATAGAAAGATTGCCCGTATTCTTAAAATGATTAATGTTGAAGATATTAGAGTTGTTGTTAAGTATTGGGGACAACTGAAAACTTTTTTTTCCTATGTGAGGGAGAGACATTTTGTAAGAAACTATAATAATAAGAAATGTTATTTATGCAGGGAGATTGATCCTGATGTAAGAAAATGTGAAAATACATGCTATAAATGCAAACAAACAGGACATTTATGGATGGATTGATAGAAAGAGAAAAGTTCAGAACTTAATATAGAGGCCAGATTAGAGAACATTAGAGAAGAGGTAGGTAATAAGGAGCAATTGTAACAAGAAGAACAAAAAGATAAATAGAGAGAGAGTAATGACACTAATATAGAAGAAGAAAATGAAATTCATAAACAAAATGGGAAAGGTTGACAGAAAGTGGATTAAAGGTTAGCAGCAGAGAAAATATAGACTGGAAAATGGTTAAAAAGAAAAAAATCATTGGAAAAAGAGTTATTAGGAAAGGAAAATTCCAGTGTGTGGGTTTGAAAGTAAAAAAGAAAAGAAATGAGTAAATAAATAATTTATTGCAAATTAAGGAGAATGGAAACAGTCTTAGAATTCTATCTATCAATGTTAATAGTATAAAGAATGTAGTAAGAAGGATTGGGGTATTAGAATGGTGTAATAAGTGTGAGGCAGATATAATAGTGTTAGAGGATGTTAGGGGTTTAACTAAAGAAGAAAGAGAACAGACTGAGATTTTATGGATAGGAAGTATTATATGAAACTTGGGTAGAGAAACATTCAGGGATATATATATTCTGTAGGATGGGAATAAAAAGTTTTGGATTACGCTTTAGTTATATTAGGAAGATTAATGGTAGTTGACTTTAGGTGGGAAGGCTACAAACAGATGTCCTATGCAGCTCGACTAAAGAAACTCTAGCTCTACTCAGTTGCTTACCACCTACTCAGAGGCGATCTATGCCTGACGTACAAAGCCATGTCAAACCCAGAATTAATGGACATGCTCCAACTCAAAAAATCCAAGTCCCTTAGAGCTACATGCTCCAGGGACCTAAACCTCAGCACAAAAATAAATAGGATATGCTGGAGGGACAGATTCATTTCTCAGAGGCTCCCCTCACTCTGGAATAGAATCCCAATTCATGTTAGACATAGCCCCTCGCTGACCCTCTTCAAGCAAAATTTGGACGCGTGGATGGGAAATCGCAAATTCACCCCTGGGATCTCCCCTGTGTCCCTGCTAGACAGAGGCACAGTAAACTAATCTCAAAAGGGTACCTTCTGTGACCTACTTTACAGAGGCACAGTAGGCTAATCTAATAGGGAGGCGGAAGCCAAATACACTCTGGCTAGGCTTATAAATGCCCTAGGGCAGATAGCCTAGTATCTAACTGTGAACCTATGAACCTATAAAAGTTTATAGACTAATAGTAATATATGCTTATGTAGTATGTAAAGAAAGAGAGAAATTATTTCAAGAAATACTGGACTATGTTATAGGAAATATGGACATTATAATAACAGGAGATTTTAATTGTGACTTAAGATGTAAAAAGCCAAAAGAGAGACTGGATAACAAAACAATGGAAAAAAGAATAAAATGTGGGAATTTAGAGTTATGGAATTTGAATAAATGTGCAAGTAGAAGAGGAAAATTAAAAAGAGAATTATATTATTTTTTGATATCTAAAACTATAAAAATAGTCTTAAAAGATGTGGTAGACCCAGGATTTTAGGATCATTCGGTTGTATGATTAGAAATAGAAGAAAATAAATGATTTAATATTAAATTGTTGAAGTCCAGTACTTTAAATACCGTTCAGGCAAAAACATGGTTCCAAGGTTGCAGAATTCCAAAAGTAAGCATTTTGAACCATAATAATGAAATAAAAGTTGCTTTTATACATTTGGCATTATGGTTGAGATTGTGGTTACATTGGGGAGTAGGGAATTTACCATTTTCATCACTGTGGTGCAATCTCAGAGTTGGTATTTATAATTTGGGGAGTGCTGGGGGCTTGCTTGTAGAAGGATTCCTCCATATTCGAAAATGGAAGTCAAGCATGTTGAATGTAGAACACAGTGTGTCTTCAGTTCAGCATTTATTACCACATGGTATTTTTATTTTCAGCTTTTTGGGTCGGCTTTAACTGCACTGCAACATTTTGATAGTATACAAAATAAAAAAAACATATAAAAATTGTGAGAGGAATAAAGATATTAAATGAAAAACAGGAGAATGAGAAAGGTAAAAATAATATATAATAAAGTTATGGAAAGCTCTTTTGACCATGAGAGATGTTTATAATAACTGGTCAGAATGGTGGATAATATTTAAAGAGACATATAAAAGAATATATTTAATCTTGAAAAGTATAAAAAGACAAATAGACAAAGAGGAATACAGAGAAGCAGAAAAATCTGTTTTATACAATCTGGACAGAAATGAAAGGGAATATTTTAGAAAAGATGAAGAGAGTTATCCAAAGAATCAAGAACAAGTTAAATATTTATTATATAAACAAAATATTTTTGCAAGGAAAAAAGGAGGAAGTGTTGCCATTTTTGAGTAAAAAAGTAAAGGAAGATAGTGGTCTAATGAGAGAAATGAAAAATAAAGATGCAGAAGTTGGAAGAGACTAAAGAAATATTATGACTATTGTAGTACAGTATGTTAAAGAGATAGTAACAAGACAGATAAAGAAAAAATAATTGGAGGATGAAGGAGTTTACAGAAGAAATGAAAAATAACTGGAAAACAAATTACAGTTATGGATTTAGATATGAGAATGAGAAAATAGATATAAATTCAGCAGCAGGACCAGATTGTATAGGATATTTAGTGTATAAGAATTTGATACAATGGCAGAAAGATATTTTGGTGGAATTGTTTAATGAATGGCTAAATGACAGTATTTGTTATGCAGAAATGTGTAGGGGATTATGATATTTATATGGAAAAGTGGGAGAAAAATGAAATAAAAATAAAAAACTAGAGGCCAGTAATCTTGAGCAATAATGGTCATAAGATATCTATGAAGATAATACAAAAAAGATTAAAATATACTTTGGCATATGTAAGGCATTTATGGAGTTAAAGGAAAAGGAAGCCAATAATTATTAATAATAATCCAGGAAATTGTGGATGATTATCAAAAAGGAAGAAAAGGAAGCAGCATTATTGGTGGCTGATGTAAGCAAATCATTTGATTCAACAGAGAATGAAACTTTATGGCAACTAATGGAAGGAAATAACTGTAGTATACAAATACAAACGTATGTGAGACAGTGTATATAGTTACTAATATCAGGGTCTTAATAAAGGGCTGATTAAGTGAAGAAACTGAGATGAATAAAGATTTAAAGCAAGGATGTCCAATGAGTAATATTTTGTAATGTCACAAATTGTGTAGTAAAAGAAATAACTGAAGAAATGGAAAAAGTAAATATGTACAAGAAATGGGCATTTCATATCCATTTATAATGTCTTATGCTGATGATATAATAATAATGGCTAAGAACAGAGAGAAAATTAAAGAAATAATTACATATGTGCATAAAAATTGCAAGAAGTTGGATTGATAATGACTAGGGAAAAATATAAGGGATTTGGAGATGAGGAATACAATTTGGATGAAAAGAGATATTAATATTAGGAATAAATTTTGATGAATGTTCTACACCAAATGATAAATGGGAGAAGATTTTTCAAGAATTAAAAGGACTTAGTGTTATGTGGAACCAATATAGGTTGTCTTATAAGAAGAACGTACATTTAATTAATACAATATGGATGGGAAAATATCATACATAGCTAGTATGTATATGATTCCAAGAGAATTGTGGAAACAATTTTTTGAAATAATGTTTAGATTTATATGGGGATCTAGATTAAACCCATTTAAAAGAGGAGTGAACCATATAGTTTATGGGGCTTTGCTGAATCTATACAGGGTGTTAAAATAAATAAATGGAAAAGAAGGCAAGTTGGTAGGAAGACTACTTAAGAAAAATATTAAAGGGAATGGGAATTAATAAAATTAAATAACAGGGAGATTGAATGGAAAAATGAAATAAATATATATCAAGACAAAATAAAAATATGGAAGATAAGTATAGAGGAAATAGGGGAAACTAGGAAAATATGGTCTAAACTATAATGATGTAAATTTACTGCATGAACCCATGGGGACATCTAACAGAAGAAATAATAAAAGCTATAAAACAAAAAAAATAATGGTGTATGAAGAAAGCTATATGTCAAGATTTTTTATGGAGGCTACAAATTAATAGATTGCTTGTTAAAAGAAATATGTCTTATATAAAAGTAAATTAAAGGACATGTCATTTCTGTGGTGAATTAGAAATTGTAGCGCTAGCTTTCTAACGTAAAATATTAAACAAATTATATGAAAAATAATAGAAAAAATACTCTGAGCGAAATACAAGATTATAAACAGATAACTATAGATATATCTTGAAAATGGATTTTATGAGAATGCAGTAAGCAATATGCCAAAAATTTAGATAGAAAAATAGAATGAAAGATTGAATTAGATGATTATGGAAATTAGATATTACCAATACAATACAGAAAATCTAATGGTAGTTATGGAAAAAGGAGTGGGGTCTATACAAATGAGAAACAAAAAGTTGCAAATGATGGAGGACTGTAAATGTAATGTCATTTTTATAAATATATAAGTATGTATATTTGTATATAGTTGTGTATAATAAAGGAGACCTACTCATTTTGATAGGTGTCTTAGAATCTTTTACATCCTCCTGAGATACCAACAACTCAAGCAGATGGGTACTTAGTTTAATGCCTCAGCCAAAGGACAACACACGCAGGAGTGCAGCTCCTTCTTTGTGCTGTAATTGATCTACCTGTTATGGGAATAGAACACACATCCTTCTGTACCTAAGTTGAGCATGCTACCAGTGCTACTCACACTGGTATCTTTTAAATTGTCTGACAAATAAAATTTGGGTAGTATTCTTGCCTTAGTTTTATCCACTCAGAGTTGACTTCCTAGCATTCATCTATAGGCTAGCTTCATAACTGGCATCCTATAAGGATTGCAGCACAGTGGGGAAAAACATATATCTCCTCATGATGGGCAAGTGTTTACTTGCCCTGGGGAAATTTCCTTGTTCAGGGTTTTAACTTTCTTATTTTCATCTCGAGATACTGAAATTTGACATTTGAGTATCTTGAGCTTTCAAAATGAAACCACACACACATACACACACACACACACACACACACACACACACACACACACACACACGCGCGCGCGCGCACACACACACACACACACACACAGGTTGAACACAGTCAGTTAAGGAAAACAACTATAATTACATCTATGTGTATATATTATATCTGCATCTATATATAGATATAATACATACACATAGATAGTAACACAGATAGGAACCACAGACTGAACCCCCCCAAAAATGTTCTGTGAACTGGCATTGCTCTTCACTACACCACTCTGCCAATAGTCAGTTGGATTCACACATAAAGCTGCTCAAGCTTTCAAAGGCAGCCACTTAATTGAGTATAGTGATGATATCTGCCCATGATGGAAAATAAAAAAACTATGGTTAAGTTGTTAGTTTTAGATACACTGCAACACCCCCATGTACCCACATGCATAAGCCATAGCAGCAATCATTTTACACTGCCTTTAATGAATACATTGCATTTTGTGAAACTGTTCCTGATAAGCCAGTTCAGTGGCTGTTTAACTGTAATAAAACTACAGTAGGTTTAAGCTACTTTATGCATTGATGACTTCTATATTCATCAATTACAGGTACTTTATTGGGTTTTTAAATGCACATTAAACCTTAAATGCCTGATAGCAATTTTTTAACAAATTAGCCACAGCAAAGCATTATGACTTGCTTCACATATATGCACTCTAGTACTGCAAAGCTATATTTATGTCATTTTAACTTAATCAAAACAGCAGTGTTGTTGTCCATAGATAGCCCCTGTACCAGGAAATTATGTTGACTGTCCACAGCACAGATGTCTGATTGTGGAAAAAATAATGGCTACAATAATCTGTTTCAAATAAGTTGTAAACAAATGCAAACATATACACCAGTCCTAAAAAAAACAGATCGACTGCTTAACACAAACAAGCATGTTCAATCACTTTCATTCACAGATACTCTCTGTATTCAGCAGTTATAATCATTCTGTTAACTGTGCTCACCTCAGATGTATGATTATAATAAAAAATAATGGCAACAAAATAATAGTACAAGTTTGTTTCAAACAGCAGTAGCTTATTTTAAACAAATACACATAAATCTTACAAAACCAAAATAATAACTGTTTAGATTGCACACATGACAGCAGGACAGTCATTTAAACTGCAGGCAGTCCACTTACCCAAAAATTGTATATACTTTGTTGACTTGATATACTTAAGATGCTTGATTATAATTAACTAATCAGTTAAATTACTTAACCCTTTTAGACACAAACATACTTTACCCAGACACAGTAAAGTAGTTTTGCTTGCTTCATACAAATATTCTTTCATCCTGTAATGGTTGTTTGACTTAAGCAAATGACTGTAGGCCAGAATTAGTCACTTTCATACAGAGAAAGGTCCCCATACACAGCAATTATAAATACTTTGTCTACACCTTAGATGTTTGACTACAATACAATAATAATAGTAATAATAATGATAATAATAATAATCATAATAACAACAACAGTTATAGTACACTTATCTTTAGCTCTGTTTCTTGCATGCAGTAAAGCAGCCACAATATAAAGTATTCCAGCTTGTTTCAAACAAATGCAAATTAGACCTATAGCACTCAATATCTTTATACTAGAATCAGGGAAAAATAATAAATAAATAAATAAACAATAGTAATGAGTGACAAAGACCACAAATCAGGGCCAGATTTTAATTATTACTTTAATATACTTGGAACAATACCAGAATAATCAATTTTGTGTTAGCATGCATTTTCTGAACAATATGAAATCTGAAAGTATCTATTATACATTGACTGCAGTCCTGAATGTTTTGCTAGAAATCTACTTATTTTAGAAAGAGCTTCTTAAAAATATTAAGTAAAAGCAGGGATGTTCTGAGAAGTCAGGGACATTTGAGAAATGTCCACTTTGTACATTATCTAGTTGCTATCTGCCAGAGGTGAAAAAAATAATTGTTACTAACTAGTACATTCTGCTGCATTCTACCTGCAGTAAATATTGTCTTGCAGACTGTCATGGTGCTGCTGTCAACTGGCTCGTGATGCTGTCTGTAGTGTCACTGCATCTATTCATACTTTTCAACTGTCCAGAATTTTGCCTCATATTTTTTAATCTGTTCATTATAAAAGTTGTGGTTTTCTGGAAAATAATTAAGAACTGAAATCACTAAATAATGAAAGACATTCTGACCTTCAGACTTCATATTCTTCAGACAATACATGCTAATGAATAACCTGTTATTCTAGAAACTTTCTAAGTTTGTAAGAACAATGTTTAAAATCGGTCCTTATTTTGGGCCTTTGTCCTTCCATTATTTTTTGTTTTGTCCAGATTTTTACACTAAGTCATTGAGAGGCATGTAGCCATTACCCTCCATTGGTCAAAACTTCAAGGTTGCTTGTTAAGTCTCACTCATCATGATCTAAACAATGAATTTCTGAGCCTCTGAGGCTGTAAACGCTGCGTGAGTCATTGCTTAGATCACACTGGGTGGGAAAGAACAGACACCCAAGAAACTAAGTAATACTCATCTCCTTTTTCTCCACAGGGGAGCTATTGCAATATTAATTTTACTCAGTAAGAAAAAAAAACAATCAGGTAAGTTTTGCTGACTGAGTGGCACCCTAAATGGTCACTTTAATTGCTTATGCCTAAGGCTGTCCATGCAAATAAGCCCTCAAAACCATCATTTTCTTAATCCTTTGTCTCCATCTACTGTTCAACAATAGCAAATATCTTGTCACATCCCACCACAAACCAAACAGTCTTAGGCTGTGTATCCACCAATTTAATGCTTACTTTTCTGAACCTAGTATTAAATGGTGACACTTGTGTAAAATATCAATGTTTTAAGCAAGGAAACAACACCCATCTCCAAAAACTAATCAATCAATAGTATAAATGTATACTAGAGTGATATAGACTATGTAGAACTTGAATCCAGAACCTTATTGCATGTTATGATGTTGAGTGAATATTGAGTCTCGACCCCCCCCCCCCCATGTAGGACATAACTTTCACATCTACAAATTGCTACTTACAGAAATAAAAGGCTATTAAGAAAGTTGTCATTGAAGCAACAAATGTAATACTTTTCTTCACCTAAAATTATGTTGATTTGAGGGCTGCTTTAGGATTACTAGCCCAGAACTTAAAATCAATAACATTTGCTTCTTCTGACCTTCTTTAAACAGTCTCCAGACAAAACTTTCACTATTACAAACACTTACTTTGTAACAAATTTCATTTCTTGTTTTACCTTTATGTGAAATAGTCTGATCATGGAACTAGCAGCCCCTCTCCTGACAAAACTGTCACAAGTACAGATGGATACCTCAGCAACAGAGAGTGAGCATACCTCTCAGCTGTGCATGTTTTAGAGACTCACCCCCTAATGTGTTTTCAAATGTTTGCTCCTTACTTTTTAAAATGGGAAATTATTTTAAGAAGTTCTAAACTGATAATGCCAGCAGTTTAAAAAACATTCTTAATTTGTGGTGTTTTGCCAAATTATTATTTGCTACCTCCATAACTCTCAAGGTACACATTGAGATGTATGAGTCTGAGTACAATTTTAATTGTAGCTCATTTCATGTTTGGATCTTGTCTGATAACATTACTTCCTTCAAGCAAAATATCTCAACTGTAAATGGACATTTCAAAATTAAAGGCTTACTAAACCCTTAACTGAGTAGTTTATTTCATGTTCTGACATTTTTGAACAGACTGAACAGAAAAACAGTGGCACTTTTTCCCAAAGACTTTCCCAACAAGAAGTGTATATTTCCACAAAAATGGCCAACTAAAAACTTTAAATCAATAATTTATGTCATGGTCTGACCTTATAAGATGAATGTCCCTCTCTAACTAAGTTAAGATGTTTTAGTTTTTTTTTCTTTACAAAATATATAGTTGCCTTTTAATTTTATGATGTTCTCAGTTAGTGTTGTTTTAAAAAAGCACTACAGAAGAATCTTGTGCTATTTCATAATCTGTAATGCAAGCTTGCCAACCATATCACAATGTGGCCATATGCCATTCCCAGGACCCATTCTCTCTGGACTTCTACCCAATCTGTGAGAATGCAAAAAGAATGTAGTTTCACCTGTGCTTCAGCCTTCTGACCCATTCTGAATTTTCATAAGTGAATTATTATCCATTAGACCATGCAATGCACATTTTTTTGCAGTGCAGAGGTATTATGTAAAATTCCTGCTTCCATACATAAGACCTCTGAGGTGTGTGCACCCATGCATGTGTATGGGTGGGTGGGTGTGTGCATGCACACGTGCACATCTGCATTTGTGTGTGTGTGTGTGTGTGTGTGTGTGTGTGTGTGTGTGTGTGTGTGTGTGTGTGTGTGTGTGTGTGCTGAGGGGATAATTGGTATAGTTTTGAATCTTGGAGTTGTGATGTGGATCTTGTATCCATTTGCCTGCTTACTCTAAGAGCATATCCCAGCAAATGCTGCTGTACTTGTTGATGCCAGAGTTCTGGAGTAAAATATAGAATCATGCAGTAGAAATTGCAAAGTTGAGCAGTGCAATATGTGAAAAGCACTGTCTTTGCAAGCAACGCCTTTGAACCAACAGTGTCTGGTTATGTAGAGTTCAGAACTGAAAGTTGGAGTTGTGAAGCAGAAACTGTCAAATGGACCAACTGATCACATAAAGAAAGTTATGTCTTTGTCATCTGAGCTAGATGTTTGAACTGAACCCTTCAGATATATTCAGAGAGTTACCAGACCACACTGAACCCAACCTATGAGCTGTAATGCTTAAACTTTACCTACTAGATGAACTTGCAGTTTGACGGATTTACTGTCCAAGTTAAAACATGCAGCCTAAATGGAGTGTGCTTTTACTGTACTAATACAACATGCAAAGTAGTACTGTTGGGTTGTTTCCATGTTTGAAGAAACTCCCATAGTTTACATAAATGTAATTCAGCTTATTGTTTTACTTGCATATTTTATGGTAGTGTTTCCAAAGATCCTTATCACTGTGCAGTAGGTAAATGTAAAGAAGCAAAGAAAAAATAGTACTTAAGGCTGTATTTTCAAAAGCTTCTAGTCTGAGGAATATTTCAATATTGAGCATGCACACTAGTTTTTGTCTAATTTGTTAAGGAATTATAGTTATATGCATAAAAAGTAGAATATAAAGCATGCTAACATCTCAACAGATGCAGCTAAACTGGATAGCCTCATTGGATAGCTGTACAGTAATAGAATTAGTGTAGAAACTGTTAGCAACCATTATTTAAAACAACAAATAACAAGCCAAAGCATGGAATCGGCAGTCAGACTCGTCCACGTGATTACTGAAGTAATGACTCTCACCAGCTGCACATTCATACACTCCATGTAGTCACATTACCACTTAACCCACCCTCACTGAAGTAATAACTCTCACTGGAAATACACTCGGACATTCCATGTAGTCACATTACCAGTTAAAACACACTAACTGAAGTAATGACTTCCAACAGCCATACACTTGGACATTCCATGTAGTCACATTACCACTTAACCCACACTAACTGAAGTAATGACTCTCACCAGCTGTACACTCAGACATTCCACGTAGTCACATTACCACTTTACCCACACTAATTGAAGTAATGACTTTCACCACCCATACACTCAGACACTCCATGTAACCACATCATCACTTAACCCCCCTCACTGAAGTAATGACTCCCAAGAGCTATACACTCAGAGATCTATTTCATAGGTTCATAGGTAGGTACTAGGCTATTGGCCCTGGGGCCATTACAAGCCCAGCCAAAAAGGAACCCTGGCTTTTGCCACCCAAGAAAATTATTTTCCAGTGCCATTGTCGAGCGGAGCCACAGAGGTGATCCCTGGGGTGAATTTCCTATTTCCCATCCAATCATCAAGATTTTTCTTGAAGAGAGCTAATGAGGAGCTTTGTTTGATATAGATAGGTAGTTTATTCCAGAGTATGGGAAGTCTCTGGGACAGGAATCTATCCCTCCGGCATGTTCTGTTTATTGTGGTGACAAGGTTTAGGTCCCTAGAGCGTGTAGCTAGGAGGGATTGGTATTTTTTTAAGTGGAGCATGTCCAACAGCTCTGGGTTTGACATAGCTTTGTATGTCAGGCAGAGATCACCTCTGAGTAGGCAATATGCGACGGAGTAAAGCTGGAGTTTTTTGAGATGGTCTGCGTAGGGCATCTGTTTGAGGCTGGTAATCCTCTTTGTGAGGTATTTCTGTGGCTTTTCCAGTTGTTGTAGATGTCTTGTGAGGTACATACCAAAAGGGGCGTTGTACTCTATAATGGGTCTAATGAGTGATGAGTAGAGGGGAACAATGACCTCTTTTTTTCTGGATGAGAAACCTTTTGTGATGAGGTGTGCCACGTAGAAGGATTTCCTGACTACTGTGGTGATGTGATTATCAAAGGAGAGAATACTGTCCACCTGTGTCCCAAGGTCTCTTAACACACTTTCGGTGTTAAGTATACTACCGCCTATGTTTTAGTTCATGGGTACAGAGTTTTTACCAAAGGGGATAACAATGCACTTTTTGGCATTGAGCTTGAGGCCATGGCTTTGACGCCAGGCATCTGTCTCAGTGAGGCCCATTTGTAGGATGTCCACATTGTTAGGAGTTACGATTATGGCTCCTAGTTTGCAGTCATCTGTGAACTTCATTAGCCAAAGACCTTCTGTGTTAGCCTGTACTTCAGAGAAGTAGATACCAAACAGGAGAGGACCCAGGACTGAACCCTGTGGTACTCCACTTGTCACTGGTCTGAAGTTGGATTTGGAGTCTGCTACTTTCACAGTGTGGGTTCTGTCAGTGAGCCAGTTGGCAACCCATCTTGTGACATAGGGATTTATACCTAGTTTAGTGAGTTTATCTATAATTCCAGAGTGGGGGATGGTGTCAAAAGCCTTGGCAAGATCTATATAGGCTGTGTGAACCAGCTTACCCTTGTCTACAGCTTTGGTGACTGCTTCAAAGAAGTCTATCTAGGAAAGTTCATTCAGATGATTGAAGTTTTAAAACTTCGAATTTCATATAGCCGAGACCATATGATCGAAGTTTAAAAACTTTGAGCACCTGAAAGAAAAAGAAAAACAAAACAAAAAACATTCCCTGGATGTTTTTGCAAGGGGTCAAGCTAGACCCAGAGGTCAGCCAAGTTATCAGACCAGCATGGAAAGTTCAATTAGGTATGCAAAGCAGAGTCAAAGCCTAGCTAGACAAAATGGTACAGCTAGGAGTAATTTGTCCAGTAGAAGAACCTACTGAATGGGTATCCTCCATGGTAGTAGCTCATAAGAAAAGTTCAGATGATATCAGAATATGTATTGATTCAAGAGGTCAGAACATATCCTCAAAAAGGCCTCATTATCCAGTGTACACAGTCGAAGAGGTTGCTACCCTCATGCCACACGCCACTGTTTTTTCTGTCTTTGATGAAAAGAGCTCATTTTGGCATATTTTGCTTGACTGCAAATCCTCATTGTTAAACACATTCTGTACACTGTTTGGAAGATACAGATTTCTGAGAATGCCTCTTGGAATAAATTCTGCCAGTGAAGTCTTTCAGCGTGCAATGGAGCAAATTTTTTCTGGCTATTCCTGTGCTATTATACTAGATGATATTCTAATAGGAAGCAATGGTGAAGTCAAACATGACAGAAACCTCAAGAAAGGTATGGAAAGAGCACGTCAGGTGAATCTTAAGCTGTATCCTCAGAAGTGCAAATTGAGGGTATGAGAAATTACTTATGTTGGTCACTTGTTTACCAGTTCCTGCTTATGACCAGATCCTTCAAAGCAAACAGCAATTCTAGAGATGCCAGATCCAGACAGTGTTGAAGCCCTACATTTTCTTGGCATGGTCAAGTATCTAGGAAAGTTCATTCCAGATTTATGCCAACTTTCAGTAACATTATGAAAGGTGACATGCAAAGATGTAATTTAGTCATAGTCAGAACAGAAGTCTGCTCGTGTGGATGGCGTAAAACACTTTAATCTCAGAAAGTATAAAACATTAAAAACAATAAAATAAAAGAGATGACCACCTCGCATCACCACAAGATGCTTCATCAGATCTAAAGAGTAACACACAGGGCAGGTATTTAAATAACACCAATTTAGCACCTCAGATCATGTGACCACAAGGGCTGATTTTAAAGGGACATATTCATTCCGTCCTTTGCTAGTAGTTGCCTGTAACAAAATAAACCACTTGGTTTCCAGATTCTCAGTACTGGTTCTCACATCCCCTCCCCTAATACTTGGTGTAAAAACCTTAAGTACAAAAAAGTTAAAAGTGTGCATATAGGGGCTGATTGATAAACAGCTATTTGAGTATTTTAGTGTTAACTGTCCTGCTATACCTGTTATTTATGGACTGCCCAAGATTCATAAGACATATATCTAGCCCCCACCATGAGACCTATAGTATCAGGGAAGGGATAGGTCACTGATCCCCTATCTAACTATGTCGATAAACAGCTACATCTGATAACTGATAATGCTGAAACTGTGCTAAGAGATACTGGTCACTTTTGATGAGACTATCAAAATGGGCTGAGCAGAACCACCTTGATGAGTACTTATTTGTTACAATGTATGTTACCTCGTTGTTTACTGTTACTCTGAATAAAGAAGGCATTGAGTTGGTTAGATGTTATTTAAGTAAGAACTCTTCTTATACTCCTAAATAAATGCATTTGATTTGTTACTTGTTAGATATCATTCTAACCAACAATGTGTTTTTGTTTAATGACAAATATTATATTCAAAAGGTGGGTGTAGCAATGGGCACTATGTGTGCAAATACCTATGCTAACATGGTAGTGGCCTAATGGGAGATTGAGTTTGTCTTTAGTGAGAGATATATCCATTGTCAACTCCTGACACACTATGATTGGTTCGTGGATGACGTTTTTTGGTCTGGGCAGGCACAATGGAAACTTTACAGGAGTTTGTGCAGTACCTACATGGTACCACTGACTTTCTGAAATTTACTTATAGATGCTCTGATGTAGGCATAGACTTTCTGGATGTGTACATAAAAAGGGTGGGTGATGGGATAAATACCACTATCTATAAGAAGGCATGTAAGAAGAACAATCTGCTGCATGCACAGAGTATGCACCCTAAGCACCTGAAAAGGAATGTAATGAAGGGTCAATTTTTTAGACATGTGAGGTTATACAACAAATATAGTGATATGTATTCTTCCTTTGATACATTAGCAAATTATTTTTTTCAGAGGGTTTACAGTGAACATATGGTCCATCAAACACAGAATGAAGTACTGGCACATCGCCAGATGAGAGCACTACCTTATTTTGGAAATGCCTCCAGAAATACACAGATATCTAGGAATATTGAGAATGATACAGTGAGGCTATCCTTGAATTACTCTAATAATGTGCACAATATTTGTGGCATTATAAAAACACTGGAAGATACTCATTACATACCCTAAACTCAAAAAGATGATAGGGTGTGAACCAAAATTCACATATAAGAATTACAAAACAATCAAGTGAATGGCCTGCTATAAACCCCCTTTAAGAGATGCTGAATCTGGACTGACTCTTAAAGGGACTTTCAGGTGTGGTGGCTGGAATATTTATGGCAACATCAATGAATGTGCTTATTTCTTGCATCCTGTTATGGGTCGTAGATATAATTGTGAATTTTATGCTGAATGTAACACACAGAATGTTGTTTATTATGCTCACTGTGTTGTGTGTAAACGTTATTATGTTGGGAAGACAAATCAATACTTCAGGCATAGGCTTAGTGAGCATGTTTATAGTATGAATAAATGTCATGATAGGAATGCACTTGGAAAACATGTGAAAAGAGAAGGTTCTGTGCATACTTTTAACTTTTTTGAACTTGAAGTTTTTACACCAAGTATTAGGGGAGGGGATGTGAGAACCAGTACTGAGAATCTTGGAAACCAAGTGGATTATTTTGTTACAGGCAACTACTGGCAAAGGACTGAATGAATTTAAATCCAGCCCTAGAGGTCACATGATCCGAGGTGCTAAACTGGAGTTATCTAAATACCTACACTGTGTGTTATTCTTTAGATCTGATGAAGCATCCTGTGGTGATGTGAAAAGTGCTCATCTCTTTTGTTTTATTGTTTTTAATGTTTTATACTCTCTGAGATTAAAGTGTTTTACAGCCATCTGCATGAGCAGACTTGTGTTTTTGGATATTGTTTGTTTTGGTCAGCTTTAGCTCCTCTGTTTGGCTTATTTTAGCATGATCAGAACAGCACCAAGGAGTATCTGATGCCCTGAAACAGAAAATTGCTAATCCACCAACTCTCAGCTACTATGATGTTCACAAACCAGTTACTCTTTCCTGTGATACTTCTAAGTTTGGTTTAGGTGCAGTCATTCTTCAAAGAGTAGGCCAGTAGCCTATGCGTCGAGAACTCTTACCCAGACCAAGATTGAGAAATAGCTCTTAGCAATTGTGTCTGCATCTTTGAAGATCCATGATTATATCTCTGGTTGACCTATCCAGATTGAAACTGACCACCAACCTTTAGTCACTATTTTGAGAAAGCCTATTCATACACCTCCAGTTAGACTGCAATCCATGATACTCAAATCAGAAGTACAACTTCAATCTTGTTTACACAAAAGGCAAAATTCTTTATCTTGCTGATACTTTATCCAGATCGTCCAGAAAAAAAACACAGAACAGCATAACAATGAGTAACTTGATTTTGAGGTCATGGAAGTGAGAAATATTTCTTCCACATGTCCTGATGAGCTCAGAACTCACACAGCTTCAGATGCAATTCTCCAGAAGCTCATCCACTTTATCAGTCGAGGACGGCTTTCAAAGCAGTCTTGTTTACCAGTGAAAGTGTAACCATATTTTCCGTACAGAGGTGAGTTTTCTACAATGGTATCATCATGAAAAGTCCTAAAGTGATTGTTCCAAAGTCTTTGCAACAATAGTACATTAAGATCTTGCAATGTGGCCACACAGGAAGTGATTCTACCAAAAGAAGGGTGAGAGGTCTAGTATTTTGGCCTCCTATGTGAAGAGATATTGAGAAAATGCTTTCATCTTGTTCAGTATGTAATAGTACAAAGCCGCATCAACAGAAAGAACCACTTCATTTAAGCTACATTCTTGAACTACCTTTGTCAACAGTAGCCACAGATTTCTTTGAGTGAAATGGTCAACATTATTTGGTGTTAGCAGACTCTTATTCAGATTGGTTTGAGATTGACCTACTTCCCAACCTAACTTTTAATACTGTCATTACTAAGTTGAAGCAACAGTCTTCCATCTATGATAGTCCACACAGAGTTATTTCTGACAATGGTGCACACATTTCAAGTCAGCTGTTCAAGAGATTTGCAGAAGCGTGAGACTTTGTTCATATTATGGGTAGTCCTGAATAACCTTAGTCCAACGGCTTTGCTGAATGTGCAGTTCAAAGTGCAAAACATTGTTAGAGAAATCCAGATGTGGCAATACCAATGTTTTTCTCAACTTGTTAAATCTCAGAAACATTTCTTGTGATAAACATCTTGGTTCACCAGCCCAGAGACTTACATCGAGACAAACCAGAACCACATTACCAATCAGCAGTAATTTATTGGTTCCTAGTGCTAAGAACAGCAAAGCAGTAAATGCCCAGCTGTTAAAAAAGCATTTATCTCAGAAGTCTTACAATGCTAAAACCATCAAACCACTCAGTTCATTGAAAAAAGGGGAAATAGTAAGGATGCAGACATCCAAAGGTTTTGATCACCTTGGATTTGTGAAAAGCCTGTGTCAAGAGCCAGGATCGTACATTATGGAATCACAAGGAATGGAATTCAAATGAAATTAGAAGCATTTGTTACCAGTGTCTGAACCAGTGTTACAGCATCTTGCTTGTGACAAAGACTAGTTATCAGAGTGACTTGTCCAATGTTCCTGTTCCAGAGGATTTTCTATCAGCAATTCCCATTCCTAAGAAAATCCCTGAGATTCCTCAAGCAGAACATTTCCCAATGACTGTCCCTGTTGCTAAACCCAGTCCTAACTATTATGTCACTAGATCAGGTCACATCTCGAAACCTACTTCCAGGTACATGGCAACCTGGACATAACTGTTGTTTTATTTTATTAGTGTCTGTATAACTGCATGCCTATTAAAATGCCATTGTCTTTATGAGATAGTTCAGTAAAGAGGGTGGCTGTAGATCAGTGTGTATGATATACCTTTAAGAAGCTTTACAGTGAGTCAGCACATGCTTATAGTACTGAGCACGTACAAGCAAGAGTGCCATTTAGAGTGAATAGCCAGAGTGAGAGCAGGCAAGTATGTAGTCTGTCAGTTATTTAGATAGTTCAAGTTTAATGTTCCTGTTATCCATCCTGATACATCTGTATATACAATAAACTACATAAACGAGCACCTAAGCCTCAACATCTTCTTTATGTATATAAGAAGAGTACCATACTCCACCTCTTTTCACTCTTCCTGTATGTACTAAAAATCCACCTACTCACTAAACTCACTATAATCCTATTTTACTCACAAACTTCCATATATCTCCTTTCACTCTCTGTTTACATTCATTTACTTACAACTTAACAACTCATACAACTCAATATTTGCCTCTATAAAACTCTCTCAACCCTATAAATGTTCACTTCATCTTTATATTCATTCCATCCAGCTACTTTTTCCATCTAGTACTATCACCAACCCTTTGTGACTACATGCCAGCTTGATATACATGAATCTCTAACCTTGGCATTAACTTACCTTATACAGTTATAGACCACCCATACAATATTTCTACATATAATGCCACTTACTCTACTCTGTGCTGTCTCATGTATAAGTCTCTTTACATTATCGGTTTATCCACACCTAATATTCATTATCAACAACAACAATATAATACAAACTCATAGCTGGCGTTTATAGTGTTGGGTGCTGTCTCTGAACTACCACCCCACCTCCCCAACTCTTTATTTGAAGACGGAAAAAAAATTAAAATGTCCACTGTGCTCTCTGTGTTTTCTGCTAGCACTTTATGCCAGATACATGCCCTGTCTTTGATCCATTTCTTCATTGGAAGAGCAAAAAAAAAGGTCTGCTCTGCACTCTTCATTAGAAGAACAAACAACAACAACAAAAAGTAGGTCTGCATCAGTGTGAATGACTGACTGTCCAAGTAAGACAAATGCAGAAAGAACTTGAGGAATTAAAGAGCAGCTGCATTTCAAGATCACACCTCTAGCATCTTGCTCGCAGGTCAGCTGTTCCCTTCCATCAACCTTTGCTACCCTCTTATATATCCCAGCCTGTACAATATTTATTACATTTATCTTTTCAAACAAGTTTATCCTAACTCTCACCCATGCAACTGAAGTTAAACATAAAAATCAGACTGAAACAAAAACCACCCTTCTTTTTCTGTACTTCCTCACTACTCTACAACCTTGTGGTAATACCTAGCCATATCCTGACTCAGCCCATCAGCCAGCCTATATCAATAATCCATTCCTCAGGAACCTCCCCCAAAAGTGATATTCTCACTGCATACCACTATAAAGCTTTTACACGTCACCCTTAAACACTATCTGCAATAAACTAGGTGACCTACATGGTAACCATTTGAAATGATGGGACCCACTAGAACAAGTCCCAAAACATGGAGACAAAATGGCCAGAAGAACAGACTTACATATACAAAATCTGAGATGGACATTTCTCGGGATATTCCCTATTCCTCTGAGGTATGGTGATCTCAGAGTTAGTATATATAAGTTTGGGGGGCTAACCCCCCATAAGGGGTGCAGTGGGCTTGCCTCCCTGCAAAAAGGAACATTAAAGGAGGAGAAGAATGATCTTTGAGATTCGCTGTTCTCCTGGACTTTCAGTCATTTTTTTTTAGCTTGTTGGCACTCGAAATAGGAAGCAAATCTACACACATGAATTACTATCTACTCATTTGGCATCCTAGTCATTTCAAAAACCTGGCTAAAACCTGAACTTAAATAGGAAGACGTCACTACACCTAAATACAATATATATATATATATATATATATATATATATATATATATATATATATATATATATATATATATATATATAACAGAGTGAAAAAGAGAGAGAGAAAGAATAACGGAGCAAGAGAAGGAGACTCAGTCATAAAACTCATAAAATAGAAAAGCAATTAGTGTTGCAATTATTTACCCCATCACTACTGAGGTATCACTCTACCCTCATAGTCACACTCAGTGTAACAATGCCAAAATACTCATTTCCTTCCTCAGAACTTTTATACTTACCTCCAGATACCATTTCCAGAGCTGAAGACATTTTATCCTCAGTATCTATTAATATCCCTCTTGTAGAACCACTGATCACTTACCAAAACATATTCACTTTGGTCTAGTATGTAATTTAGCCAACTTCAATAAACACATATTCACGTCCACCCTAAAATCCTGCAACTGGAATATGCTGAAAAATCTGTACCTTGATGATGTTATCCTAGAACTTAAAAGAATTTTCCTTAATATACTTAATGAACAAGCTACCATGAGACAAAAGATACCTAAGGTAAAACTGGCCTCTGGGTAATCTTAGGAAACCAACGATCTCATGTGGAAAAGGGGCAAAGTATGGAAAGCATGTCTACAGCAAAACAACAACACCTCTAACACTTTAGGCACTTTCATTATATCCACAAAAACAATCTGGAAGCAAACAAAAATAAAATGCATTCCCAACCTCTAGGAAATCATGATAGAAATCCAAAACTATTCTTCACCTCCTTAATGACACTTCTAAACCCAGGGAGGATTCACCAGCCAAACCCGTCCACAAGTACTCAGCCAAAGGATAATGACTTTCAGTTTAATACCACTTCTTAAAACCTCTAAGCTCCCTATCCAAACCAGTGCCACAAAAACTCCCCAAGAGTTAAAACCACTGAAATGAGCACACAGACATTTTTTCCAAAACAATGCTAATGTCCACTATTAAAAATACCTTCTCAAATAAAAGTACACAAGCCCTTCTATTAACAGCATCCCAATAGAATACATGAAAACTACAGCCAGTGCTCTGATCTAATATTATCCATCTCAACAAATACATCTAAGGCTCATATGTTGCATCCCTTTGGAAAAATAATATATCTTGTTCCTGTGAAAGAAGTGGGAACTCTCCAAATATCTCCATCTGTAGACCCATTGCTCTTCCACCTCCCCCCATCAAAAGTCCTTAAGAAGTACAGTTCTCAAACAAATCATTGATGGCAACCTGCCCTTCCCTACTCAGCATGTCTTCTGTCCAAGTCACAGCACAAATAACTGATCTACCCAACTTTATAAACATGACAGCTGAAAAAGAAACACTGGAAATAATGTTGCTGCACTAGACATAGCAAAGACTTTTGATACCATTTTGCATGTTATCAACCCTTACTTTCTATAAGTCTCCCCTGATGGTTTCACAGTTATCTATTATGCAAATTTGCAAGAATCAAAATGGCAGTCTAACTACGCCTCCTTCCTTCATGTCTCAGTTGGAATACTCAAAAGGAAAATGGCAGTCTAACTACGCCTCCTTCCTTCATGTCTCAGTTGGAATACTCAAAAGGAAAATGGCAGTCTAACTACGCCTCCTTCCTTCATGTCTCAGTTGGAATACTCAAAAGGAAAATGGCAGTCTAACTACGCCTCCTTCCTTCATGTCTCAGTTGGAATACTCAAAAGGAAAATGGCAGTCTAACTACTCCTCCTTCCTTCATGTCTCAGTTGGAATACTCAAAAGGAAAATGGCAGTCTAACTACGCCTCCTTCCTTCATGTCTCAGTTGGAATACTCAAAAGGAAAATGGCAGTCTAACTACGCCTCCTTCCTTCATGTCTCAGTTGGAATACTCAAAAGGAAAATGGCAGTCTAACTACTCCTCCTTCCTTCATGTCTCAGTTGGAATACTCAAAAGGAAAATGGCAGTCTAACTACGCCTCCTTCCTTCATGTCTCAGTTGGAATACTCAAAAGGAAAATGGCAGTCTAACTCGCCTCCTTCCTTCATGTCTCAGTTGGAATACTCAAAAGGAAAATGGCAGTCTAACTACGCCTCCTTCCTTCATGTCTCAGTTGGAATACTCAAAAGGAAAATGGCAGTCTAACTACGCCTCCTTCCTTCATGTCTCAGTTGGAATACTCAAAAGGAAAATGGCAGTCTAACTACGCCTCCTTCCTTCATGTCTCAGTTGGAATACTCAAAAGGAAAATGGCAGTCTAACTATGCCTCCTTCCTTCATGTCTCAGTTGGAATACTCAAAAGGAAAATGGCAGTCTAACTACGCCTCCTTCCTTCATGTCTCAGTTGGAATACTCAAAAGGATATATACTCAGCCTCCTTTTGTTTAACATATTGATAAATGACAGAGACACTGCTTTTAACCATGCCACCTTGATGCGAAATTCTGATGACTCCACTATGATTGTTCCCACTCATAACCTATCCCACCTACAATTTCTGACACAAGAATTGCTTACTTCCATTGAATTATGGCTATGAAATGTTCAAATTATTCATTTTATTCACACCAAAATAGGAACACAGAGCAACTTTAATCAATTCCGTAAATAATACACAAATCAGACTTGCGTCACATTCAAAACTGCTAGGAGTCATCATAGATGACAAAATGAAATTCGATCCACACGTTCAGCAGATCATCAAAATAATCTTTGCTTTGGGGTGGAGCTTATTTGGCCAACTAAGAGCAGTGAATTTTGAGAGCTCCATAACCTAGTGTAATAATATAGGAATTATTATTTTCAAGTTTAAAACATCAGAAATCTATAGATAAACTACTAAACTACATAAATATCAATTTTGGTGGAGATGTACAAAAATTTTCCTGTCAAGTAACTTGGAGATATATTGAGTCACTGAATATGAACAACTCAAGGAACTCTCATCCAGATGCTGCTTTGAAAAAAGAACTGCAATTGATGACATCTACCTTACAGGAATTATCTTTGAAGATGGATGGCTTTAAAAATGACTTAGAAAACCTCAAATTAAATTCTCAAAAACAGACTGATACTCTTAAGGAACTATTACAGTGACACAATACAAAAATAACAAATACAGAGACTTCTTTAAATGACATTGAAGGGAGACTCAAAGAGGAAGAATTCCAAAAAGAATTTCTGCTTAAACAGAATACATGGCTGCTTAACAAAATAGATGACTTAGAAAACAGGGAAAGTAGAAACAACATAAGGATGTTTGGTCTACCTGAAAACACTGAAGGAGAAGACATTATTTCATTCTTGACAACCTAGATTCCTGAATTTTTAGACTTGAAAAATGGACTTTCATTTGGAATTGAAAGGGTGCATAGAGCACTGAGGAAACCTGCTTCTAACTCAACAAATACTTCACATAGATCCATAATTATAAAATTTATTTCATTTCTGGACAAGGAACTAATATTAAAATCTGCTTGGGGAAAAGCACCCTTAAAACACAATCAAAGCCCGATAAGGTTTGACAATGATTATTCTTCCAGAATACTAGAACAAAGGAAAAATGTCTGGCCAATAATAAAACTGTTCAAATGAAACAAAATTAAAGCATAGCTGGCTTTTCCAGCCAAGATAAAAATGCTTTTTGCTAATGAGATGAGAACCATTAATGACTTAGAAGAAGCTGCTATATTCATCAAAACAACAACATAGTGTCTATCCCAGAAGAAATGGAATGGATGGCCCCTACTCTTAAAAGAATAAAAGAAATAAATCATTGGACTGATGCTAGAAAGAAGAAACAAATAACTGATTCCAAGATAGCTGTCCCAAAAAAATTACTCTTACAACTACATCTTTCAAAGTATCAACTGATATGGTACATCACTTGTTTTTATTTAAAAAAGGAGGGTTTCTTAAACAACTGAGAAACAGTAATGATTTATTCAGAATGTTTAAAGAGTCCAAAAATTCTTCACAAACAAAGGTAGGTCAAGATGGGTTACTATTTACATTATATATAAGCCAAACAAAGCAACATATAATGCAAACACAGAAGTTTCTATTCCCCTACTTGAACTCAATGAATACTTATCTTGTTCATTTTTCATTGATTTTACTTATAATAATTTAAGTAATTAATTAACTAATTCAACAAGGTACCGTTCATCAGAGTTCAGACTCAAATGTAACCAATTAATATCATATATAATAGAAATAAAAGTAGAGTGTTTTGAAAAAAATGCTGTCATGGAGATTAATGCCTTCTTCAATTAAAGTATGATTTAGAAATGTCATGTATATCCTTGTTGAATAATAGTATCAAGCTTATAGTACAAATGTCATCATTATTATGTATAAATATAGCTAACATCAATTATGTCAGGTCTCACAGCTACAAGTGCTGTTTGATCAATCCTGATATGGTGTGTGTGGATGCAGCTGTGTCTGGCAGCTAGTACAAATGTCATTATTATTCTGTCTGAACATAGTTAATATCAATTATGCCAGGTATAATAGCTTTGAGTGCTGTTTGATTAACCCTGACATGTGTGTGGATGCAGCTGTATCTGGCAGCTGCTGTATGTTGCCATTTTCATCTCTGGGAAGTGGAGAGGGTTGTGGCTTGTGATCAAGGTTTACTGATGCTTATGTATTAGGAAGAGACATTTGGGGTTTTAGCCTGGATCCAGGGGAAGGGAGTGGATAAAACTGTGATTTGGGATATTTTGGCAGAGAATAGTTTGTTTATACATCTGCTAAGTAAGAGGTAGGCTGGAAGAATGTGTTATCTCTTGTTGTGGCCGCTTGTTGGGAGTTTTCTTTTTTATCTGTTTGCTCTCTGCTTTTTCCTGGCTGCTGCCTTGCTGAAAGGGAGAGAATTTAGGCTTGAAGTTGCAGTGAAGTGAAGCTTTGTTTTGGGTGCATTGTGAGCCTCTGGTATGTAGTACACAGGCACACTAACAAAAACAGACACTCACAGGTTGCTATGGTAACAGAGACAGAATGACGATGATTCTCGGCAATGAAGTTTTTGTTTAAAAAAAAAAAAAAAAATATATATATATATATATATATATATATATATATATATATATATTTTTATATATATATATATATATATATATATATATATATATATATATATATAAAATAAAAGGGCTGTTTTAAACCACATGTACACATATTGATGGTCTCCCAACACTTTGTTTAACTCATTAAGTTGATTCTTGATAAAAAAACAGAAAAAAATAAGCTCAATTTTATATTTAAAATGTATTTTGGTCCAAACACATTAAGGACTTACATAAGAGTGGAAGTCTGATTTATTGTGAAAAACTAAGTGCACTTGGTCTTGTGCAGTACCCTTTGCAGTGGTCTGGGAGGTGAGCTTGCTCAGATGTGTTGGGCATATGGGGATAGTTGATTCTAGGGGTGTTTGGGGTTACTGGGAAGTGCTAGAGAGTCATCAGATTACCTTTGTGGATATATCTGTGGGAATGGAAGGTGTGTTGAGTGGTTCACTGGCAAAGCCACTGCATGGAATGGGCTGGTAAAATGGAACAGTACTAATATTGGTTTGAATATTTTAAGAACAGCCTGGAAACACACCGCATGAACCAGTGAATTATATTCTGGCAAAACTGGATGGGCATTGTTGCCCATGCCTGAAGTGCTGATATGTGTGTATGTAAGGATGGAAATATACTTATAACAAATAAGAAACTAGAAGGATCTCATAATTTAAAGTCTATGGACTGTATAAACATGCTTGGAAGGAGCTAATAAGATTACAGCTTGTGGACTCTCAAATAATTAAGCAACAGCCAAAAAAAAACACATACACAATAGTGATGTAATGTATGATTTTAGTAAATCTAGGCATAAAATATATAATCGTCATATAAGATGAAGCAGTCTGCTGAATTTAGATATTAAAGAAAGGATTTAATAACATGGGCTTGTGTATAATAACACTACTGTCTGAACTTGTCTTAAATGACATACACTACATTGAACATCAAGGGGAAGCATAATGATTTTCTTATATAAGTTAATATGCATAACAAGTCATGTAATTCCTTTAACTTGAATTGTAATTTTTGTAACCCATCTTGACCATATATAATACTTAAGCGGTTACCAAGGTAACTAATGTTTATACAGGACATCAAACTGGCAAAGTTGTTCAAGAGAAACAATAGAAGCCTGAACGTGAAGTGTCACAGAATGTAACAATCATTTTCTGAACAAGTAGTATTAAATGGAGAATAGACACTCCATTTAATAACATGGGCTTGAGTATAATAACACTACTGTTTTCACTTGTCATAAATGACATACACTGTATTGAACATCAAGGGGAAGCATGATGATTTTCTCATATAAGTAAATGTGCATAATACTTAAGTTGTTACCAAGGTAACTAATGTTTTATACATTACATCAAACTGACAAAATTGTTCAAGGGAAACAATAGAAGCCTGAACTAGGAATGTCACAGAATGTAACAATCACATTCTGAACAAGTAGTATTAAATTGACAATAATCACTCAGTTTAACCTTTGCTGATTATACAAAATAGAATGTTGCCATTTAAATCTAAAAACTTTCAGTATATTCCATAAAATGGCAGTTTATGAATATGGAAAGGGAACTTGTAATCATTAATGACAATAAGTGAATTTGTTGTTTTTAACCTATAATTCCACTCACTTTATAATAAGAAATGACAGGTATGAAAATCCTTATGTGTAGGAAATGGGGGAAGAGGGATGCACTGATAATTAAAATGCACTAACTTTCATCAATGTTCACATAAAACAAACTTGATGCTTTAAGTAAGTTAGCAAAAGACAAAGTGATTACTTAAATGCTGGCAAACAATGAAATATAACTTCTGATATATCCAGTAAAATACATTGTATTATAACATTAGGTATAAACAATATTACCACCTATTTATATTAAGTAATAGTTTTGAAAGACTTCACCAATAAGGTTGAATATGTTAAATAACTGTGTGCTATAATCTTTCACTGAGGTTATATATATGATACATCCTACTTTTCTCTGATTGAATTGCTTGTCATCTATCTTTCATGTAAATAGTAATTTCTTATACACTAAGCAGGCATTTATATTTTAATACAGTAGTAGATGCCCAGACATGCAATAGAAACACCATAAGCTCCACACATATACCACAATGTAATACCAGGTACCAAAGTCTTTATTTGTTAAGCACTTTCATCCCCTGTATGAACCTTTGGGGACTTCATCAGAACTAAATTGCCCCCTTCAAGTCATGCCCTTTTTATACATACATAATTAAATCAATTAAACAATTAATTAGTTAAATAATTAAGTAAAAACATTTAAAGGCATACCATAAAATCACAAAAAAACACATTACATGCTGTAGAATAATAGCTCTTTTAAATATATGTTCCTTTAAAAATGTATGTAAAAATAGTTGCTAATAATAAAATATGAACAATTATAGCTTAGATAACCCAGCCAAATGTTGTTATAGAATGTCCTAAAATATTAAGGTGTTTTTTTTTCTCAGCACTGGAACCAAGGACACATAATCATTTAATCCAGGTTCCACCAAGGTATTAAGCCTTATAATCCAGTGGAACTCTCTTAGGTCAACCTGGAGTTCCCACGAACCACCTTTCAAATTGTGTGGGACAACTTCTAAAATTCCAAACTTGAATTTTGTATCCCCTTGACAAACAAGTGTATGCCTGTAAAGGGCATTATTGGTGTTTTTTTTGGCAATGGCATATAGGTGCTCATATATTCTGGTTCTTAATTTCCTTTCTGTTTTGCCAACATAAAAATATGAACATGTTTGGCAAATGGAAAAGGAAATGACACCTTTCGTATTGCAACTACCTTTATGTAAAGGAATGTCTCTACTGATACCTTCAATGTACACTACATCATTTTCCAAAACAAAGGGGCATTGATTATACTGACTGCATCTAGTGGTTCCCTTAGTTGACAAGGTTCTAGGTAAAATAACACGTTCCATCAAGTATTTGAAATTTTTGCCTGTTTTATGCACAAAGCTTGGTAGTTGACCTAAGATGTTGAATATGTCTGTTACCTTAAATATATGCCAGTTCCTCTTGATAATGTCCTTAAGTGTTCATTCTCCTACACCAAATGGGATGACCATACTCGTATTGTACCCCCCATTCCTATTTGTTTATTTTTTGCATTTTTAATTGCCTCACCACTGCCAAGTAGGGGCTTATATTTTGTCCCCCATCCTTCTACCATTTGTTTCACGACCCTATCAAGTATTCTATTGGGGTACCTCCTTACCTTAAACATGTCTGTAATGTTAGCTTGCTGCCCTTACCAACTGCCCTTTAAAAATGTTTATCTTAGTATGGAAAGGGTGATTACTTTGGAAAGTGAGGTAACTATTAGAGAAGGTTTCCTTCCTATAGATTCTGGAGGTGAATCTTTTATTGGATGTTTCCTTAGAAATCATCACGTCCAAGTAATTGATCTTATGAGTAGAATGGTTAGCTGTAAATTTAAAAAATGGGCATATCTGGTTGATATAGTCCAAGAAACCATTTAGATTGACCTGAGAATCATTCCAGAGAATAAAAATACTGTCCAAAAAATTATAGTAAGTGAACCAAAACTGTTGGCAGCTGCTTGTAAAAATATATTTATTTTCCCATGAATAGAGAACCAAATTGGCATAAATGTGGGCACATGTTGCCCCCATTGCTACCCCCTGAATTTGATTATAAAATTCTCCTTCAAAGGTGAAATAATTGGACAAAATGTAATCCATAACTGCCATAAAGAAATTAATCATGGTGTCAGAAAATATAGTAAGTTCCCGGATGGCATCATGGAAGAGGTCTAAACCTTCCCTTATGCAGAATTGAGGTAAATAAATCCACTATGTCAATAGTGGAAAAAATGACATTATCATTGTACCAGCTTTCATTCATTTTGGACAAAAAATCCCAAGAATCCTTAAGTAAATAATCAACAAAGTCAACTGATTCCTTTAAAATTCTATCCACAAAAGTACATAAAGTGTGTGTGTAGAACTGTCACATGTAAAAATAATAATCCTAAATGGGGGGTGCTGAATACACTTATGCACTTTAGGGATACCAAAGGCTGTTGGTACTAAGGGATGTTCTGTTTTCAAAAAATTGTATAAGTCCTCTGAGATGACTTTTTGAAATAAAGAATCTTCCAGGAATAGTTGAATCTTCCTATTTGCAAGGGTAACTTCATTCCTGGATGAAAACTAATATTTTTCAGTTTCAGAGAACATCATAGTAAGCTGGTTCACATAGTCAATACTGTTGAAAAGCACCACACCCCCACCCTTATCAGGCTTCATGATTCTAAGCGTTTTGTCTGTTCTAAATTGATTTAAAAGTGTATGCTCTTCACTACTTAGATTAGATTGTTTGTTGTATTTGAGGCATTTAAACTCATTCTGAATGTCTCCTTCACATGCATTTTCAAAAGCCATAATTAACGGGTGAAGTGGTGGGTTAAAACAACTTTAAAGGAACATATATTTAAAAGAGCTATTATTTTACAGTATGTAATGTGTTTTTTTGTGATTTTATGGTATGTCTTTAAATGTTTTTACTTAATTATTTAACTAATTAATTGTTTAATTGATTTAATTATGTATGTATAAAAAGGGCATGATTTGAAGGGGGAAATTTAGTTCTGGTGAAGTTCCCGAAGGTTCATACAGGGGATGAAAGTGCTTAACAAATAAAGACTTTGGTACTTGGTATTTCATTTTGCTATATGTGTGGATCTTATGGTGTTTCTACTGCTTGTCTGGGCTTCTACTACTGTTTTTACAAGTTTACTTCTGGTGTCCTTTCAAACGGTTGTGAGGATTTGTTTGACATTTATATTGTATTAGAATTTTCTCTCATCTACAGTAGTAATATATCTGTTCAAAATAATGTAAATATTGCTAATTCCTATTACAAATATTCTCCATATAATAATTACATTTATGCAGCTCAGATACTCTGGATTGTCACGGTATGAGTGATAATCTGATGGACTTAGGTTTATCCATCAGATTAGGAATGATTTTCATTCCATGGCTTGTGTGGATCTTAATTTTGTTAACATTTATTAATTTAAATTTGTTATTTCACAAAAACATTTTTAGTATGCCTGACCAAAACATTACTTTATTCGTAAACACTCAAAGTATAAAACTGATAATTTAATTTAAAAACTCAAACATTTACTTTATAGTTATTAGAGGAAAATGTTTAAAAGTCACAATAAAACAAAAAATACATAGTCTAAATAACCTAAGATGGATTTAACTTTATTATCTTTAAATACCAATGGCTTAAACAATCCTAGCAAGAGATCAGATATACTGAAATATTTAAAACTGAACAAAGCACAAATTGTCTTTCTTCAAGAAACTCATTTCAAAACAAATGACAATTACAAATGGAATCTTAAGGAATATATGATATTGGCGTAATCCACTTATAAGACAAAGACAAAAGGGGTAACAATATTATGGAAAATAAATGTGATTAACCCAGAAATCATTTATAAGTATGAGGATAAAGAAGGCCTTATGGCATTAGTAATAGTTAAATATAATAACAGGATATGGACTCTAGCCAATCTATACTGGTTCCCAGGCATAGGAACAGGAACTTTTAAAAAACACTTGAATTTCATTTCTAATAATTATAAGGGCAACATAATATTAGGAGGAGATTTTGACTATATATTTGATATTTCTGAAACTAGAAATAAAAGACTGTTGCGTACATCTGCTGTATCAAAAGTTTTAAACAAGTGGGTAGAATCATTTCATCTTGTAGATACTTTCAGATTTAAAGAAGATAAATCTTTGTTGCTTTCTCATCAAGATCACAGATTTGGTACCCAAACTAGAATAGATAAAATATTTGCTGCTCATGACTTACACTCTAAAATCATTAATTTCTCAATCACTACCTGCCCCTTTTCAGACCACACTTCATTGATACTAAAACTTCAAAATGCGTACAAACCATTAAACTTTAACTCGAGAATTCCAGATTATATAGCTAAAATTAAAGAGTTCAAACCATGGTTATTATCTGAATTACAGATCTTCTTAGATCTTAATTACACCACAGAGATAAAATAATGATATGGGACTCATTAAAAGTTTACATATATGGTAAAACCCTAACTGGTATAAAAAAAAAATCAGAGAATGGGATTCTGAATATTTAGATCTACAATCCAAACTTTTGTCGGTAAAAGCTGAAAAAATCAAAATGATTTGGAGATGAAAAACAGAGTAGAAGTATTAAACAACAAATACAATGAAATTATAATACATAAAACTAGTTTAGCTTTAGAAAAAAAACTAAAAATTAATACCTTGGCCACTTTTCCCAAATATCTACATAATTTATCCACAAGAATTAAAAATACAATTAAAAGCTAATAACATTAAAAGTACCTTCCATGAAAAGAAAGGGAAAAAATGTCTCGGATATAGGTGACATTCTTGATGCCTATAGAAATCACTATATGGAACATTTCCAAAAAGAAAATATACATATTGATCAATTATCTAGATGAAAAATGTTCTAATATAAAAATATATCAGGAAAATTAATACTAGATCTGCAAGTACCCATATCCTACAAAGAAATTACAGATACAATAAAAGAGGGTAAAAATAATAAAGCTCCAGGTATAGATGGCATAATTATGGAAATATATAAACTTTTTCCTTCAAAGATACCATCCCTCTTCCATAAAGCTCTATTAGAAATTCAGCCACAAGCTTTAATACCACCCTCTTGGAGATATTCCTTAATCACACCAATCCTAAAGGAAAACAAACCCCCAAATTTCTGTACCTCATATAGACCTATATCATTATTAAATAATGACTATAAGATATTTATGTCAATATTAACTAACAGAATGAAAATACCACTATCTAAAACAATAAATAATGATCAAACTGGATTTATATATCATAGACACACACACATGATAATATTAAAAGGATAATTTCTCTTATAGATTATGTTAATAAAGAAAATAAACACTCATAATTTGCTTAGATATAGAAAAAAACCTTTGATTCCCTAAATTGGGACTATTTATTCAAAATTCTAATGCTATTTGAATTTCCTGCATCCTTTGTTCATCTCCTAAAGAATATATATACAAATAATTTAGCGTATGTCAAGTAAGGATGTCCCATGTCACCATTTCGGTTTGCTCTGGGATTTGAAATATTTGCAGATTCAGTTCATAACAATATAAAAATCAACAGAATAGATGTTATAAACAATACAATTCTAAAGTAATGCTACTTGCTGATGACGTATTACTCATGTTATCTAATACAAAAGAGACAGAAGAAATAGATATATTAATTGACAAATTTCACATGAATTTAGGACTCCATTTCAATAAATCAAAATAAATTTTTTTTATTTTTAAATAAAAAAAAGAACTGCAGACTAAGGGGGATCACATCATAGGGAAACAAGAATCTACCTTAAAATAGCTAGGAATTGAGTTATGCAAGGATAATAATGAATTAGTCTAAAAAACTACAATAATATCATCAATACAATTAAAATCTTTGTGGAAAAATGGAACAAAATAATATTAACATTTGAAGATAGATTATAGTTAATAAAAATGGTTTTACTGCCCAAGATCCTATATATAGCCTTGGCAATACAACTATTACCAGAAAGGAATATACTTAAAGAAATAAATTCATGCCTAATAAAATTTTTATGGTTTCCCAAAAGAAACAGAATAGCTTTAATACATCATATCAGACCATGGATACAGGGAGGATTAAACTTTTCTGATATAGAAACATATATAAAAGCATCAGTATCTAAAACAATCTCAGATTGGATAAGTCCAAATTACTCTGCAAATTGGAAAGAATTACTAACTGTAATATCAATAAATGAATTTGATTTACAAAAAAAAATCAGATAGATAAAAACAATTTACATGGCACATATGTATTAGTATGCAGTATAATATAACTAAACCCACTAAAACTCGTATGCTTAATTATTACATGGAATCATTTAGGGAAATTATTAATGCAAATATAGATTTAAAAATCTGGTTTGATCTTTTAACACCATTTATATTCACAAAGAACTTTCCACATAAAATATATAGAGAAATTATTAATTCCTGGGAACAGAAAAGATTTGTTTGTTGGCTCCAATCAAAGAACTAAAAGTTTTAGATATGCAAGTAATAAAAACAACATACATAGTTCCACAACAGGACTGGCTAACTTTACAGAGTATTCTGTCATATTCGCAAGATTTAAGTAGAATAATTAACAATTCTTTATTTAAAGAAATACCTACATTTATGAAATACATATATGAAATCATATATAATGAATTTGACATGGGAAACAGTATTTCAAAATTTTACAAAATATTGATAAGCTATAAAACAACACCTAATACCTCATATTGGAAATATATAACAAAAAGACACTCAATACAGTTAACTGAAGATATTAAAACCAATATCTTATTAAAGTTAAAATATACATTCTTTACACAATACTGGAAAGTTTTTAATCGGAAATGCTTGCACAGAGCATTCCAAACCCCAGATAGAATCAGTAAAATTAGTTCTTCCATAAAAGGAATATGTTGGAGATGTGAGCAAGTACACAATGCAGACTGGAACCACATTTTCTTTGATTGTGTTAAAATTAAGCCATTTTGGAATGGTATTAATAACTTTTTACAAGCTTTATTTAATGAATCATTTTATTTAACTAAAGCTTTTGTATTATTAAAAGTGAATGAAGGTCCTCATTTGAATAGGTCAAACATGTATCTAGTATGGACTATACTTGCAATTTCAAGGAAGTGTATATCAAGAAGATGGAATACAAACACAATACCAACTTTGGAAGACTTCTACAACCTACTGAAGATCACAGCATTATTGGAAATTAAAATTAAAGAACTAAGAATTTATCCAAAGCCATTTATCAACAACCTTTGGGGAAAAGTCTTATAGTTGATTGACACTATACAATAATTGATCAAACACTCTGATAATGGATTGGACATACTTATAAAGTAGCTGTATACATTAAGATCTGTTATAGTGTCAGGCTAATGTAAATAGTGTACATAGTTATTTAAGATGTTATGTATAAAGGGTTCTGTTAGAAATCACGAACATTCAAAAGTTTGAGCCTCATATGGTGAACACCATATGAGCAAACTTTTGAAAGCTCGCAAGTTTCAACGGAGATTGCCATATGGAATATTTCTCTTTACTTTAATGTAGTGAGATCTCGGAGTTGGCATATTTAAATAGTGGGAAGTGTGGGGGGTGCAGGGGGTGTCTGCCCCCCCTACCCGGAGCATTCAGGTAAGTTTTTTTTAATTTCTTATTATTTGTTCAAAGTTTTAAAATTTTGCTCATATGGTATCGATCATATGAGAATCAAAATTTTAAAACTTCTAATTTTTTAATATTTGTTAAAAGTTTTAAACTTTGCTTATATGGTATCGATCATATGAGAGTCGAAGTTTTTAAACTTCGAGCATATAATATAGACCTTGTATAAATACTATGTAATTCATTCAAATGTATTTGAAAAAAAAAAAAAAATTGAGAATAAAAATACCTTTGCTTGCTATACAGATCTACACGTTACCACACAGAGACTAGTTGGAAAAAATATCATCTGCCAATATGCTTCCAGCCCCCCTGTATGTCTCTTTAATATTTATTAACCTGCAGTCCTCACAGAAAGCTAAGCTAGAGCATCACTATAACGAAATATTAATATATGCAGCCAGTGGACATCAAAGATGATATCATTGCATAGTCCTCAACCACTTAAACTCATTAGAACTAGCCCACACCCTCACTTTGTCTCAGTTACTTTCAGCTCATAATCTATACACAAACCCAAGAAGTGTCCTACTCTATAAAATATCCTTTAACACTATTACTGTAGTAAGGCCTTACAGTCAAAAGACAAATATTCTCATCACCCAAAAATGTCAGTATGGCAGGTGATGCTGTGTACTTCAGTTACAGAGCCAAAATCTGGAATTCTGCCATCCTTCTACTAAGACTTACAGAGAATCCGTACACATTCAAACATAAACTAACAAGTTATCTGAGTCTGAGACATGTCCTTGTCCTTACGCACTACAGCTCTGATACTCTATGCTATGATCATGACAGATATAAGTAATATTTATTTCTCTCACAACCTCATCATGGATATTTGCCACACATTTTTCTACATAACTATGCTGGGGTATATTACACTGTATTGACTGTACTACTGCACACTAAAATAGGAACATTTGTTTATACTTATCTGTTTTTATGTTATTTAGTAATATTCTCTTTTTGACATATTGAACTGTTTTGCTTTCAGCTGTCAGGAACTTACTATAAAGTATTGATGTTCCATATTAATTCATCTGGAGATTTTACTATTTAATCTTGTTGCATGTCTGTCTGTTTTGTATTTAGTCAATAGAACTTTTCTTCCTGGGATTTCACTGAAAAGGGGTTGTGTGTCCAGTTAGGTTTTCCCAGTAAATGCATGCAATCAAATAAACAAAAAAACAAATAGATAATCTATGGACAAAAATAGTAATTTTTAAATAGAATTTTGTAAAAGATAGTTATGAAACACACCCTTTTTCAGACTACTTGAAAACAAGAGAAGGACCTGTCACCATGCATCAAAGGTAATCTATACAAAGCTACTGAAGCCTGTAAGTTTCTCAGCTTGCCACTCAGGAAAGACACTGCTGCTGATAGGATTGCAATGTGGCCATTGTTCGCTGTATAAGTGCAATATTATTTCTAATTGTGAAATGAAAGAGCTACTTGATGTTAGTGCAATGAGGGACAATCCAACCAGACAGGACACCTTTCAGAAAAACTAGCATGGCTGCTGAAGAAAAAAAAAAACTTTGAGGTGCCCCCTTTATGACAGTGAAAAATGGAATTTTAAGTTTATTTGACCACAACAGTTCCTCGAGAATTCATCAAATTAACTTATATACCAAAATCCTTGAAATGAAGGGGGTAATGAAAAAGGTCTCTGAAAGTAACAACTTCATAGGAATAAAGAGCCTGAATTACATGTATTTTACTGAATTACAGGTATTTTGAAACCTTTATTGAGGAAGTATGAGTGGAGCTTGATGATATGATTTACTTCAGCCAGGTTTTGTGGCTGATCAGGGCAGTCCGATTTAACTATAGTTGGGTTATTGCATGAAGAAATAAAATAATGAGTTGAATATCCACAGTAACCAAAGCTGGGTTACTACATGAGGAAAGAAATTCCTTCATGAGCAGTAAAGGCAGACATGTTACCTTTTTTTAATGACTTTTAGCTAATTGACCTGAGATTTCTTCTTCTGTGTCAATGATACTTTTAGTTAGTAACTTTTTAAATGTCAAACTGCAGTGGGAAAAAAATCTGTGTAACATTTTGCATTCATTCAAAACCTAGAAAAGCCACTAAAGCAGTATTTAGTCAAAAATAATGAGATTTGTCCTGGTCACCTTCAGCAATACACAGTGACACCAACTAACATTTGATGACATTTATTAATTTCACAGACAACTTTATTACATTTCAAATATTAATTGTAACAGGAATAAACTTGTAACTACATATGAAAATCATTATAACATACATCAAGGCAGTGTACCCTCTCACCCTTTCCGAATAAGCAGCATCAATACCTCCATTCACTTATTCTTATCAGTCACGCAGGTCCTACAGCTCACTTTCATTCCCAAAACTCATTGCATCAACACCCAAAACCAAGAGGGGGAACAGAAGAAGAACAAGCCTGCCCCCCATCTCCACTATCCACCCTGACCACAGGCTGTTCCCCCTCTGTTACAAAACAACTTTCACCAAATCTTCTAAAAATAAATTTAAATGTACATTAAACAAATGTAAATCAAACCCATTCAAGTGCACCCCATCGGATCTAAACCAAAATGGGTTCCTGTAATCAAAATACCTATGGTCTGTCATATACATACCAAATGCCCCCAACTGCCATGCCTGCCTATATTTAATAAACCTCTGTGTGTGGTCCAAAGCCCTAAAACTAGCAGTATTTCTCCAACACAGACATGGTGCTATCTTCTCCAACACAAACACGGTGCTATCTCTGACCATACAATGCACATACCTGAATATAATACCTGCAACATAAACAGATCCTCCCTTATCTTATCCACCAACTGCTTCTTGGGAATTATTTCCAAATCATTACCAGCCGAGTGTATCATCAGTATTCAAGGAATCTCCATCTGTAACTGAATCACTTCAATTTCATCCAAAAACTGAGTCCACCTAAGACCTCTAATCCCATGCCAACTAACTGTCCACCCCAATCGATGCAAACCCAAATCCTTTCCATCCATCTTAATTCTGCCCTCTTCACAACCTAATGGATATATGAATGGCCTAAGATGACAGTCTCCTTTCCTGAAAGACAAAAAAAACACACACATATTAATAATCAGTGGAATCCATTACCTAATATAAGACAAAAAGGCATTGGAAGACCACCTATGACTTCAAAAGATCTGCCTTCCCTTGCCAAGTCCAAAGCCCTGCCAATACAAAAATAATGAGAGGAGAACCTCTCACCTGGAAAACCCATACATCTTACCCCCTCTCAACCGAGAAACCAAATTGTGAGGGCTCCCCACATGAGTTCACATCAATTCTGCAGGCCAACTCACTGGACAAAGCCCCTCACCCCTATATTTCCTACGAAATATCTGCATGCCCTTCCCTAACTGATCTATTTTAGACCTTCATAACCAAATGTGCACTGACCCTGGAAAAAACATAATATCTTCCCAAACTAATGTCCCTAACAGCTCTGACTCCCAAATGCCCCAAAAACATCCAGAAAACATAATCCACTGACTCACCTACCACTAAAGGTAAACCTTTCAACAAAACTTTCAAAATCTGTATTGTTAATGGCCAACACATATCCATATTCAGTCAAATCACTCTACTCCATCCTCTCAACATGTGTCTCACCATCCAGGACTTTGTAAAATCATGCAGCCCAGCGACATGCGCAAATATACTAATCACTGCCAAGTCCACTCTAACTGAATGTACCCCCTTACTCTGACCCCTAGCCTGAGCCAAGTATTGCAATAATAGTTCCTCTGGCCAAACCCCTTCATCCTCAGGCAACTGCAAAATAACTCTATTAAAATCACATAACACCCTACAATATGCTCTCCTGGTTGATGCCACCCAAGATTGCTGTACTAACATCCTAGTTACTTCAACCCAAGATTCCACACCTCATCTGGCAACACCATCGGCATCTCCTCTGTCCTTGGGGCCAACTGTTGGAATCTGGAAAACTGAAATAGAGACAAAGTGTCAAAAATCTCATTTCTAACTCCTACCACATGCACACCTGTGAACAAAAAATGTATTAACAAACTATGCAAAATTAACTTACGTAAAACCAAAAACAACAATTCAGATCTCACAGTCTTTGCTTGCAAAACTCGCACTATCACCATATTATCTGAATTAAAAATTACCCTCTTTTCCCTGAACCACTCCTGCCAAACTACAGACACAACCCAGATTGGCATTAAAAACAAAAAGGCTACATCCCTTTTCCACTCATCCTTCCATCCACCAGCCAATGAGCTAGAAACCATTCACCTCCAAAAAATGCACCCATTCCAATACCTCTAGCTGCATCTGTGAACAATTGCAGTTGCTCTTGACCAACCCAATCTGTCTGTCAAAAAGAGACACCAATATTCTGCTCCAAAAATGACAATCAAAGTATCAAATCAGCCCATACTAACTTGTTAATCTTGACCCAATGAAGCTTGTTCTTCCCTCCTTTTAACAAAAAGGCTACTGATCTACAAAATATATGCCCTGGATGAACTGCCCAACATGCAAAATTCAGAAGCCCTAAAAGCTCCATAACCTCCCTAATCCTCACCTTATACTTGAGTGGGGGGGGGGTGTTCAAGTATAAGGTGAGGATTAGGGAGGTTATGCAGCCCTAAAAGCTCCATAACCTCCCTAATCCTCACCTTATACTTGAACACCCCTCACTCAATCTTCTTCAATCGAGCTATCTTATCAGCCGGTAAGCAAAACAACCCACGTTCTACAACTACCAATAAACCAAAGAAATGCAATGCCTTAGATGGGCTTTCCATCTTCTGCCTAGCAAATGACACCTTCAACACATCACACATCCCTAAAAACTCTTGTAAACATTTAAAGGCTCCCTCAAACCCCTTGCCTACTATCAAGAAATCATCACCACCCTCTGTGTATCCACCCACTGTTGCCAAACCCAATGAAGTACAGGGCTAAATTTCTCAAAAGTAGTGAGGGCTACTGAGCATCCCATTAGCTTAGGTTTATCAAAGTAAAAATTTGTTCTCAACTACCATGCCTAATAATGGCCACTCCTCCTCCCATATTGTTAAAAGGTGAAAGGCAGATTCAGTGTCCACCTTCACCAACCATAGGTCCTTAAACCCTCAAATAACCTTCACAGCATCATCCAAAGACACATAATTGACTTTGGCATATTCGACTGAAATGAAATCATTAACAGAACTACCTTCTGGGTAGAAGAAATGGTGAATCAGCCTGAACCCACTGGCCACCTTCTTTGTAACCAAGCCCAGAGGTAAAACCTTAAAACTCTCAAACAGGAGGCTATCAAAAGGACCCAGCAACCTATCTGTCTGTCATTCCTTTTCTACCAAACCCTCCAATATATCCTCCTTTCCCTGTACAGATCAAAAATTCTTACAGACTACCCATTCCTCCACCACTTTTGATTTAGCAGAACCACCCCCCAAGAAAAGTTCTCAACTATTTCTTCTTTAAGAGAAAATTCTGGAACTTGCTGGAGCATACATCACAATACTTCCACTTAATGGGAACATGCATCCTCCAGATGTCCCCTTGCCCCCCTAAAGGGCACCCCTCCGCATAACCCTTTTAAAATTCCCCCTACCTCAGAGATTCTGAAATTCCTGGAAAGAAGAAGAAAAAACAATCCTATCAGTTGAAAACAAACCTGGAGTCACCAAATTAATCTCTTGCTGACCACACTACACCACCGGACAGCTCAACGCACACTTTGAATAAGCATGCAAGAACTTACACCCTTAACCATGAGCAACATCCCACATTAAAAGCCCAAAATACTCTCCCACTTCTCCCCCTACCTTTCCCCATCTACTAACCACCCCAAACCTATCTATCATAGTAGCTAGTCATATGTCCGGATGTCAAACCTCCCAATGGAAGGAGTGATCAAACGCTTTCCGCTTCTGAAACCTCTGGTCATACCATAACCAAGCGGTCCCTGTCTACAAACACTGAGCCTCCCAAATCACAAGAAAGTAAGTCAAAAATGGCAAAGCCAAAGAAGTATCCTTCACCACCCAAACTGCCATGTAATAGATGAACCCTTCAAACATACCACCCAATTATCCCATGTCCTAGGTCACACCCTACCTACTTTCCTCCTCCCCAATGCTGCCAAAGCTGCCAAAAGGTCCTTGCATTTCAACAACTCCAATTCCAACAGTCACTGCACCCCTTCTGCATCAATTAATTCAAAGACATCAACATATTCCCCGTTTCAAATCCTTTCCTTAACTGAAGATGGAATGTGAGTGGTCAGGAAACTGTCCCTGTCCCTTGCCCTGAAGACTGTGTAGTTAACCAATTGCCCCGCCATAGACCAAAAGCCAATGCAACTTCAAAAATTGATCCCATCCCACCCACAGATGACCCCAAGCTCTCAACAGACGATGCAATGCTATCCTTCCCATGAATGTTTCACCCTGTTCTAGCTTGTGACACCACTGCATATCCACAATATACCCTCCAGCTTTACCTGACCTCTGACAGACCTCATCCCAGCTACCACACAATCATTCCCCGCACACACCAAACCTACCCTACTTAATGGGACTCCTAACAGGATATTATTACCTGTTGCTCTGTCCTGAGCCCCTCCAGTTGCTGAAAGATCCACTGCAACCAGATCTCTCAACTGCCCTGCCCACTTCCCACAAGCCACCAACCTGGTCTTCAGCACTGGATGTTGTCTCTTTTGACTGGACTCATCTGTATCATCTGTCATCCAGGACTCAGCATTAGGCACCTCCTGGAACAGGCCCTCTGACTGTGCTATAATGGCCTTGCACATCTGCCGTAAATTCTGCATATTCACCATCTGCAACAAAGCAGACACATCACATAAAAAAAAAATTAAACACCTTACTTACTGCTCTTACAAACTTAAAAAGTTGACAGACTAACAAGTTTTGAATTATCATAATCTTTCAGAAGGGTATGAGGTATGAATACTGCAATGTTTGCCCTTTTTTTGAATTTCATCCTCCTTTGCTTTCCAGTGACCAAGAAACCCAGACAAGGCCTGACAAAATGGGTGGACAAAGGTCCAAATCAGGACTGATTTTAAATATTGAAATTCATTATATGCCAAGTCAGTTAGCATGAGGTGGACTCAAGCTCTGTACCTTGTATTTGTGAGGTTAATACCTGAACCATTATACCAACCCATCCCTTATAAACCGAGAAAATTGATAGAATAACAAGAATTGTGTTAGCATGCATTTTTTTCTGAAGAATATGAAGTCTGAAACTCAAATGTATGCCATTATTTAGTGTCTTTGATCCTCAGATCATCCCAGTGATTTGCCAAAAAAACACAGATTTTATGAGAAATGGACCTAAAGCATGAGGTAAAAGTGGGCCATTCTACAACACGTGGACAGTTAAACTCTGCAGATAACTGTACAAGTATGCAAGCACTGCAGGTGGACATCCTCAACCATCAACACAAACATGCTGCACCAACTAACAGCTGCAAACCCCACCATGCATGCACAGAATGCAGCCATTGCCTAAAGGAGCTTGCAGTCCATGAAAAAGTATTTGCAGCTCACTACACCTCTCTCAGCTGCCAGAATGCCACAGGATGAAACCACCACCACCACCAACAATGCAGCCCAGATGAAGTGCCCCCCATCCAAGAAATGAAATCACTCTGCCTACATAACACCGCTCCAACAGACTCCTGCCCCCATGAGGCGAAAATGACTCTTGCACAAAGAAATTCACCAGCAATACATACAATCCAACCAAAATTATCATAAGTAGCTGAATCCAACAGTAACATGCTCAAAAACCTATCAGCAAAGCGATATCATCCATACAAAATCCCCATCCCTCCACTGCACTCCCATGCCCCCAACAACAATTAAAAGTGCTCACAGACAAAAATGCTCATAGATACCACCAGCATCATACCACCAAATGTGCTGCAGCATGGCCCAGCATCACAGGGCCATGAGCAACCAAACTGCCTCATCAACGACTGTCCCAACAGAAAAAACTGTCAACAAGTTTACCCCTAGGCAGGCAAAACATGTTGCAATGGCATGGTCAAACACATCTAAATTCCCAACCATCAAAGAATATTATGCTAAGCTACAGCTGTATTTAAAAAAAAAGCAAAAAAAAAAAAAATAAAAAACAATGATCAGATCATTTTGAGTGCAAAACAGTTTGCATGAGGTATCAATTACCACATATTTATTTGCTTGTATTCAGGCACTGGTTAACAGTAACAAGAACATTTCTGTGCAATGTGCTCTCAGCAGCACTTTGCGTAGTTTATACACCCTTTAAATTTGAAAGCCAGTATTGTAGTTTAAGTCTAGTTAATTTGAGGATGAGCCAGTGACATTCACCCACCAAACAACACCACTATCTGCTCCACAAGGAGGGTGACAAACCTATGTACTCATTAGTTTTATATATACATACATATATATATATATATATATATATATATATATATATATATATATATATATATATATAAATACAAAATTACATCCATTACCCTCTTTCTTGCACACCACCACCATCCAAGGCCTACCAAATTACATACAGGACATCTTGGAAGTAAACTTGCAATCTTGCCAATTCATGCCAAAATGTGATTCCATTTCTCAGTTACAGTTCTATAAGAAACCTAAGTCCCACCCTATGTCTACCTCACTTCCTCTAAAGTCCCCTTAACAAATTAACTCATCCTTTCCCAAAGTCTGAGCCAATCTATTACTTTTCCTTAATCTTAACCCCCTTCCCCAACAAATGTGCCACCCCACCCCCACTTATCTCACTCTAACCCTCACCAAAGATGTTCCTGGACAAATTGATTTGTTCCCAACCTCATTTGTTCCTCAACCTTATGCTCAAGGCCTACTGAGACAGAGTGTAAGCTAAATATTGTACAGGGATAGTAATGCTCATTGAAGAATGCAAAAACTTTTAAAGTGTTATGATCAGATTAAGGTGTCTGGGTACCCATTTGGAACAGATCCTTGCTGTTCTCCTGGTCCTGTGTAGGTGGAGCTCATTAAAAGTCAAAGTAACAGTGTCCTGAAGAGGAAGTTTCACACATATGATTTTCCTAGCCATGTTTTTGTGCAGATGTACCCAAATCTGGCAGAATGTTAAGTTTACTGTATCTTTTATGGCAGATGAAGGGGATGATATGTGTGATATGTACAAATACTAAAGTGTGGAGTGAAGGAAAGGTTAGGAAATAACTATATTAGTGTGAGAGAAGTGTGAAAGTCAGCTGGATGTAGGAAGTGGGCTGAAAGGCAAATGTGTGAATGGCATATGCAGTTACTGCACAGGCAGTATTTTACTTTAACAAAACTTAAAAAAAAAAAAAAAAAAACAGAAACAAAAGCTAAAGGAAATTGAGATGTTAGTGGCAGAAGTGAGGACAGAAAGATGCAGATTACTTGCAAATGTGGAGTAAATTTAGGAACGTAAGAAGACAGTGGGTAAAAGTCGTTATCGAGTGTGAAAAAGTCTACAGTAGAAGGATAAGAAGACACTAGGATTTTGCCTTTTGGGAAGGATGATAGAGAAGAAGGGTGGTTAAGAGAGGACTGGCTAGAAGTAATGTCCGTGACTGCATGGGTGAAAGGGGAAATACCACAGCAATGAAAGGGGTAAGGTCAGAACCAATGTAAAAGAGTAGACTTTAAAGTGGTATATAAATTTTAGAAGGGGAGGTAGAACGTGAGTACAGTCAGTTACAAGAGGTTGTTGGGCCTGTCAAGTCAGTGGTATTGAAAGCATGAGAAAGAAGATGTGCAAAGTGAGGGAGGGGAAAGTAAAAGGACTATGAATAGGCTGTATGTTAAAGTATTCGATACTTGATATAGGTTGATTGTACAGTTTAAGTATGCTGCATTCTAAATGTGGGAATGAGTGTAAAAATTAGCAAACATACAATTCATTACATCCGAGTGATGCCTCTAGGTGTATCTGCAGTTTCCTACTAACGTCTCTAGGTGTCAAATATTGCTTGGTCATAGTTTTATCAATAATTCCTAAACCATGCTATGTACAAGGTCTTAAATTATTTCATTGTAAAGCTTATACAACGGCAAACTCAAATGTATTAATATTTGACCTCTGTCTTGTGCAGGTAAATAAATATTAACTGTTATTTTTATGATATTAATTTATATAGATATATTTTTGACATTGTTTTCTAAATATCTCAACAACTAATTAACACAGACAGAAATCCTTAACTTCATATGAAAGCTCTCAGCTAGATGAATAAAGTGTTGCTGACAGTATGTGTGTAACTTGAGTGGTTGCTGAGATATTGTAAGTTGTTTACAAAACATTATAAATTAATAGTTACTGTGTTTACCGTGACTTATAAAATTCATTTTAAGACCTAGAACCTAAAGAATACTACCACTATAAAAAATAGTTTGTGCTGAAGAGTTTGGCATTTATACTTCTTTCATAACGCCTTGTGGTTCCAGAGATATGAACATTTGTTTGAAATATGAGGATATAATTTGATTCTGTCAAAAGGCTTAGACTCCACCCATTGGAAGTTACAGTGCAAACTTCTTGAGCTCTATTGGAGTGAATGAGTTGAAAAGCTAGCAACATAGCCTTTCATTAGAAGCTCTTCTCCCAAATTCAGAAAGTGACAATCAAAATCTAGCTCTATCCTCAAAGATGCACACATGACAGTGCTTTGTACTGTCACCTCAGTTGCTAGCTTCTGATGCACTTGGTTTGGACTATTCCTGCTATTAATTTTTATGGGGTTCCCTTCCCCATGCAATATTAGATTTGGGGGTTCTCCTTTCCTTGAATTTTAATTAGGTCTGAAACATGTTTATTCTATATGCAAAATGCTTTTAACTGGATTTGCACAGTTATGGCAAGAAACCTCTTTAAAATGACTTTTGATTATATCATTCTATATCTGCAGGTAATATGTGTGTGTGATGAATGAGCATAGCTCCTTGAAAAAGGTTTGTTCCTTGACTGAGAGGAAGTAAATTTCTTTTACTTGGATGTAGGCATAAAACAACTATACTTTGTTGATGTTAATGGGTCTCCCAGGAGTCTTGTCAAACATGGCATGTGGTCTTCAAGTTGAAAAGCCCTGAAATAAATATTTGAAGATAGTTGTCTGAACTATACAGCTGCTAAATTTACCAGTGGCTCAACAGGGAGGATACTGCCTTTGGGCCTGGAAAGTCAGAAGGATGTGTGTTCTGTTCCTACACCAGATACTTGAGTCACTTTTCTAGTACTGACACTGCTGTGCAAAATCAGGGGTGTGCTATTCCCTGGAGTAGATGATAAAATGAAGTGAATGACTTGTGATAGCTCAGGTTAATGTAAAAGATCTTATGACTCTTATCAAAAAAAAAATGATACAGTAGAGTTAGGTGGCCTAGCAACATTTCACCAATCAGTATGAATACCCACCTTGGGTCTGCCATTTAGAGAGGACACTAGCTTAGTGGGACTAAATCATTCAACAAAGAGTAAATAAATATATCAAACTGTTGCCTTTCAGCAATTCCACAGACATGTGTGTTCTGCTAGCATTTCATAGTGATATGATAATATTAAGACAACATTATATTTACTATGTCCTTTTCCTAGAAATATCAGAATAGATTGTTTTATTTCACAGGTGTAAGACAAAGGTATATGAAGATGATCTTCCAACAGTCAGCATTGTCATAGTCTTTCACAATGAAGCTTGGAGTACTCTGATACGAACAATCCACAGCGTTATTAATCGGTCACCACACCATTTGATTTCTGAGATAATCTTAGTGGATGATGCTAGTGAAAGAGGTAAGTGGGGATTTATATAAATATATGTACATTTAGAAATTGGTGAATTAGATCCAGTTATCAATTCATGAAGGCCACCGTATATCAAAAGCAAGATAAGCAGGACTCCTAACTTTTACAGAATATATTAATGCCACACTTTAGCTGCACAAAGCATCTTCCATCTGGAAATGTTTTTGTAGATAAATGTTGTATGTACCTTTAAGAAGCTATTCAAGGGCTTGCACAAGTGTACAAATACTGAACACATGTGAGCCTGACTGCCATTTTATAGTAAACTGTTGAGATGTTAGCCTGTATGTATGTAAGGTCTGTCTGTTAGTCAGTTTGTTTATATTTTATGATGCTGCTGTCCATCTTGATGTGTTTCTCTGCATTAAAGCATCTAAACAAACTACCCTGCCTGCTTGTCGTCTATGTTAGAGAGTAACGAGCAGCATGGTGTCAGAAGCGATACTTGAGTCCGAGAGGCACCCAGTTGGTACTGGAGGAAAATAAAGGTGTGAATCATCCCTAATGCATATACAATTCACAGAACAAGTCAGAAACGAATTTCAGATGCTAAAACTTGCTTGAATAATTTCTTATTCGCAAAATATGAAACGAAGCATACAGAACGCTCTCAACAGTAATCAAATAAACCGATATGTCTGATATTGATAAAAATATTTGAATTACTATGGAAAATGTTTGAAATAAAGTCAGAATTGCATAAAGCAAATAAAATAAAGGGGAATTAATGCTTTTCTCATTAAACATGTATTTTTATATTAGTCAAAGATATCCAAGTTATCAGAAGTGTATAAGGTGTTTGCATGTTTGTGCAGTATTGCAGTAAAGCTATTTCACAAAATACAGCCATTTCAGAGCATATCTCACAAAGTACAGTATTTCAAAGAGTTTATTGTGCATTTCAATGTTATTACAAGCTCATAGAACAGCTTGTTTGTACATGGTTACAAGGGCCATATTTTCAGTGTATTTGTGCATACTTTGTGGGCATGGCAGATGGATTTTGAAAACGCAGTGCACTTGTGTTTGACAATAATATTGCATATATAATATTTTCTGATAAAGATGATCGTACAAAGGCATTTATTCTATTTAATTTAGCTGGGTCAGAAGCCATTGAAAGGGAACGTTCATTTGTGTATGCACCTGCTATCTTTCCAGAAGAGGGGGAACGTTGTTATATTGTTGTACTGGCTGAATCAAGGGAAGACCCTGAGTGCTTAAAATGTAAATTTAGAGAGATGTGTAACCCCCAGACAAATGTTACAATGGAAGGGCACTTATAAAATGGATCAAAAGCCTGGTGAAACTTTTGCAGAATATATAACTGACTTGAAAAATAAAGCTAAAATGTGCAGATTTGGTGATTTAAGGGATGAGTTGATAAAAGACAGACGTGTGTGGTATTAAAGATGATGCTGTGAGGAAGATTTTGCTTTGTGACAGTGATCTAACTTTGAATAAAGCCATTGAGATCTGTCAGATATATGAGCTCACAGAAAAGCACACAAAGATGCTTACAAATGAGAGATGCATGCTTCCAGTAACTTCTAGAGCTCATGTTGATAGTATGCAGCATGTGGTTAAAAGAAACAGGTCCAAGCACATGGCAACAACTGTAGCCCCTGCAGCACTCACTGGTAAATCCCAGACTATTCCAGCAAATTCCAGAGTTTGCACAGTCTCAGTAAAGCATACAAGTGAGTCAACAAACAGGCATAAGGGTGAAGGTGTGTGCTTACCTAGTTTCATTGCCAACTATCATAATTGTGGTGGAAATCATGAATCTAAAAGGGAGAAATATTTAGCTTTTGGTCAGAAAAGGCACAAATGCAATAAGTGTAATAATTTCAAGAAGTTTTGTAAATCAAAAGGCCCACATTCTTTTATTAAAAAGGAACATTTTAAGAAATGAGTTGATCAATTAGAAAGCTGCAAACCTACTTTTTATGTTGATGGTGTGTTAGTGCTTCATGAAACAGTCAACACAGTAGATTTAAGGGCAAAGAATGAATTATTTTGTATTGTAGGGATAAATGGCAGACCCACAGAGCCCAAAGTTGACACAGGTTCCCCAAGTGCAATGTTATGTCAGCAGAAACATTTGTTAGAGTGCGTCATGATGAAAAGCTTGATTTGGCAAAGTGTACGAAGCTTGTTGCTTATTGTGATGAAGAAATTCAGACTGAAGGCTCAGTATTGCTTTCATGTTACTCTACTGTGGTATGTTACGATGTGTTTTTTTATGTGGTCAAGAGGCATGCCCAGTCTTTATTAGGGCTCACGGACAGTTTTAAAATGGGACTGCTTTCATTTAATAAGGAAGTCCATCATCTTAGCTTAAAAGACCACTACTCCAATTTCATCCAGTATATTTTTTCTACCTATGCTGATCTTTTCGAAGAAAAACTATGGCAGCTTCCAGCTGTGTACTCCATGAAGTTAGACCCAGATGTCAGTCCAGTTATCATGCCAGATGAGAAACTTCCAGCAGTTATGCAGGACAGAGTCAAAGCCAAGCAAGATAAAATGGTGCAACAAGGTGTGATTTGTCCAGTAGGTTCATCAATCCCTACTGAATGGATATCTTCCATTGTGGTAGCTCATAGGAAAAGCTCAGATGACATCAGAATATGTATTAATCCATGAGATTTGAACAAAGCACTAAAGACTTCATCATCCAATGAGCACAGTCAAAAAAGTTGCAGCTCTGATGCCAAATGCCACAGTTTTTTTCTGTCTTAGATGCAAAGAGTCCATTTTGGGAAATTCAGCTTGACAAGTAATCATCAATGCTAACTACTTTCAGTATCACGTTTGGCAGGTACATATTTTTGAGAATGCCATTTAGGATCAATTCTGCAAGTGAAGTCTTTTAATGTGCAATGGAGCAACTTTTTTATGAGTATCCTTGTGCTATTATAGTTGACGACATACTAGTAGGAGGTAATGGTGAAGCTGAGCAACCTCAGAAAAGTTCTGGAAAAAGCATGTCAAGTGAATCGTAAGCTCAATCCACAGAAATGCAAATTCAGGCTACAAGAAGTTACTTATGTTGGTCATTTATTTTCTAGTTCAGGGCTACGACCAGACCCTTCTAAGCAAACATCCATTTTCGAGATGCCAGCACCAAACAATTTTCAAGCCCTGCAATGTTTTTCTGGCATGGTTAACTATCTTGGCAAGTTCATTCCAGACTTGAGACAACTTTCAGCACCGCTCAGAGAGCTGACATGTAAAGATGTATCCTGGTCTTGGTTAGAACAGCAACAAAGAGCATTTGATATCCTGAAACAGAGAATTGCTAGTCCACCTACTCTCAGATACTATGATGTTCAGAAGCCAGTCACTCTTTCATGTGATGCTTCGAGATTTAGTCTAGGTACAGTCATTTTACAAGAGAGTCAACCCATTGCCTATGCACCAATAACTCTTACCCCAACTGAAATGCAGTATGCTCATATTGAGAAAGAGCTTTTAGCAATTGTGTTTGCATGTTCAAAGTTCCATGATTATGTTTATAGTAGACCTATCCAGATCAAAACAAACCACCAACCCCTAGTCACTTTTTTGAGAAAGCCTATTCACTCAACTCTAGCCAGACTGCAATGTATGATGTTGAGATTTCAAAATTATAATTTCACTCTTGTCTACAAGAAAAGCAAACTTTTTTATCTTGCTGATACATTGTCCAGATCACCCAGAAACACCACTGAACAGCATGAGAATGAGAAGCTAGATTTTGGAGGCATGGAAGTGAGAAATATTTCTTCCACATGTCTTGATGAGATGAGAGATCACACAGCCACAGATCCAGTTTTACAAAGGCTCAACCACTTTATTCAACAAAGATGGCCATCAAAGCAATCTAGTGTACCTCAAGAATGCAACCTTATTTTCCATACAGAGATGAGATTTTGGCTGACAAAGGTACCATTATGAATGGTCTGAAAGTAATTGTTCCAAAGTCCTTGCAACAAGATGGGCATAGCAAAATTCATTTAAAATGGGTGGCGAAAGCCAAACACACTCTGGCTAGGCTTATAAATGCCCTAGGGCAGATAGCCTAGTATGAACCTATGAACCTATGAATCTTTTACATTACTATCTAGCATAGTGGTCACCCAGGAACCAACTCTAGCAAATAAAAGGGCAAGAGGTCTAGTATTTTGGCCTTCTATGTCACACAACATTGAGAGAGTACTTTTATCTTGTTCTGTGTGTAATAGTACTAAATCACATCAACAGAAAGAACAACTTCAGCTAAACCAGATTCCTGAACTACCTTGGTTGATGGTAGACATTGACATTTTTGAGTAGAATGGTCAACATTATTTGGTGTTAGTAGATTCTTACTCCAGTTGGTTCAAGATTGACCTACTTCCTAACCTAGCATCCAGTACTGTCATTACTAAGATGAAGCATAATTTTGCAGTCCATAGTAGTCCACACAAAGTTATTTTTGACAATGGCTTGCAGTTTACAAGATGACAGTTGAAAAGATTTGCTGAAGAATGGGACTTTACTCATGTCATGAGTAGCCCAGAGTATTTACAGTTAAACGGTTTTGCAGAACATGCAGTTCAAAATGCAAAACAGTTACTAGAGAAGTCAAAAAGAGATTATAGTGATGTTTTCCTGAATCTCTTGAATCTCAGAAACATTCCTCATGATAAACATCTTGGTTCACCTGCTCAGAGACTTTGGTTGAGACAAACCAGAACCCCATTACTAGTCAGTAGTCAATTGCTGCTTCCATGTGTCAAGAACAACAGGTCAGACTTGTGCCATGGTGCTTGCGTAAAGTAATCAGTTCTGTAGCCTGTGTACTTAGGTAGGGAATCTGTTCTTACTGCAGTCAACTGGTAGGTGCGTGCATGTGAGTGTGTGTGTGTGTGTGTGTGTGTGTGTGTGTGTGTGTGTGTGTGTGTGTGTGTGTGTGTGTGTGTGTGTGTGTGTATGTGTGTGTGTGTATGCATCTGTAGGTGTGTTTTTGCACTGGCTTGATGTTAGAGACAGCATTGTACACCAGCATGTGGAACACTGCTATTACCATTTTCTGCCCACCAGACACTGCTGATGTCATCACCTATAAATTGTTGTCTGAGACTTTCCATGTTAGACTTAAGCTTTAGAACTTGCATTAAATACAGAACTCTGTAGTCAGTGTCCTTATATAGGAAGGTGTTCTGTTTTCACTGCAGGCAACTGGAATGTGTGTGTGTGTTTGTGCACTTGCTTGACATTACAGAGAGCAATTTACATCAGCATGTTGGACACTGCTATTATCGTTTTGTCCCCACCAGACACTGCTGATGTCATCATCTATAAAGTGTTGTATGAGACTCTCCAAGTCAGACTCGAGCTGTGGCACTTGCCTTAAATGCAGAGTTCTGTAGTTGATGTACTTAGATAGATAGGGGTTCTGTTCTTAGTGCAGTCAACTGGTGCATGTGTGTGTGTGTGTGTGTGTGTGTGTGTGTGTGTGTGTGTGTGTGTGTGTGTGTGTGTGTGTGTGTGTGTGTGTGTGTGTGTGTATTTGTGCACTTGTTTGACATTAGAGAGAGCATTTTACATCAGCATGTGAGACTCTGTGCTTATCATCTTCCTCTCAACAGACTCTGATGATTCCATCAGCTATAGCTGATTTGTAGATGTGTAGTATTCCAAATCAGAGCAATGTCAGAGACTGGCCTGTAGGCCAAGCACAAGTCACCTCATCCTATAAGGTACAGATTACAGTGACAGGGCTTTCAGTCTTTCCACCTACATCATGGCAAAGTTTGTAGACCCTGTATTTTCTTGGTGAGAAATCCCTGTGGTCTCTCCAGTTGCTGCAGGTGTCTGGTGAAGTACAGACAAAAGGGAGCATTATACTCTATTATTGCACTGATGAGGTTCAAGTACAGTACTGTTATATCATCCTCTGATCTGGACACAATGGTCTGACATGAGGTGCATGATGCAGCCTTTCTATACCACTGTGAACATTTGGTGATTGAAGTTAAGATTACTGTTTATGTGTGTTCCAGGACTTGCACTACTGGGTTTTAAAATAGGAGACTGCTGTCAATTCTAACATTAGCAGGGAATTCCACTTTGAAGTAGGCCAAAATAATGACACATTTTTCATTTAGTTGTAGACCATGTGGCTTTGGCACTAATCATTTGTCTGTGTTAGCCCCTCCTGTGGCATGTTACCATCATTGGTGGACTATTGCACCCAATATGCAAGAATCAGCATACTTAGTAAGCCAAAGTCCATATACATTAACCTGGACTGTTGAGAAATAGATTCCAAACATTAAAGGGCCCAGCACAGGTCCTTGGGGTACGCCAGTGGTGACAGATCTACTGGTAGAGGTTTATTCACCAACCTTTGCAGTATGTGTTCTGTCAGTGAGCCATTTGGTTCACCATCTAATGACATAAGGGTTAATCCCCAGCTGGGAGAGTTTCTCAGTGATACCTGAGTGGGGGATTGTGTTCAAACCCTAGGCCAGACCAGAATATGGAGTATGCACTGTCTTACCTTCCAAGCCTATCACACAGAATCACTGGTCTGTGACAACATCACAGATCACCTATTGTATGTCTCAGAATATACATCTCCCTGACACAGTTGGATACACACTTCAACACACCTTCCAGATGGACTATGTTCCTGTAGAAAGGTGTACATCAACATGCATCCATCTGATTTAGTGGGTGGAGGTCAGCACATGTTGCATGCATGTATAGACATATTCTGATTCTCCTAATCTGTGAGGTATGCCAAAATATAATCATGGGCCTTTTCTAAATGGACACAAGTAATATACCAGCTGTATGAAACAGACATATGTGAGTTGTTAATGCTACATCCATGTCTGTTTCACCTGTTAGATGTCCTCAAAGAGGTCACCAAGGGCATACATGATGACAACATTATCATCCTGTGGAACTTGAACAGGCCAAGGTATTTGACAAAGATCCACACTGAGGTATTCACTCAACCCTGTAAGATGTGGCCATAAACACCTATATCAACAAGTGAGTAAAACATTGGATTATATATGTGGCATCTAAATACATTGAAATGTGTGAAGTGACCTAAGTCTTGGGTCCAGTGGTAAGGTCCATACATCAGGGCTGTCTGATAAGCCCTTACCTGTCCATTTTGTAAGTCATAGACATCAAGAATGACATACACATCCTATATCCAAACAACTGTCTGGCGGACTGCAGATTGTGGGCAGTCATTGACTTCAGTTGTTATATTAGTATAATGCAGACAGTATCAACACACACCAAAGATTTCTGCCACAAACATGACAACACATGCGATGAAACAAAAACATGGGGGATTTGATACATTATGAAAACAAATACACACCCCAAGCATAATGTAGACATCACACCTTATAAGCAGAGCAATTGGTATGTGACTTGTGTCCTGGGGTCGATAGTATGTGGAATGTCCATCAGCATGTGGCCACAGTGGTGACTACTTCCTTGTATGAAACACAACTACTGAGTATGTGCAGGACATCCACATCAAAGGCCATAATGCCTCTATAGGTCACAGCCTTCATCACATCAATAACTGAGTACAATGCACCCTTCTTCATGTACCTCCCTACACATCTTCCAGTGATGTGTAACTGAAGTGTACCACCTTTGCCACAGTAAGCTGTCAAACATCTTATTGGCCATACCAAGGCATTCTTTCTGATGCATAAACATTACTATCTGATGGTGTGGATCCCCTGGATAAGGTGTTATACCAGATGCATGTGTGATACCTGTTCCAGTGATGCGCACAGTACATACATAGCTGTTTGACAGCATTGATGGCATTGGTTACACTTGTGACAGTGTGGATTGCGCCATATATATGTGTCATGCACACCAGTCAACTAGCCTGTATTGATCATAATGTCACAGACAGGAATAACAGTGTCCCTCCTAACACCTCCAGCAATTGTTACAGTGTCAGGATGGTGTGCTTGATTACACTCATAGATTGCTGACATGTCACAATAGTTTTACGTGTGTTCATGCAGAACCATCTATGATCACTCAGAATCACATATGTTGAGTCAAAGACAAAGGATTACTGGTGGTATTATTCTGTTATTGTCCATGATTGTGCATACTTCTTTTATTGTTGTCCATGAGCCATATCCAGTCAAATCAATTTGTACTGCTTCACAATATGCACCCAACCCCAACTGCATATAACATTTCTGATAGATGTCCTCTCTATTGTTCATGTCAGGATTCTTATATCACAAAGACATTTTATCCATTGTTATGTCACTTTGTCTGACAGACACATAATATACATTTTCACTGTGCAGTCCACACTGTACCATGTCAATATGTGATTAGTGTTTCTGCTGCAACTGCCTTCCATTTACATGCCCTCATCTGCTGTACATTATGATGTCTTATCTGTCTTCTTTCCCTGTGTTCATTCCTACAATTCATCAGTGTGTCCGTATTCAATACACACACTTCCCCTCTCTGTTTAGTTTACATGGCAGTCCATTTGCCCTTATAGATCATTTGCATAATGTTTGTACAGAATGCCTGGAATGAAATTCTGCAATACTCTGCACTGTATACTCTATCCTGTACTGTGTCTGAACCATATACATTGCTATATGATAAACCCTGATAACCATTGTGGCATTCCATGCAATGCCACTGAGCTAGTTTGCTCTAAGATATACAAGTTTCCTATTTGTATGCTTTACATGGTTTCCTGGCTGGCAATAGTGCTGCCAGCCAAAAAGCCATACTTTTTTGCATTTAAGCGAGGTGTGCAGCATGAATGTATAATCACTGTTGCTCACAGCGCAAACACATAAAGTCCATGTAGGCTTCATGCGAAGTCTACATAGAGTTTACTGAATCCAACTGTCAATCTCATTCTTTCATCGGAAAATGAACAGCATACTGCAGTTGAACCTTGTTTCAACTCAGCTGTTTAATTTAGCTTGGTGAGCTTAAACCTTGTGCTACAGATAGATTTTCACCACTGAGTATTGTCCAGAGTGCTGACAGTCAGGCATTGCCACTAAGCCTGTTTGCTCTGTAGAAGACAAACCAAATGTAAGTCTTTGACTGCTTCCTTCAGCAGTAAGCCTGTCTGCTGACATTGTACCATCATGCAAATGGGGAGGACAAGCACACTACTTCATTTTTGAATTAAGCTTTTGAGCTAACATGGAAATGTATAATACATGTGGAACATATATGTGCAACATGTTAAGATTAAACAGATCTGTTTTACATATAATAGAAATTCCAATATTTCCTCTATGATTCTTATTTGAGCAAAATTTGGCAGGAAGCATCACTGAACACCACTAAACAGTGTTACTTCACAGTCTGAGTTCAACACATCAAAGTATAATTACGTATGTGCTAAAACTTTGCCAACATCTACACAAATGCCTGTTTCAGCATTGAGCATTAGGAATATATTTGGAACAGAAATAGTCATTGCTAATAGTTTATATTACTTCATTAAATGGAAATTGTTTAATGTACTCGTGAAATGCAGTGACTTGTGGCTTAACTGACCACTTCACTCTGGATAGTTAGGTCTGCCCTCAATAAAATAGTATTCTGGAATTACTTTTACACTTCAGGCTGAATCCATATCAGTGTCAGACCCTTCTGCCAACATCATCTTCTCTGTGACACCACACTGATGTCATCCTCTATAAAGTGTGTTTTCACACTATTGAAGTCAGATTTCTGTGACGGTGCTTGCTTTAAGTACTGTGTCCTCTAGATTGTGTAGCTCGATAGGTAGGGGGTTCTAATCTGGCAACAATTAACTTGAGTGTGTGTGTATGATGATGGGACCATAGTCTCACTGGAAGATTAATTCAACTGTTGTGTTCATTTGACTCGCACTTATAAGAAGCATTAACATGGTCAGATCAATCCCAAATTCCCGTTTCACTCTGTCCACAAACGCATACAGTCTGTAACGCACTGATGAGGTAATAATTTCAATAATACACTCTCACACACTAAAGTCATACCTCTGCTATGGCATGTGGATATAATACACTTGTGTGTAGATTATGTCAGTCAATATGTAGTGAGTTCAAATACAGCAGCGAAATTCTCCCAATTGTTTGTGTGAATATAAGTAGATGTAGGATTGTATTACACCTCTTATTATTCACAGCATTTAGAAGTCCACATGGCTGTCGAAGTCATTTTTGCGCACACATCTCCTTTGTATGATACAGCTGATGTCAACCTTTCAAAGATGTTTTGTATCTTACATGCAATAAGAGTTTGTCTGTGGTGCATGCATATAATAGACTGGTGTGTAGAGTCTGTCAAATGATAGGTAAGGAGTTTGAATACAGGAATGACTATCATCTGTGTTTCTTCCTGTTACTGTGCAGAACAGGCTGCAAATACATATATGAGGTATATTTGTGCTGTGCAACCAATTTTTTGGGGAAACATGAAGACAATACACAATGGTGATGTCATCCATTGACATGTCACAGTCTTCAAATATATCTGTATTTGCACTTGCATTTTAGCAAACCTTCATAGGTCTGTGATGTTAGCTATATAGTTCAAATCCTGACTTCACTGCTTACAGTCAGTATACAGGTTGTTAACAGTGTTGTCACCCACATGTGCTATGTTCATATGTAGTTGTTGTTTTCTGTTACAAATGTTTATTGTACATTTCCTTTGGAAAGACTGCATTGAAGACTGATGGTATAATTTACATAGGTTGTCATTCCATCACAATGGTAGTGAAACAATTCCTCAGGACTGATGACACAGAAGATGTAATGTATGTTGTTGCCTAAATAAGGCATTCGATCCAATACAGAATTATATCCATATTATACATAATTGTTGTTCTGCCATTACAGTGACAACAGCAGGGGGGCTACAGGGGTGTTTGGGTATACCTAACATCAGGCAATGTTGTTTGATATACAGCAAGATTATTTCTGAATAATACCAAAGACACATATTCCTTGATTTATATACAAAATTTAATGATTTCATATAACTACACGTATGACAATTGGCGATGCACTTATACCATGGCACATTCATTTACCTCACTATGGTGTTGACTTTCTCACTACTTAGACAAGTGGACCAAACTAGCATTGAGTGACTGTAACCATTTATGTCCTTAACTGTTTTGCATGAAAGACTGCAACCCCCCATTATACTTTGCATGTATAGTGTTGCGGAGGCATCCCCAATTAATTTTAGAAGATAAAAAGTATGAGCAAATGCGATGCAGCTGAATGAATGGCTTAACATAGGTGGAGTTCAACAGCTGTGATAATAGTTCCAGTGTGGCAAATGTGATTAATAGCCATATTGTTATTTGGAGGAGTTGGACAACTTGATAGTCAGTCGTAGCATAGGGTTTCATTTCATTTGAACATACTGATGTCACACAACAACCATTGCATCACATCAGTCTTATCCCCTGATATGTCGAATGAACACATGTGAATGTAGCTTTGGATTTAATGGCAGTAGACATTTGTTCTGCCAATGTCACAGTGAGACTGCTACTTTGATACATGCATTAAGTCCTGTGGTGTACACTAGTGTGCTCCAGTTCTTGAGTGGTATGCGTACACATATACAGAGAAACTTTCCTTGACCAAGGAATATTAACATAAGACTCATCCAAACTGTGAGCACGTGAGCTTACTCAATTAATTGCCATCAGTCTGACATGCTGATATGACATTCACTCTCAGGGATCCTTTATTAATACACACACATTGATAACTCCTATGGCAGATGTGAACAATACACAGCTTTGGGGAATATATTGCAACAAAGTATGATGTTTGCATCTGATCTTGGCTGTCTGCACAACAGCTGTATCACTCTGCTACCACTTTTGTAACACCACACATACCTACACATTGGATGCATAACCATTAGAATATCAAGGTGCATAATTCCCTTCAAGGGTGATACTCCTGATACATGTGTTAGGCCTGTTTCTGTGGCATACACAGGTAATACACATGTCAGTGTTGACATTGATGAGATGAGTACTATTCTTGCAATAGGAGATTGTGGCTTCTAAGCCATTCCTATTTTCTAACATGTTATATTGATGAAATACACACTGTGTCAATATCCCATAATGTAGGTACTGTCCTTGCAAACTGTCTTCTCAGCTCAACATATCAACAACATTCATATATCATGTAATTCCCCTATGTTAGAATGTGAATTTGTGTAACAGTCACATCCTATAATATCACTTCAATTTTTATTTACCTACATTTGCTCAGGAAGTGTGACCACCATTAATTACTCTGACATACATATTACAAAATTATAATATTACACATTTGTCTTTGTGACATAAGCACAATCATATCAATTACATTACTAGAATTTGAGCATTTACCATTCCCAATTACATATTTCTGTATACAGCTCTTTGATTTCTGTGCACATTGTCCTACACTTTTCCTGTCTGGTAACTCGAGTATTGCAGTTACCCTTGCCGTTTCACATCCCCTGTTACTTATTATTGTATTTGTATGTATTGTAGTTACCCATGCTGTTTCACGTCCCCTGTTACGTATTACTGTATTTGTATGTATTGCAGTTACCCTTGCCGTTTCATATCCCCTGTTACTTATTACTGTATTTGTATGTATTGTAGTTACCCATGCTGTTTCACATCCCCTGTTACTTATTACTGTATTTATATGTATTGCAGTTACCCTTGCCATTTCACATCTCGTTACTTATTACTGTATTTGTATGTTACGTTTATGTGCACATTACACTCAGTGCACTTTACCTGTCTAGTAACTCGAGTATTGCAGTTACCCTTGCCATTTCACATCCCCTGTTACTTACTACTGTATTTGTATGTATTGTAGTTACCCATGCTGTTTCACATCCCCTGTTACTTATTACTGTATTTATATGTATTGCAGTTACCCTTGCCATTTCACATCTCGTTACTTATTACTGTATTTGTATGTTACGTTTATGTGCACATTACACTCAGTGCACTTTCCCTGTCTGGTAACTCGCGTATTGTAGTTACCCATGTTGTTTCACATCCCCTGTTACTTATTACTGTATTTGTATGTATTGTAGTTACCTTTGCTGTTTCACATCCCCTGTTACTTATTACTGTATTTGTATGTATTGTAGTTACCCATGCTGTTTCACATCCCCTGTTACTTATTACTGTATTTGTATGTTACGTTTATGTGCACATTACACTCAGTGCACTTTATCTGTCTGGTAACTCGTGTATTGCAGTTACTCTTGCTGTTTCACATCCCCTGTTACTTATTACTGTACTTGTATGTTACGTTTATGTGCACATTACACTCAGTGCGCTTTCCCTGCCTGTGCACAGCTTGCATTATTTGCCTCATGTAACTCTTTGTGCTGTCCATGTGAGCACGCTTAACAGGTTTGCCCAAAGGCACGCTTATTAGTTTACTGTGTGTACTCATGCTGATCAACATGTTTTTCTGGTTGCCAACAATGCTGGCAGCCCTGAAAACTTGTTTGTATTCATGTAGGTGTGATGAACAGCATGCATATACAATTAGCACTGCTGCTCATCCAGCTATAACATGTAAACATTGTGAATCTCACAATCTGTCTTGATTTTTTTTTAAAGAATGGTGTTAAATTACTTCTAGAAAATGTAGTATTTAGAAGAAACAGAAAGGACTGTTTTTACAAATTTTTAAAGTAATGTCACCTTTTATTATCCAAATTCACACTCAATATTCTCTACTAAATTTTTTTTTTAACGTTTGTTAACTGGGAAAGTCTGACTTGGAACAAAGTCAATTTTCAGCAGATGCCCACGGAGAAATGCTCCAGATGTACATCTTTCTAACATGGGAGGAAACCAGAGCACTTGGAGGAAACCCACACAAATGCAGGGAGGACATCCAGACTCCGCAAAGAAAGCATCCCAGCCAAGAATCAAACTGGAGAACCTCTTGCTGTGAGGCTACAAACTTTTCTACTAATGAAGTTCTCACAAGAAAAGCATCCAGGAACATTAAAAATAATTATGGAGCTGCAGTCAAAATGCCAGCCATCTCCAAAGGTTTTATTCATAATGTGGTAAAAAAACAGGTATGGAGTAGTATTCACAAACCTAATACTTACAAAAGCCACATTAAGTACCCCTAGATTCATTGGTGCCAACCAATGCTAAACTGAAATTTCTTCTTTCTAAAGTAGCTATTAAATTCTTACCTTTTCTACATGCAAACATTAGGCCAGATTCATGAAGGTTAACACGACTGTCTTAGATCCTATTGCTTCAAATGTTATTGAACATTTCAACCTGAATGTTAAAATATGTTTTTATTACAATGAAAATAATATTGACATTATCGTGTTTTTAATTATAAAGTGATTTTTCATATTGGATAAATTAATATATTTTTAATAACCAGAATTATGTGACATGACTGAGTGTACTTAAGTGTCCTGCTTACTTGTTTGTTTACATTCGATAAAATTCCTGCTCACTCTTGGAACAAAAGCTCTTAACTGTGATTGAAGTGTTCATTCTCAATTGTTCTTTGGTGGTTTAGAATTATTTGGTCTATTTTCTGCTGCCATTTTGCATATTTTAAGTAATATTATCAGAACGTCTTTTCCTCCTTCAATACACCTATAACAAAGTGCAATGTCTTTTTTCAGTGAAAGCTTGATCCTAAATTTGCTTAGTGTAATATGATCTCTCACAAAATGGCAGCCGTGCATAATAACATGCTACAGCAAGCCCCTTAGCTCAGTGGTTATGCAAATGAGGGATTTTAGCATGATTGTTTCTGAATTGCATTTTTAAAGAGTAGCACTATCACATCCATGGATTGCTAGCTTCCTTGTGCTTGCTTGTCTTAGTGCTTTAGTGACATGTGCACACTATAGTTGTGCACAAGAGTTGCTAATTTCATAGTGCAGTGACACTGTGCTGTGGATAATATCATTATTGGTCTGATAAGGGTCAAGTACAGTGGAGTTATAACCTCCTTGGTCTTGGATGCGATGCCCTTATTTATGAGATGCACAATGTAGAAGGCTTTCCTTACCACTATGGACACATGGTAATCGAAGTTTATATTGCTATCAACCTGTGTTCCCAAGTCTCGCATCACTGGGTTTGAGCTTAAAGGGATGCTATCTAAACCATAATTAGCAGGGGGCTACTTATTTGCCCAAGGGAATAATGACACATTTTTTGCCTGTTAGTTTTAGTCCATGACTTTGTCACCAGACAAATGATTGGTGACATAGTCCATACTAAAACAAAATGCAGAAAATGCCTTGTATGTGTGTGTGTGTGTGTGTGTGTGTGTGTGTGTGTGTGTGTATGTATACTATATATATATATATATATATATATATAGATATATATATATATATATATATATATATATATATACACACACACACGTACATATATGCATACATATATATATATATGTGTGTGTGTGTGTGTGTGTGTGTGTGTGTGTGTAGTTATATATACATATATATTTACTGTCTCAGTCTTGAAGTCCATAATCTTGAAAATCATAATCTTGAGACCATAGGATAGAAAGAATAAAATGCTGAAGAGAACAATAATTTCCTTCTGGACTTGTTCACCTGCAGGACCTATGTAAGCCCTCATTCCTAGGTGTACATCTCCGCAGCATCCATATTAGTACTTGCTTCTGGGTTCACACTTTCAGGGGGATTCAGTTTTTGAGAATTTTAGTCATTCTGGTCTTCAGCATTTTGAGCTTTTGATATTATCATGAGATTATGACTTTCAGGACTTTGGGCTTCATGATTGTGAACCACTTGAAAATCCAGCATCACTATCACTTATTATATAGAAAAAAATTCCACATAAATCTGATTCAGTTATCAGGGACTTCTGTAGCTATTGCTAGTGAGACTGTCTTTTGCCTACCACATCTCTATCATGTTTGAAATATCCTTCAACCTTACAGAATTTACTTCACATGGGATATCTTCAAAGACGTTGTTCCACTTTGTGCCTTATTGACACCAATATAATGTCTCCTTTGCCAGGTACCTCACTAAGTACCTTAACCAAGTCAAGAGACCTTAACATTTCTTCACCAAAAAGATTTCAGGACTCAGTATCCTCAGCTACTCTGACAGACTAAAATCACAGTCCTACAGACTCCTGGGGAGTGATCTGTGCTGTGAATGACTCCAGAATTCTTTCAACTCCTTCACCTTAACAGAACTGGTTGTAAAGCAAGCATTTGTTCTACAGACCTAAATGTCTACAACTACATCATCACCAAAGGGCATGATAGGTACATAATCCAACATATTCCCCACTTCTGGAATGCTTAGGGTTCGAGGTTAAGCTTAGGGTGATCAAGCAGAGTATTGTTTTTGGCAATCCTTAAATCAGTCTGGATGCCTGGATGGGTGTTTGTAGATTTTCACCTGGAATGTGTGGGAAGGGACATTTTTAATCTCTTATCTGCAGTGGGCGATGTGGTCGATCTCCTCATTGGTCTCCTTGGCTGTAAGCTAAGTAATAATATATGAACCAATGAAAGTATAATTTACAAAATAATGTTTCAGTTAATCAGGATCTCTCATACATTAAAAATTGTACTTCTTTTAACTAATATTATTTCATACTAAAATATAAATATAAATAATGTGGAGGAAAGCAAATAGGTCTCTGTAATTGCCAACTATTATCTTGCTAATGGAGTTATATGCTTTTTTTCAGAGAAAGAATTACTAACATTATGAAAAGAACAAAGAAGCATCTAGTAACTAGTACAGTCAGGTAGTTTCTTTTGTCAGGCTTCAAGCAGATGAAAGCAACATAAAATCACAGTTCATATTCCAAAGGATAAAATAAGGTAACCCAAGGTCAAACACTTAGATGTTGCTCATCTTAAGAAGAGTACACAGAGCTACCCAGTGAATGTTTACTAAACGGCGTGTGATAATATGAGTGATTTTAATATTGAGAGGTCCACAGAGAGAGTTTGTTGACCTATATTAAACTGTTTCTGTTTTGTGGTAGCATGAGTAATACTGAAGTCTACGTACGCATCTTTTAAGATTGTATTAAATACTTCATTGTATTACAAAACTACTGTCATTTTAATTAAGATCATTTTAGCAAAGTACCATAATAAAATATCATAATATATATTGTTAATAATCAAAAGAGAGAAAATATTTGGTTTATATAGCAGTTTCATCCCGGAATTTATGATTGCAGTTAAGCTAAAGCTAAAATGTACAGCTTATTTTAATTTTTTTAATTTCTTCACTTCGTTTGTTAACTGGGTACACAAAGTGGTCGTAAACATTTGACTATTTTCAATCACAGCACAAGCCAAATGGGAACAATATGCATGCAGCAGGATATACACAAACAAGAGCAAATTATATTTACACACGTATAGACACACACACACACACACACACACACACACACACACACACACACACACGCACATATAGTTTTAGCTCAGAATTTATTTTACCCTAAGCAAATATAAGCAGCCTAAAAAATTTGAACTATGTGAAATACAATCAGAGATGTAGCTAGCTATTTTGGTGCTCAGTGCTTTCAAGTTGTAGAGCAAAAGAAAAAAAAAAGAAGCGCCTCTTTCTTTTATGCCACTCACACAATGCTAAAGCACTTCACTTAAAAAAAACTTTCCTACTACAATGCATCAATCAGCTGCTGCTGTTTATGCCACACATTGAGTTCTGAGTGTTTCAATTCTGAACCCAAATGCGAGTCATTTTAATCTCAGTAATGGACTGCAATGACTGACTGTCCTCCCTAGTACTTTGCATTCAGGGCAGCTAAATCTGTTGCCTCATCCTAACTACACCACTAACCATAGCACATAGAAACGTGATGATGATAATAATGCTTATCTCCCAACATATCCCATAATAAAACAAATATTTACAGGTTTTCAAAATTATATTAACTGTTAAGGAATGAGATACTGAGTCACAAATAAATGGAAAAGTCATAACTAGGCCTGTAAGGATGTATATAGAGTGGAGTATTTAGAGATGTGTCTTGCCTGGGATCCCAATGGAAGCTGCAGCAGAAGCATTTTTATCTTTCTGCAAAATGAGGCTTTAGCAGTTTGAAAAATGCTGCAAGATTGTTACTATTTTGCACATTCTGTGGTAAAGCATTCCAGGTGTTAGGAGCAACTTTGCAAAATTCTTTCTCTGTGACAGGTAAAAACAAATGGAGATCTTTTTCACTAGAAACTCTCCTGACATCTCAAACTATAACTGGAATGTTGGAATAAAGAGCTTAACTCTAAATGAAGGATGAAACCTCATTCATTAGTTTCAAGATGAGGTTAGTAAGAAGTTATCCCCAGACCCCACTGGTTTTCACTTAGATTCTTACAAGGTAATAAAGTGATATTGTTAATAAGCTTTTCCCTGTGGTCCAGTGGTGCAAAGTTTTATTCCCTCAGCCTCCATTGCCAAACTGTATGATTCTGAGCAAGTCACTTAACCAGACATTGCGCCTGGGATGAGAGTGAAAAGGGTCCATGAAGATCATTGCTCTACCCAGGAAATCAAATATAAAATAAATACCAAACAAATAAATATTAATAATTATGGAGAAGATATGTAAAACTTATGCCTTTTCCCTTAGGTTTCTACCAAGGCTGTACCAAACTGAGAATGGCTTGCTATAATCGGCAGGGCATATTCAAGGCTTGGTGGCACTGCATTGATTGTAGCTGCACATCTAGCTTCTGAGTATAAAAAAATGAGATGTTCTCTGTGAAACTTTCAGTTGTTTAAGAGCTTTACTATTTGACATGCTGAGTGCGTAGTGAAGGTCAGTGCATGGTCTACTGTAATATCCTGATACTTTTCAGTGATAACACAAGATAGGGGAGTGTTATCAGGATCCTTAATTAGCAGTGATGTGTTAATAGCTATTTTTGTACATCTCAAACATCATAAATGTTGATTTGTTAGTATTACTCGCCTGTGAATTTTTATGCATCCCATTGCCAACAGTGGAGGAATAATTCTGTACATTTGTGTTAAGCAAAAACGGGACAGTGGTCACTTAGTGAGGGAATAGTATGGGCATTGTTTGAAGTTTTTTTTTCAGGCATGTTTGTTAAAAGAATGTCAGAAATGGAATTTTTCTCATGTTTTTATTAGGTTTTGTTCTCATATTGATCAGCTGGTTCAGATTTTTCAGCAAAATGAATCTATAGATAATGTAGTTATGTGGACCATTCCCGTTGGTATTTAGATCATCAGATATAATCAGCTAATTATTTGCAGTAACTTAGCACAACAGCATTGTTTTTATTGTGCTTTGGTTGAAATTTGGAGAAGGGAGAGATAAACTCATCTACAAGCGATATTTTAGTATGGCTAATGATTAAAATTTGTGTGTTTAAGTGCAATAGTCATCTTTTGCTGTATTAATTCTAGAAATGAGAGTAGAGCTAAGGTTTACATTTTTATGAATTAGTGCTAAGACATTCCCTCCTACTCTAGAACCAAGTTGGTTATCTGTATGCTGGCACTAGTGTTGTTCTACAAAGTATGACAAACAAATGCCCTCTTTTAACTAGGTTTTAGTAACTGCTGATTTTACTGTTGTCATTTCTTAGACAATACTCAGTCATTACAGTGCATGTGAGTGTGTGTGCATGTGTGTGTGTATACGTGTGTGCATTATTGTATTTTTTGTCAGTTTCAGAGACAGAAGAACTGTTTATGCACCCCATTGTCTTTCTTTTGCTCCCCCTTATACAGTTGTCTGTCTAAAAAACTAATATATAATAATACTGGCAAAACCAGAATAATCAGCTCAAGGAACTTTCAATACTAAAAACAGAATTTAATAAGTTAAATAACTTATTCCAAGAATTTAAACAAAATTGCATTGAGATATAATATAGTCTGGATTTCAGAAACTTATCTAGTGCAACTGTAACAAGTCTTCCTGGGTATGGTTTGTAGTGATATGACCCAAAGGCAGTTATCCATTAACTAGTTGTAACTGTGCTGTCATTTCCACTACACATTACAAAACCAACTCATAGAAATGACAGGACTCACATGGAAAGAGAGACCCCGGGATTCATGAAGCTTGCGCCAGGCGCCGGAGTAGTGTCGGCGATCTAGTGCCAAATATGGCCGCAGAGCGATTCAGGTACGAGCTGTTTCCACATGCACTACCAGCGTACGCCAGAGTTGCTCAGCTCCCGGTGCATGTATGTTAATTACCCCATACGCAGCAGTGTATCATGCAAATGAAGGTATATAGCGATTCATGAAGTGGTGCAGGCATAGCGTAAGCATGAAGAAATGTAAACCAAAAAATGGTTTACATTTTTTCAAACATAAAATCGGAGCCATGAAAGCAGACCAAACTTACGTATTATAATGTTAATATAGGCCAATGGCTAAATATATAGCCAATGGCATAAAAAAGCATGCACAGCACATAAAAAAATAACATTTAATGTCATGGCCACACTAACGCAAAGTAAAACCATAGTGCATCAGTGCGCAAATGGGATCACAAAGAAAATATATTTAGAAGTCATAAAACTGCAATGTAACACAATTCATGAATTCTCCATAATAGTCAATGGCACGCATGCTACACCACAACCATGGCGCAAGGGTTGCTAAGGGTCTGCGACAGTGTTCTGCATGGTAACTAGGAATTAGTAGTCGATGCCATGCAAATGAGTCAAGTAATACTGAATCGCAAATGCCTCGCTGGCGTAAGGATGTACCACATGGTGTAGCGGTACAACACCGAGGAGTGGCCTGGAGGTAAACATGACATCAAGAGAGGGGTATGCCACCGTAGCTGTAAGCACATTGAAGCATTGCTAATCTGGGTTGCCTGTTGCTAAGCAAAGCCACAGGATAGGGGTGTGGAAGTAGCCATAGCTTTGCTTAGCTGAGAGCACACAAAGTAACTGAAAGTGCATGTGAATGTGGATGAAAACACGCTCGAAACCCGGTAAACGGCTGTGCATAGCGTGCACCACAGCTGAAACAGGAAGGATATGGGAGGACAATAAGGAAATGCTGCAGCATGGCAATTGGAGTACAAATGAGTAATTAACACCTAGGAACTCACAGTGGGCCATTGACAACAGCTAACAAGGCTGCTAGCAGCTGCCTGCAGAACAGGAAAGGGGAGGTGCCGTACAGCAAAGAAAAGAGAACTGTCACAGCAGAACAAAGCAAACTTGCAGTAGATCAGCTACATAACACATTTCCCAACACAATCCTGGGTTGTGAAAGTACAAAACAAGAAAGCAGGCAGCTGGATGCATGCCTGACAATGGGAGGGGAATCGGGTTGAAAAGTGAAGTAAAGGGCAATAGATGAATCACAGCAGCCAAACGTTAGTCAACACAAAAGGTCCCTCAATAGCAGTACCTGCTGTAAAACCAAAAATTAAGATACCCCACAGTTGGAATTGCACATACTCACCCAATTACACCAGCATCATCCATTGCGCAATAGTATAAGGTGTGAAAGCCCCACACACACACTTGTGTATTCCCAGACACTCTGCACCATTGGTGTATACAGATGGGGAACTTTAAATATGTACATGTTAGTGGCTGCCATAGCTTTGATTCACCAGCATGTGCTGGAGACTGACGGTGGTGTGGAGGATGATGCTGACACCAGAGGAGGAGAAGAGTGTTCAGACCCAGGGTAACCTACCAGGGGCTACATGATCTGGAGATAGTAGAGCATTACAGGGTGGACAGGAACACCATACATAACTTGTTGAGCTGTGCCGGCCACGCCTCAGAGCCAGAAGTAACAGAGGGGAACCCATCCCAGTGGACACGAAGGTATGTGTAAGCTTGAGAATACTAGCCACAGGTACCTTCCAAAGGCCAACTGGGGATATCATGGGGAACTCACAGGCATCAGCATCCAGGGTACCTCACTAGTTCCTGGATGCCATGTTACCACATGCCAATGAGCACATATACTTCCCCCAAACACAGGAGGAGTTGGCCAGCAATATGCATCTCTTCCACCGTGTGGTAGACTACCCGGACTTACTGGGTGCAATAGACTGCATGCACATACACAAGTCATCACCTGGTGAGCAGGGTAGGTGCTACATAAACCTCAAGGGATACCTCTCCATCAACTGACAGGTCATGTGCAATGCCCAGGGCATTATCATGGATGTGAGTGCTGGCAGCCTAGGAAGCTATCACGACTCCCACAGATGGCATGCCTCACAGGTGTATCAGGTATTTGCCAGGTGGGGGACATCCCATATAGCCACCTGGTGGGGGATGCTGGCTATGTACTGGAACTATGGATGATGACTCCCATCAGAAATGCACACACAGCCGTGCAAGAACGCCATAATGAGGCACACGCATAAACAGAATCATCATAGAGCATGTGTTTGTGATGCTGAAATCATGGTTCCATTGCTTGGACATATCTGGTGGAGCCTTGCAGTACTCTCCAGGTACGTGTGCCCACATCTTCATAGTATGTGCCATGCTACACAATATGATCCTGCGAAAACAGCTGCAGCAGGGACAGAATGGTGAAGGCCCTCACAGCCCACCACCCTTGTCAAGGGCCCCAGAGGCACAGTGGGACTCAGACCACAAACACCCTGTGCCAGCCCCACTAGGCAGATGGAGGCGTGCCCAGTATGCCCATGCCTTGGCAAAGAGGGAATGTATAGCACACACACTGACAGTGTAGGCACTTATGGACTGACACCCTTCTCCACCTGCACACACAGAAAACATGTATGGTACATACACATGACCACCTGTAAATTGTCATGTATAGGTGGTCTACTGTGTGCATCCTACATAGGTAGCCCTCAACTATTGTATACACAACTGCCATTGGCACAAGGTAAGTCAATACCTGAACAGTAAATTAAGCTATCAGCATGTGTCCATACTGTATGTATAGGTTCATAGATACATAGGTAGGTACATGCATAACTGCCCAAGGCCACTCATAAGCATAGCCAAAAAGTGTCTGCTGTTGCCACCCCATTGATTAACTAACTGTCCCTCTGTAGAGCAAAGCCAGTTGCGGGATCCCTGGGGTGTATCCACTGTTCCCCACCCACTCTGCAAGGATTCCCTGGATTGTTAGGGAGGGGTTTTGTATAATGTAATCAGGGATGTAGCTCCAAATAATGGGGAGTATCCGTGACATGAATCTTCTCAGATGATTTACATGTTACATATTATACCTTAACCACAGCTTGCATATATATAGGTAGTATTCCACAGAATAATAAACATGTGGAACACACAACCGCTGAAATGTGCGTTAATCACCTTTGCACTACCAGTGCCTGCTCCGAGAGATAAAATACCACTGCCAGGATTAGAACACGCAACCATGTACACAATCTTCACAATAACATACCACTAAGCTACCTGAGATGTACCAATGGCCATTGTGTATACTGACAGGATAAAACACAAAAGGTAGGAATGTGTGGAAATAGGACAAACCAGCATGTACCCAATGAAAGGTGTATGTTTTATATATATATATATATATATATATATATATATATATATATATATATATATATATATATATATATATATATATATATATTTATACACATCAACATATATATATATATATATATATATATATACACATCAACTTATATATATATATATATATATATATATATATATATGGGGATATACATATATATGTAGATATATAGATAGGTTAACAACATCTACATAACCATGGAGGTACATATAAATGGGATACCTACCACATACCGACTGCTTGACATACTGACGCGCGTAATCACGAGGCTTAAAGTTCGAAAGAATACACTACCAAAACACCAGAAGCGCAAGGTTTAAAATCACGATGTTAAGTGACAGTTAGTCAGTGCTTCTGGTGTTGTGGTTCAGGTAGGTTACTGTGTGTAAGTGTGTTTCTAAGGGCTGTGGTGTGTGTAAGTGTGTGTTCTGAGTGTGGTGTGTGTTCCTGGGGGACTGTAATGTGTGGGTGTAGGTTAGCTTTGTGCGTCTGTTTGTGTGATCTAGGAGGTAGAATATTAAAGTGGGGGGTTGTGGTTGGTGCAGACACCCACATGGGGGGTGTAGGGGGGCTTGCCCACCTGCTCATACGTAGTGTAGGATGGTTTGTTTGGATGTGGTGGGTAGAAGTGTGTCTGTGTGTGCATTTGTGTGTTCCATGTTCATGTTACTTTCGCGAGTTACTGTCACTGTTGGTAATGGGGGTAGGGGAGTCTGGGCCCGGTACTGTGGGTGTCGGAATTGTGTGGTTTCGGGATTCCGTAGGTATCCCGTATACAGCAGTTGAAGTTTTCATATATGAGTATAACATGGACCATAGCAATCACACATTCTGCCACTACCAACCTTTATGAACAAAGGATATGGAGAGTATATGCCTATCCACTATTACAAATATGTGCTATGGACATGAGCCAATGATAGGGTTACCACCTGTCCCACTTTGCGAGGGACAGTCCCTCTTTGGGTGGTTGTGTCCTGACCAAATATATTAAACGTGGCAAATGTCCTGAGATTGTAGGACATAATTATGTCCCATATGTAATGTAATAGTTGCATACAATAGTTGTTTCCATATCTAAAATACCTACATGTTACAAGAAACAGATTAAGCAACTAAACTGCTACAAGAATAAGCTTATATTTAGGCAAGAAAGCAAAGTTCTATCCCTTGTACTGACCGTGAGTTTGTGTCAGCCTGTAAAATCTGATGTGTGTCCAAACATGTCCCACTATGGCCATATGAAAAGGTGGCAACCCTAGCCAAAGATGGTCAGTCACCAACACAACTCCAGTGACTGCAAATATCTATGACAGAAATACACAGCTTTCATGTAGCAACACTTTATTACATTCCGATGTATTGCCGAAAGGATTCAAGGACTAACATCACCTGCATGCTATACAGGAACCACTTAACAGTGCCTTAATGAATCAGCCTGCAATTACCATAGTTAAGGATAGGTGTTCAAATAGGGAAGGACCCTCATGCACATATCGATTATGTATAAAAGTAGTTCCTACACACCTGCATCTGTTATGTACACCCACCAACAGCACCCCCACACCCAAACAAATTACAATACAAACTGTAATAACATCACAAATCATTCACTCACTGTACGACATCTGCAGAGGCCTTAACATACCTTGTCAGAGACACACTAACATGGCCCTATGTGAAATAGTTGCTGTTATACAATGGAACAGCTGCTGATGTTAGAGGGTTTGTTTGCACTAATCCCATTTCAGAAGGTTGTGTGTACACTGGGAAGTGTTACCAATTACTGAGTAACAGTACAGTATGATACACATGTAGACCAAATCAAGGAAGTCTGGTGAGCACACTGTAAACCACATAGTTCATGCTTAGCCATACAACCTTGAGCTGCCCAAACATCCTTGCCAGACTGAAACATCTGCAGAAGTATCAGATACAAACAAACCCTGCATAAATAGCAATGTTCTGAAATATAACAGCTGTACTCACATGTAGAACAAAATAGTCTAGCCATTACACACAATCCATGGGAGTCATGAAGCTAATATATCTCTGTCTGTCTCCATATAGCTGTTGAAATGCATCACAAACAACACATCCAGGCCATCTTCCTCGAAAGTAAGGCAAACGGACAACGCCCAAGTGGAGTACTCAGTTATACATCACTGTTGCCATGGTATCAGCTAATGGAGTAGCTACGCAGCTGATGTGCATCTAATTAACTACTTTGGAACACCAATTGGTGGTCAGGATAGCACGTTACCGATATTTAACTAGAAAAGGATGGCTTATCACACATTCAAACCATCCGTATATACCAGCAGAACGTTACAAAGAAGATTGAAACACAAACTGAAAAGGATTGAATCAACAGTCAACAACACCTCGGGTTACTAATAAGGTATGTAGAACACTCAGTATGTCTGTGCATTTAGTTCCTGTTCTGTAATATTTAAAGTGCACGCAATCCATATAGTGGAAACAGTTATCTTGTAGTGATGTATTGCTGAGCATAGTAACGCTTGTAGTATTTATGTGTGTACTGCTGTAGGTCACAAGGCAAACACCACATACACCACAAGGGATGCTATATAAGGGCTTTGAACACAAATATTCCTCACCAGCTGCTGTCAGTGGCAGGGCTGGTCCAACAAGTATGTGCTATAACAGAGGATAGTATATGTTGATATATCGTAACAGTAGCCATATGTATTGGTGTATTACTGAGAATAACATGTTGAAGGTTGGCCCACTGTGCAATTATGATTTGCATTGTGGGATATTGTGCCAATAACTGTGTAATGTACAGTGTTGTAGGCAGATATGTATTACAAGTTACATAGCATTACTGTTATGTTAGGCAAACATTAGTTATGTCTATTGGCATTTACAATACACAATAACAGGATACATATCACTTGTAGTCACCCGACAGTTTATCAGCATGATATCAAAGTAAAATGGAAGAGCTAGTTAACTATCCATGCACATAAGACATCTAATAAGTGCAAAGGTAGGTACTAGGCTGTCTTACCAAGGGTATTTATAAGCCTAGCTAGAGTGTGTTGGCTTTTGCCACCCCCATGGGTTAGTTCCCTGTGCCTCTGAACTGCAGAGCCATTAGTTCCCTGTGCATCTGTCCAGCAGAGCCACTGCAGTGATCCCTCGGTACAGAGAATTATTTATCAAACATGAGGGGTCCTAGGACTGAGCCCTGGGGGACGCCACTTGTAACTGGTATACAGTCGGACCTAGGGTATGCAACTCCCACTGTGTGGGTGCTGTCTGTGAGCTGCTTTGCAAACCATCACATGACGTAGGGGTTAATGTTCAGGCAGATGTGTATGTTGATAATACCAGAATGAGGAATGGTGTTGAAAGCCTTTGAGAGATCTAGGTAGGCTGTGTGGACCTCCTTACCCTCATCTAATTCCTTGGTAACTGTCTCTAAGAAGTCCACCAGGTTTAGGAGGCATGGTCTGCCCTTAACAAAGCCAAACTGGGAGGGGTCGAAGGTTTGGAGGAACCTAATGTCTCTGTGACTGAGATCCGTGATGATGTGCTCCATAGCCTTGCAGACCAGGCTAGTCAGGCCTATAGGGCAATAGGTCCTGTGGTCCGTTATGGTGCCACCTTTGTGGAGTGGGATAACTGTTGCTGTGCGCCATTCAGGGGGCACAAAGCCTGATGCAAGGCTATTATTGAACATGGTGCATAGGTGGAGAGCCAGTACGTTCTGAAGTTCATGGAAAACGCAGCCTGGGATGTTGTCCGGTCCCATGGATGCTGTGATATTGGCTTTAGAGTGTGCAGCTTTTACCTGTGTAGTTGTGAGTACAGGGACTCTGCACTCTTCCTGTATAGATATAGGCCCTTTAGGGGGTGAGAGGGGGGAAGGTAACACTGAACCTATCTCCCAGGATGTTGGCAATATCAGTTGGTTCTGTAATGTTCGTGCCTTTGTGCTGCAACTCAGAGCAGATCTAGGTGTTGACATCAAGATATTTGACATAGCTATAGAATGCTTTGTGGTTTTTGTTGGAATTAGTGGCAGTTTTATTTTCGTAGCTAGCTTTGGAGGATCTTATAAGGGATCTCACCTTCTTACTGAGGCTGACCAGGAAGCTCCTCCACGCATGGGATTGTACTGTCTTTTGCAACAGTGACTTCCTCCTGTTGTACAGTTTTTTCATGGCAGGGGACCACCAGATTGGCTTCCTTAATTAGGAGTATAGCATCTTGGTTCTGTTTGGGATAGCACAATCCATGCACTCATGTAAGTGCTTATAGAGTGCATATTTGTAGGATTCAGCAGTTGTAACAGTATTGTCCATCTGCATGGGTGTCATGACGTTCACCACGTCTGTCTTAAGAAGCATGAAGTTGGCTTTGTAGACATGTTATACTGTGGTTCCTTTAATGGAGGGTGGGGGTGGGATGTGGATATCAATGGTGTTCAGCTTATGGTCGGATCGGACCAAAGAAGAGTTGACTTGAGGTGTGGAACACCGGTCACTCATGTTGGTAAAGCCTAGGTCTAGGATATTGTTGCCCATGGTGGGTGTGTGGATATGTTGATCCAGGGCATTAGTGTGTATGAATTCCAGAAAGCGTTGAGCTAATGAGTTGGTACATGAGTAGTTTTCTCAGTTAATGGTGGGGTAGATTCAGTGAGACTATGTGATGAGTGTGGTGTGGAACAAATGTTTACCTTCTCCACATGACTGTGAGGGTCAGGCTTGGTTGGAGAGAGCTTTACCTCCAGTTTGGCTAGATCAGTGCATCTCTCACAGGTTGTAGTGTTGGGTGGTAGGTGGAGAGGGTTGTCTGTGTACATGAGGCAATGTCTACATTGCCTCAAGATGTCCAGTTTAATCAGATAGACAGGAGAGAACACTGGCAGCTGACCCTTGGACATGCCTGAATATAAAACTAATTTCCCTAGATAGGTGAGGAAAGTGAATACAAAAGCTATTTTACTCTAAGCAAGTGAGAAAAGTATGTACAAAACCTGTTTACCTCTAGGTAATGAGGAAGATTGAGTGCTATAGTAATTAATAGCTTACATAGTGCTTACAAGTTCTGAACAAGTGCTGAGCATGAATAAGCAATCCGGGGAGAGTCTTGAATAACATAAACACACTGCCCCCCCCCCAACAGGTACACAATCATATATCCATGTACACCACAGAGCCCCTGTACCCACAACTATGCAGGTACAAGCTGCACTCAGGCTGCATGGGACCTGTCCACATCACAGGTTGTATCATACTCATATGGCAAAACAAGTTGCTCTCCACGTACACATCATGTAAAACATAGCTCCATGTCAGGCTGTGTACACACTGAATGGTACACACCAACAGGTATCACAACCCACAAAGGGGGAGACACCACTGATAATGGGAACTACTGCACTACTACCCTGCTGAGTCTGGTCTGAAAGGCCATGAACCTTGATCAAATTATTTGATGTCAGCAGTACAGATGTAGATGACAGTAAGGTTGATTTCACACTGCATTTCATAACCTTGCCAGGTCATAGGACATCATCACCCATACTGAGTTCCACCTGCACTCGATATACTAGATGTACATTCCTATGTCACAGGACTGTTTTGCAATGTGACTGCTGGCAGAACCAACACTACAGAAGGTGTCTGAATAATACATGCTCATCACACCAGTGCCAGCTACAGTAAGACAGGGCTAATTAATTGTATCCCCCCTCATTGAAATCCATACCACACAGACAAACAGAAGGCATCTGCCTATTGAAGTATGCAAATGACTATGACCTAGGAGCAATAGCCGACTCAAGGGTGCTGTGGGCAACATACAGAAGGGGCTTTGTGGGTGAGGTGTGTGTGACATATGGCCACAATCTGACAACTACATATTGCATTGTCACCCCTATGTTAATAACCCTGTACCCACGAACTGCCACCTAGGCAGCGGTCAACATAATGGACACTGTGTGTAAGGGATGCAGCTGGGCAGTTGTTTTTCCTGTGATAGCCACGTCACCACACCTACCAGGTAGTCATATGTGGCAACCCTAATCATGACAGGGTGCCATCCATGAAGATAGAGATCATTGTCCAGCCATACACAATACTCAAGTGACCAATATCAGATCACATATTTCCTTTAAGGGGTATTGGCCATGTGCAGATGGCCTTCACCAGCCTTCCCATTCCCCATCTCCACTATGTAGCATGATGCATACCCTGAATAAATCCATGCTCAACCCAGTGATGGACATGCTACACGTACACATCCTGATCTCAAACACATACTTCATGGACATCCACCTTCCTAGTACTAGGATCACCACATGCTGGACAGATCCTTGTCCCATACACTTTACATAGTCCTGCCATGCTATGTATTCCTGTTCAGCAAAGCTGCACATCACTCCCCTCTCAGACATGGTGTGATGACTGCATGGTAAATGTATCATTAACCCTGTGGATCAGTAATGTGGCACTGCTCCCCCTGGCCCCAGAGACCCATCTGTTGGCTACAGCTAGGTAACCTTTCATCTTAGATTCATACATGGCCAATGGTATATAGCCTACTAGTTGACTTTGACTGTACATGCTATAGTTGATATCCATCCCTGCAAATACCATCTGGCTAGCCAGTGTCCCATGTGTATCACATGTGCAACACAGGTGATACATGGTAGGATGTTGAATTGCTGTACAGTGCCATGTAGATGTATATGGCAGAACACATACATGTAAAACCTTACGTGAGCAAGTCTGCAGGGTCACAGCTCATGTCTGTTAAGGCAGTGTAAGTCTTTATATGAGACATATACACAGGATCAAGGTCAAATGCATTAATGTGGACACATCCAGCCATGTGCTGATAGGTAGGAACACCAGTACAGGCAAACAGACATGCCCACATCAAGACAGCATCCACATGGAGTATGAGCAATGTAATCAGATGACACACCCACACACATATATGGTGATAATATCAACTCACCATTGCGTGTCACATGTGTGTGACACAAGCATGTCAGTGGTGTCAGTGTCATGTAGATTTGCAAATACAACTATTTAATTGTGATAAATGCGATACACATGTATGTTCAGCTGTAGCTCTGTATGTCTCTGTGAGTTACTGTGACCTGTCTCCATCATTATGTCTTACAGGTATGCTGCGTGCAAGACTACCCCCTTATACCCGCTTGGAGGATGAGGCCCTCATCCCATACCTACATGATAATCATGATATCCTGTTCAGCCATGTGCCACAGGATGCACAGCAGCAGGATGCCCTCTGAATGGAACTTCGCAGGAGGATTAATGATGTGGGTGTCCACAACTGCACATACCAGCAGGTGCGCAGACACTGTACAGACCTCATTAGATGGGCAAAACAGATGCAAATGCAATCGCCAGGGAACAAGGTGCAACAGGTGGTGGGCCGCCAACCCAGCCCCCACTCACATGTACTGAGGAGCTACTGGCCCACCTGGGGACACCTGCAGAACAACATCCACAAGCCTTAGCCAATATTGTGGAGGTGGATGTCTCTCAACCACTGAGCCTGGAGTTGCCTGGTAAGTCAGTACTGCACCTATAACAACTATATTCCATACAGTTGCACGTGTCACTGTACAATATGTAATGTAACATCATATGCAAGGCATGTATACAGACATGCCGCATACTATAGTATGCTACTCTGTGTATGCACACATGTGCATACACCATAGTATAGTCTAATGTACTGGTGTATGTGTTAACATGCACATTGCACACTGTAGCCATCATACAGGCGTGGATAATGCTCATACTGCTGTGTTACTCCTATTTAGGTACCTCTGACATTCCGCTGCGACAGCAGCCCATTGCAGGTGAGACTGTTATCATTTATCAGGCATCGTAATGCACAGATCTATCTGCCATGTGGCCATTTACCACATGTACACATAATGTATGGTCCTGTCACAATATACAGGTGGGACCTGCAATGCATCACAATGCCTACCCATGTGCAACACTTGCAAACTATGTGAATCACCTCACCAACATGAATTCTCACAAACTGTCATTGCCAGATGTGTGGACAGCTGTGCATACAATGGTGGAGGTGCTGTTCACTGTAGGGACATGTACTACAGATCAGAACTACACATGTGGGGAATACAAACAGTACTACACAGTGGTCTGGAGTATGGCCAGCCCACAGTATTCACTGGTGTGGATCATAGCCCTGCTATGATTGTCACACAATGTGATGTGTTATCTTGACATGTCCATAACATCCAGTGGCCTGGCTGCAACACTGTCCAACTAACCTGAAAACATATCCCGCATACCACCCTTTGTCTGCATAACCCTGTCGTCAGTGGAGCATATGACATCTATGGGTGTATGTCATATGGGACAACACAGACATGTGAAATAGATGCCTGTCACAATAATTTGGCCAACACGTACACACATGGCCATGGAGGATGGCCAGAGACATGAAGCAACACACACAGTAGACGTGATGTGCTAGTGTGTACACCCTGTCGTACAATGGCTACACATGGTCCAACTATGGGCTTTGTGTAATGGTTATATTGTAGATGTGGAACACTAGACATCCTACAGGCCTGTGCACATCTTGCGTAGGCGTGACATTAATCCACCACATAAGATGTGTTGAACATCTTGTGGGTGTCACAACACGACAGCAGTCACCTGTACAGTATCTGCATCAGCCCACAGATACAGTACATTCCCCTTGCTGGTGTCGGACATCAATGTCATACTTGCTCCTCGTGTGTCTGTGTGTGTGTCTGTGTGTGTGTGTGTGTGTGTGTGTGTGTGTGTGTGTGTGTGTGTGTGTGAGTGTGTGTGTGTGAGTGTGTGTGTGTGGTACACAGATGTCATGTGGGACATGGTGTACTGACGAGTTCACCATGTCTGACCATAGTTGCCAGGCAGCAGCAATATGGTTGCAGCTGTGCAGGGGTGTCATCTGTATACCCTTCAGTGACCTGTGTAGCACATTACACATCATGGTTTAGTGTGTATACACCTCAGTGATGTGGGTCACATTCTACAGTATATATGTTTTGTATCTGAACACAGTCATGGCTATGAACTGTGCCTGTAACTCACACTCTATAGCAATAGAGACGCCTCATGATTCCCTGCAATGGCCATGCACATCAGCTAAATGTGCAGTATATCTGTAGGGCGGACAGACAACACTGCATTGGGACACCATTACCCCACTGTATATTTGACAGGACACCATTGTGTTAAACATGTATGCCTCACGTCAGCAGATCACATGTCATACTACATGTGATTGTCAAGGTCATATGCCACACATCAGGCAGGTGTAGTGTTAACCTGTGCTGGTCTACATGGTGTAACACAGGGATGTATGCTAACTACTACTATGATTGTGTAATTTGCATTTCATCTGCTATGACATGAGCATGCTGTTGTGTGCAACCCAGGGATGTATGATAACTACCACTATTATTGTCTGCGCTGCATACCGTCTGCCGTATCACATGCATGTCGCATGCCTTCTGTCATATCACATGCGTGTGTGTCTGTGTGTGTGTGTGTGTGTGTGTGTGTGTGTGTGTGTGTGTGTGTATGTGTGTGTGTGTGTCTATTGTATAGATGATAGTGTACAGTTCTTGTCTGCCCTCACAGGTGATGTAGGTGCATTGCCCTCCTGTGGTCCATCTGATGTTAGTGTCCCCACAGACTCTAGCAGTGATGATGAATGTATGATTGAGGCACAGGCAGGGTTGTCAGGGGTTGAAACTGTGCCATTGGTTGCCATTCCAGCTATATCCCCCTCATCCCCGCACACAGATCCCATTCCTGCACATACCCCATCACCAGTGGCTATAGAGGAAGGACAGTTGGCATGTGGTAGCTTGGAACAGGAACGTATGGGGGCTATGGAAGTTGTGTCTGCACACCATGGTGTCAGCCAACTGACTGGTGGTGCCCCACACAGGCACGTGGCCAGTGCTGCTCGTAGGAGGACCTCTGGCCAACATGATCCTGCAAGACAGAGCCCAGAAGCTGGTGTCACCAGACGCATGTTTCAGGCTGTAATGGAGGCATAGGCACATGCTGAATGGCACAACAGAGAAGATCAGAGGCTTCAGAGGGCTGCTGTCTGTTCTTTAAACAACAACATCCAGGCAATGGTAAATGTTCAACAGCAGATTGCTGAAGCTTTGTATAGATGGTTGGGTGACATGGTTGGAGTCCTTGACCGTGGCATGACAATCCGTGAGCTGTCTGTGTTGGAAAATCTGGTAGGAGTGAGGCGTCGGGCATGTGGACGTAGGCCTGCTACATCATCTGTTTCAGGTCTAAGTGTACGAGCTACCTCACATGTCCGCTCCCATAGTGGCGGTAGCAGCAATGCATCTGGTGCTCTACTGTCCACACCATGACACAGCAGGCCACATGCACATGGCCAGGGATGATCCCAACAGGGACACGGTTCCAGTGGACAAGTGTCATCAGACAGTACCCAATCTGCACCTCTGCCTGGTAGTGCCTGTGCAACCCCTGGCAGGCACAGGTCACATGTTCATGGCTGGAGACTGTGAACTGTAAAACCTGGCCTGTGCAGTCCGCAGCTGTCAATAATACCCTTGTGTAGGCCAGACACATGCCAGAACTGTGAGCATACATACACGCACACACTGGAAACATATGTAGGGCACCGCAACACAAACATGCATAACATCCACACATGCCCAATTAGATCAAAGGCCCTAACCCACACACATGATGTCATCCAATGGTGCAGCCTAGGCCTCTGGCAAACATTATCACCCTGTGCATATGATGATGCCTGTGCCACATCCCTGACATCCACACCATCGGTGCAGGGACATGCTCATATGGTCTGATGCACAGGGTGAACAGACTAGGAAGATAAGTGTAGTTTACAATTGTTGAGTACTGTTGACAAGCAGCCGACATACCATGTACTACAGGTGTACAATGCATTTCATACTGTTAAAAGTATGTGTCTTGTGTAACAACAGTAACTGCATGTTGGTCATGATGTTCTGCTGTCCTCCTTCAGGTCTAATTGCATGTGCTTGTGGATGTCAGTGTTTGCAGTTAGTGTCCCATATGTCAATGTGGACTACTCACAGGTATGTATGAATATAACAGCATGCACCATGTAGCTGCCACATAACAGTGAGAATGTCCCACATTCCAAACATGTCTACTGATCCAAGAGCATGATAGCTGTGTATTAAGCTACTGTGGCTACAGATGTGACATCCATACTGGGTGACATCACAGGTACAGTTACATGGAGTGGTGAGGTAAGAGAGCGGTCTAGCTGATTACAAGGGTAGAGGCCAGTGGGAAGTGTGATGCCTCATTGGGAAGCAGTAATACACATTCCCATGACAGGATGCCAACACACAACTGCACCCACACACTCAGGTATTGTCACACATGTATTCAGTGACACAGTAACACACCCACACACTCACAAATTCACCGACACAGTAACACACACTCACACACAGTTGCTACTGTTGAGGTGAGGACCCCTGCCTATGTGCAAATCATCAATACAGTACTGTGCACCTACATGATGCTCCACAGATAATACACATGTACAGGTAGTCAGTATGGCCTAAGATCGGGGACATCAACACAGATAGTAGATTGCATCGTCTTGATGGGGGAATAGGTCTTATCAGTTCAGTATGGTGACATACATCCTCACTCCAGAGACCAGACAGCCATACATACACACACACACACACACACACACACACACACACACACACACACACACACACACACACACACACACATACACACACTGTGGCATTCAGTATTGAATACACCTATGTCACGCACATACAGATACCTCACATGTGTGAGATACACACCCCTGCCTATGTCCTGCTTTCTACATTGCAGTCTGTACAGATGTGTACACTAGTGTACAGGAGAGTGAGTAACAATTGAGATGTATTCCCCACCATACGTTACATATATGGACACACACACAACCACACATGCCAGTACTGTGAATCAAAGACCTGCCTAGCTCATGATATGTATGACAGACTTACAGCAGTATTGCACATGTTACAAAAGTGTACTGATGCTTCCTTTGGCAACAATTCTGATATATGCACACAGGACGTCTTACCCATTAACAGGTGTCAAGTGATTTATCTTCGGTGTCATCCTGACCATTGTCTAAGTTGTGTGCTATGTCTTTCAAATAACAAAACCATTGCTTACCAGTTACACAGGTTATTGTAGGGCCGCTTGTGACACACCTGTGAGTTGTCCTTAGCAAACATCCATCTGCAAAGATGCCCCACCACTTAGTTATTTCCACACATCTGTCCATACCTGAGGTACATCTTTCCGTACATTCAGCATATCACCATATACAGTTGGTAAAGATGAGGCTGCATTGCAACTGCATGATGTACTAGGATACACATCACCTGCATACATCAGCAACTGCACACGCATGGTATCTGAATGCACACCACTACATGTACATGTGTGTAGGTCCTACAATCCTGTCATTTGGACATGTTTGTAGGCATTGCAATTGATGGACATGTGTAATGACATACATGACACATGGACTGTTGTATGATTTGATAGGTGTAATGGGTGACCGGTACAGAAAGAATGTTACCTCTGTCATCATTGATATAACACCTTATGTACTGTTAGCATTCAGCAGCCATAGACCTACATTCCATGTGCATGTGTGTAATGGCTGTAGCCACCTGTTTGCACAAAGGACAACGTGGGGGGACACCACCACTTGGAGCGGTCCGCACTTGTGTTATGGCCCACACGTCTGGTTCTGAGGTATATGGTGGTAGTGCTATTGTGCACTATAGAGCCAACAGCCAAGTGTTCCTCACTGCACAGATGTCAGTACTCCCAATTGTTGGATCTACAGTGAGCAGCTGTGATTATGGACGCTACACATCTAGCACTGGTTAGCATAAGCATATAATGCAGTTGTCCTGCAGGTGTTAGGGTGTTGTCCTGTGTTTAGGACATTTGCCTTGGAATGGCACTGTATGGGCAGATGCGACTTGGGTATTATCCCCACTCCCTTGAATCATGGATGCATGTGATATGTGTCAATGGCCTGTCTACTGTCAGTCATGTCATCCCAGAATGACAAACACTGGACAACCTCGTATTTACAGCAGGACATCGGTTCATTGCGTTGTTCAAGCAGTTGCCACCTCTAGCAAGGCTCATTGTGTTGGTCAAGCATTTTCCACTCCTAGCAAGACATCACTGCAAGTAGTGATATTGTGCTTGGTATAGGATGGTACATCTAAGGTGAAGAACAGCAGCAGACGTTGTGTAAAAGACCGGGTCAGATATATGTTGAGCAGCATTTCTGCTAACAATGACAACTACTTACACCAGAGCCCATTACAATGTGTTCTTTATGTCTACCTGTAATAGCATGGCCACTGTGGCCTTCCGTGTTTAGAATCAAAGTGCATCCCAGACAGCCCTGTGCTACTAAGTGTATGAGCATGCCCAGTATAACCTTGTGTAGAGGGACACATAGTGCATTCCGAAAAGCCCTGTGCTACTAAGTGTGTGAGCATGCCCACTGACACCTTGTGTTGGTTATGTGCCTCTGTGTATGGGCATGGCCATTATAACCCTGTATAGTGATAGTAGTCGTCCATTCCACAGATGGGCATACTCCAGGTCAGGATGGATTCCTACTTTAAGCACACAGGTTTACAGGTATGTACATCTTAACTGCCAGCATCCCTGTTGATGTCTGCATTTCTAGAAGGTCATAATGACAGCCTTGAAATGTGTAGTCTGTGTGGCGCAACTTTTAACTATGTAGTATTGTAATAGTGATCTGTAAATATGCAGGTGTTCCATTCCCACCACTGGCATGTGTGTGTTGTGTGTGTGTTTGTCCCTGTTTTTCAGAAGACTGCAAAATGCTTTTAGACTGCTCACACTCCATACAATTCTTATACCCACCTTTGGCAGGGCTGATGATGTCACCCACCTACAAATACACCTCTGGGAGTGCTGTGTCCCAGTGATCTCGGTAGCACGTTCTGTAACTGTGTAATGCTGCAGTGTAATAAAGTAGGTAGGTCAGTGTTCTATTCCCAGACTTGCCATGTGTGTGTGTGTTTGTCCCTATCTGCCTCAGGACTGAGTTCATAGGTTCACAGGTTCATAGGTTGATACTAGGCTATCAGCCCTAGGGCCTATACAAGCCTATCTATAACAATTCCCTGGCTATTTCTTCCCACACTATTTACTTCCCTGGACCCCTGTCTAACAGGGCAACTGACGTGATCCCCGGGTGAATTTCCTTTCTCCCATCCAATCATCAAGGTTCCTTTTGAAGAGGGCCAAAGCGGCACTCTGCTTGACATATATGGGCAATCTATTCCAGAGTCTGGGGAGACTCTGGGTCAGGAACCTATCCCTCCAGCATGTTTTGTTTATTGTGATGGCAAGGTTTAGATCCCTGGAGTGTGTGGCTCTGAGGGATTGGGATTTTTTAAGTGTAGTATGTCCAACATTTGTGGGTTTGACATGGCCTTGTATGTTAAGCAGAGATCACCTCTGAGTAGATGATATGCGACAGAGCATAGCTGGAGTTTTTTAAGGTGGTCAGTGTAGGGCATCTGCTTTAGGCCTGTGATTCTTTTAGTGAGGCATTTCTGTGGCCTTTCCAGTATT